>NC_134109.1:59083939-59386969 GCF_040939455.1 Microcebus murinus | reverse complement strand
AAAAAATTTTTCTACCTGTAATCCTAGCACTTTGGGAGGCCAAGACAGGAGCATCACTTGAGGCTAGGAGTTCGAGACCAGCCTGGTTAACATAATGAGACCCCGTCTCTACCAAAAAAATAATAATAATAATAATAATTAGCTGAACATGGTGGTGGGCGCCTATACCAGCTACTCAGGAGGCTGAGGCAGGAGGATCATTTAAGCCCAAGAGTTTGAGGTTATAGTAAACTATGATTGTGCCACTGCACTCTACCCTTAGGTGACAGAGTAAGACCCTGTCCCTTAAAAAAAAAAATCTCATCTCTTCCTAAAGAAGATAAACCAAATTAGGATAGAAGCCAAGGTAGAAAATGTTTGCACCAAGTATTAATTTGAAATTTGTTTTTACTCACTGATTTTTAGAGAGTTATCCTTAAACATCTTGAGGAACAGAGGTAGACAGAAAATTGAAAGTCCAGACAGTTATCTGAATTAAGATAATATAGTAGAGAAAGGAAAAAATGACTTCGTGAAAAGGAAAAGTGAAATAGTAAGTAATATAGAAAACAACTCCAAATGAGGAGAAAGATAAAAAGAATTCCAAGATGATGAGTCTGGCATGAGAAAGCCTCCCTCTCCCCATTGCAGAAGGCTGGGCCAAGTGTATTTCTTACTCCTAAGGGAACGTATGGAGTAGGGAGGACCAGTGATGTGTTGTGGAGGATGAAGCTGCAGGGGGTGATATCTTATCCCAGGTTAAGCTTGAGGTATTGGGAACCCAGGAGGTCTCATTCGTTTTGTAATCGATTTGGAATTTTAGATATGCTCCAGAATGAGCTGTGTGCTGTTTATTTTGCTTTACTAAGTGGTACAGATTCCAGTACACAGGCAAGCCCACAACTGTCCCTACCATCTCTGGGTTCTCTAGGTTGAGAACAGTCCAGGGTAGATCTTAGCTTCTCTAGTAAGGACTGCCCTGAGCTGAAGGAAATTCTTCTTCATCTTTCTCACCTAAACCTATTTCCTCTTTGTTAGTCTCAAGGGGAAGATTGCCTTTTATGAAGTGATCATCCTGTATGCATTGGATATTTGTCACATACCTCTCTGTCTTCCTTTAAAAGACCTGGTTTGGTTTTGGATTTGAGGGTTTTGTGGTTTTTGTCTGTCAATGTTTTTTTGTTTGTTTTTGAGACAGAGTCTTGCTCTGTTGCCCAGGCTTGAGTGAGTTCCGTGGCGTCAGCCTAGCTCACAGCAACCTCAAACTCCTGGGCTCAAACAATCCTTCTGCCTCAGCCTCCCAAGTAGCTGGGACTGCAGGCATGTGCCACCATGCCCTGCTAATTTTTTCTATATATATTAGTTGGCCAATTAATTTCTTTCTATTTATAGTAGAGATGGGGTCTCGCTCTTGCTCAGGCTGGTTTCAAACTCCGGACCTTGAGCAGTCCGCCCGCCTCGGCTTCCCAGAGTGCTAGGATTACAGGCGTGAGCCACCGCACCCAGCCCTGTCAATGTTTTATTTTGAGAAAATTTATAGAATCATATACAGTTATAAGAAATAATACAGATCCCACCTTCTCCTTAGTCCCTGGCCACTAATCTGTTCTCTATTTCTATAATTTTCTCATTCAGGAATGTTATGAGTGGAATCATACAGTATATAACCTTTTGTGTTTGGCTTTTTTTCACTCAGGATAATTCTCTGGAGGTTAGTCCTCATTGTTGCTGCGATGTCAATAATTTGTGCCTTTTTATGTGCTAATTAGTATTCCATGGTATGGATGTACAGCAGTTTATTTAACCATTCACCCTGTTGAAGGACCATCTAGGTTGTTCTCAGTTTGGGGCTATTACAAATAAATCTGCAGTAAACATTTTTGTATAGGTTTTTGTTTGACAATAAATCTTCATTTTTCCAGCACCACATGAACTCACCAGCAAATTGGTATTAATGGATCAACACCTAAGTGGACATATAGGAGTAACATTTATCGGGCGTCGGGAGGGTGAGGGGGGGGAGGAAGGGATGGGTATATACAACCACAACGAGTAAGATGTACAATGTTTGGGGGATGGACACGCTTGAAGCTCTTACTCAAGGGGGGAGGAGGGCATGGGCAATATATGTAACCTTAACACTTGTACCCCCATAATATGCTAAAATAAAAATAAATAAATAAATAAATCTTCACTTTTCTGGGATAAATGCCCAGAAGCTCAGTAACTAGGTCCAATGGTAGTTGCATGTTTTGTTTTATAAGAAACTACCTGTTTTCTAGAGTTTTCCATTTTAAATTCCTAATAACAATATATGAGTGATTCAGTTTCTCTATATCCTCACCAGGATTTGGTGATGTTACTATATTTTATTTTAGCCATTCTGATAGGTATGTGATGATATCTCATTGGATTACAATTTGCATTTCCCTAATAGCTAATGATGCTGGACTTCTTTTCTTTTTGAGTGCTTATTTACCATCTATATATCTTCTTCAGTGAAAGGTCTTTGCTCATGTTCTAGTTGGATTGTTTGCTTTTCTTAACTTCAATTTTGACAGTTTTTTATGTGTTCTAGATAATAATTCTGTGTTGAATATGTGGTTTGTAAATATTTTCTCCCAGTCTGTAACTTGTCTCCACCCTTTTAACAGGATCTTTCACAGATCAAACATTGTTAATGTTGATGAAGTCCAATTTATCAATTTTTTCTTTTATGGGCCTTGTTTTTAGTGCCAAGTTTAAGAATTATTTTCATAGCTCCAGATCATGAAGACTTTTCTCATAGGTTTTTTTCCTAAAACTTTATAGTTTATGTTTTATATTAAGTCTATAATTAATTTTGATTTAATGTTTGTATAAGGAATAAAATTTAGGTTCATTTTATTTTATTTTTTTTTTTTTTACTAGAAAGATTGGGTGAGACAGGTTCATTTTAGAGGTTCTTTTTTTTTTTTTTGAGACAGAGTCTCACTTTGTTGCCCAAGCTAGAGTGCCGTGGCATCAGTCTAGCACACAGCAATCTCAATCTCCTGGGCTCAAGCAATCCTTCTGCCTCAGCCTCCCAAGTAGCTGGGACTACAGGCATGCGCCACCATGCCCAGCTAATTTTTTCTATATATATTCTTAGTTGGCCAATTAATTTCTTTCTTTTTTTAGTAGAGACGGGGGTCTTGCTCTTGCTCAGGCTGGTTTCAAACTCCTGACCTTGAGCAGTCCTCCCGCCTCGGCCTCCTAGAGTGCTAGGATTACAGGTGTGAGCCACCGCACCCAGCAGGTTCATTTTTTTTTTTACTTATGAATGCCCAATTGCTCTAGCACCACTTGTTGAAAAGGCCATCTTTCCTCAGCATAATTGTATAGGTCTATTTCTGGATTCTCTGTTTCGTTCCGCTGATCTATTTGTCTGTCTCTGCACCAGTTCCACACAATTTAGATTACTGTAGCTGTATAATAAAGCTTAGAATGAGGAAGGCTGATTTTCCCACTTTATCTTAATTTTCAAAATTGGCTATTCTATTAATACTTTTGGCTATTCTATTAATACTTCCTTTGCCTTTACATACTAAGTTTAGAATAATCTTGTATATACCTACAAAAAAATCTTGCTGGGGTTTTAATAGGAATTGCATCAAACGCTAATATCAAGTTGGGAAGAATTGACCTCTTTACTAACTAGAGCCTTCTAATCCATGAACCTAGATGGTGTTGTTGATTTCTTTTATATACTTGCTGTATAGTTGTTCTCTCCATTGCTATGTTTCCTTGGTGGAGCGACCCTTTTGTTATTATGTAATGTCCCTTTGTGTCTCTGGTAATTTTCTCTGCTCTGATGTCTATTTTCTTTAATATTAGTGTAGCCATTCCTATATAACTTTTTCCATCCTTTTACTTTCTACCATTTGAAGTGAATTTCTTTTAGATAGCATATAGTTGGGTCATGTTTTTCAGTCCACTCTGCCAATCTCTGTCTTTTAATTGGTATGTTTAGTCCCTTTATACTCACATTGTTATTAATATGTTAGGACTTATGCCTGCCATTTTATTTTTTGTTTTCTGTCTGTCGTCTCTTTATTTCTGTTTTATTTTTCCTACCTTTCTGTGGGCTACTTGAACTTTTTTTAGAATTCCCTTTTTATTTCTCTATAGTGCTTTTAAAAAAATTGATAGTGTTTTTTAGTGTATCTCTTTGTCTAGCATTTTTAGAGGTCATGATATTACATATACACACCTAGCATCACATTCTACTGGTGTCATCATTTTAGCAAGTTTTCAATTTGACTAAACTGCATCTTTCCTGGTCCTTTAGATAGAGAAAAAGGCCTTTGTTGGGCTTTTTTTTTTTTTTCTGCACACATTGGTGTTTCCAGGTTGATAGCTTATTCAGCTCCAAGTCTGGGATATATCAGGCAAAAAGAAAACTCAGGGAACTCACCACCATGTCACTCCTGATGTCCTGAGGTCTCTAGCCAATTTGCCTTTTTTTCTCCACCTTTTAAAGTCAGCTTAAGTTTATTTTATATATAATGTCTAGCGTTTTTAGTTGTAATTAGTGGGAGAGATGTAGTTGTACTTAATGGGAGAGACAGGGAGAAATACATCTACTTCATCTTCCCTCCCAGTTTTATTTTTGATCTAACATAGCATTTTAAGTTGAATTTTCTTTTTCTTTACTGTTCTACATATACCTATGACTGACCTAGGCCACTGTATCCAGCTTGGAATATACCCCAGAGGAAGTAGGTTCATCACTGAACTGTCCCAGAGTTTCAAGCCATTAATTCCATTTGGCACACTAATCCCCGCCCCCCCTGCCTTTCATGTATTCTCCTTTGTTTTCATTTTTAGAGAATTGCTGCAAATAGAGACCTTTCAGCCACAAGATGGTGCCCCAGAGTAGTTCAAGATAAGCCTTTTTCTGCTCTTCCTTGGGCCCCAGATTTTATCTTACTATTAATACACCGAAGGCTATTTGTCTCAACCAGGGTATAGCTGGGAAGACCCAGTTGTGTTTTTCCTGAAGCCACGTCTTCCCAGTTGCGTGGAAACTTAAGCAACTGGTATCAAAAATTGTCTTTGCTTGAATTTTTTTTTATATCTCTACAACAACTGTGGGAATTCATACAGAAATTTTAAAAGTGATTGTCATTCATGTCAATGAGTTCAGTTGCCATTTTATATCTGGGTTCAATAAAAATAATCTGTAATCTCAGCATTTAAAAAGGAAAGTTATTAAGTGCATTCTGATGGATGCACTCTTAATGTCTTTTGAGCTGCTTGAATCCATGAATCAAAGTTTCTTAGTGTAGATATTTGGTTTTTTTTTTTTTTTTTTTTTTTTGAGACAGAGTCTCACTTTGTTGTCCAGGCTAGAGTGAGTGCCGTGGCGTCAGCCTAGCTCACAGCAACCTCAAACTCCTGGGCTCGAGTGATCCTTCTGCCTCAGCCTCCCGAGTAGCTGGGACTACAGGCATATGCCACTATGCCCGGCTAATTTTTTATATATATATATCAGTTGGCCAATTAATTTCTTTCTGTTTATAGTAGAGACGGGGTCTCGCTCTTGCTCAGGCTGGTTTTGAACTCCTGACCTTGAGCAATCCGCCCGCCTCGGCCTCCCAAGAGCTAGGATTACAGGCGTGAGCCACAGCGCCCGGCCTTAGATATTTGTTTTTATTATAAGCCCATCTTTTAAAATAATATAAGATTATATTAAAAATGCATAGAATAAAAAGACTGGTAAATAGACATTAACAATCTTTGGGTAATGAGCAATGAGTGGTTTGCTCATTCATTTTTCATGTTTTTAATATGAAGTTCTTTTTTTTTTATTTCTTATTTTCATAAGGTTTAAGCAGTAATTATGAGGTTCTTTTTTTTTTTTAGACAGAGTCTCCTTTGTTGCCCAGGCTAGAGTGAGTGCCGTGGCATCAGCCTAGCTCACAGCAACCTCAAACTCCTGGGCTCAAGCGATCCTTCTGCCTCAGCCTCCCAAGTAGCTGGGACTACAGTCACGCGCCACCATGCCCGGCTAATTTTTTGGTGTATATATTTTTAGTTGGTCGAGTAATTTCTTTCTATTTCATAGTAGAGACGGGGTCTCGCTCAGGCTGGTTTTGAACTCCTGACCTCGAGCAATCCGCCCGCCTCGGCCTCCCAGAGTGCTGGGATTACAGGCGTGAGCCACCTCGCCCAGCGCCCATTATGAGGTTCTTTATGATGGATAAAAAGAGATGTTGAGTATATTCTTCTGCTAATCAGAAAATATTTATTAACCACCTACTATGTGTAGAGCCTACATATATGCTTTCCTAACCTTACACATAGAGAAGCCTAGGAAATAACTGTTGAATGAACACAGAAGGCACTATTCCTAGCTGTGAAGGAAAGAACTATATTTTACTAGTTGTAAACCTTTAGATTTGGTGTCCTCAAGCTGGTATTGATATTCTTTTCTTCTTGAGTATTAGCTCACATGCAATAGGCAAATTGTATCTATAATATGTCTTAATTGTAGAACTAATAATTAGGGATAATAAAACCAACTACTTCTTCCTAAAATAATAAGATTAGCAATGGTATAGGGTGGACAAAAAGCCAGTATAAATCCAAAGCATTAAACGGTACATTTAAAAATTCAGTCCTTGCTAATTCATTATTAGATTATCAGAGAGTCTATGTGTATTAGATGTAACAGGTGCTAACACAGTATTTGACAGCTGACTAATAAATGAATTTTATTGATTAAAGAACTTGAAATAATGTCCTAAACATCTATCTACAGGGGAAGAAATTATGAGTAATGGGAAGCTAGACTAACATCAATACCTTTTCCAAGCAAGACCCAAGAAAATGAAGAATTTCTTCTACTTACAACTTGTGGTTTTTGTGGGCCCAACAATTCTTATAAATTAAAGTAATTTTATATTTCTGATATACTACTATATAACATAAATTATAATTTTTATTGGATTTTGTTTTACTTAGTAATATCCATTTATGGCTTAGTTTGTTAGGTTGTACATGAAGGTATAATCTGTGGACTTTTAATTATGAAAGATTGATTGTAAGCAAGCTCACCAAAGTACTAGATTAGCTAAAAATCCAGGTCTGTATCTTTAAGTTCATGTGCACACAAGACAGGTAGGAACTGGAGAGAATGGGATAAATTAACTGACTGGAAAGTAGGCTAGAGGGTAGTAATTGGCAGATCTTTGGGAGGAAAAGGGATTTCAGTGAAAGACAGCAGTCTTGGCAGTAATAATGACATGGAAAAGCTGACTGAAAAGTCACCATTTAGTCTAGTCATTTACAAACTTAAAAAAAAAAAAAGTAGAAGCCTTTATTCAATTGAAAACTTATACGGAATACCAATATATAAATATTCAAAAGTTGAGCTGTTCTGGTTGCAGCAAGGTTGGGCCTGTGTAGGAACAATACCCCATCTCTCTTGAGCCTTCCCATCTCTATCCTAGTCAGCTCTAAGGAACACAATTTCAAAGCAACTGAACTAGTCTATGCTTAGAAAAAACCCCTGGATACAATGTGGCCTGACTGGTGGGCAAATGTCAGACATTAATTTGTAATACACAAGCATTTTCCTCGGGCTTTCAATGGTGGACATTTTTAAGGACTTTCTTACCCCCTTACCAGAAAAGAGTACTTCACCATTGAGGTAACCAGCTGGAAGAATCACTCCACTTACTTGAGATTCTTCCCTTAACCCTCTGTACACTGACTTTGTGTTTTTTAGCTCTTGGAATTAATCTCTCAACTAGCCAAACAAAATCTACGACTGCTGGTCCTGGGCCGGAAGCACATGTTAAAAAAGAGTCCCCGGTGGAGAAAGGATGAGATGGAAATGGTGCGAGAGCAAGCCAGCTGTTTCTTTGCTGATAACATGTAAGTATTGGAGGTGAATTGCACTGACCTGCAGTCATCTACTTGGTAGTTACCTACTTTTCCTGTTTTAAAAATGCATATATGTATGTGTATGTATATATATATATATATATATACACACACACATATATATATGAGAAAACATTTGAGGCAGCTTGCAAAAATACAGTTTCTACAGCAGGATAAACTGAAACAAGGAAATCAGGATAAAGGAGAAAAGGGGAGACAATAAATCAGGAGTGAGATCAGTGCACAGAATACATGCCATAAGATCCTAAATAGGGCCAGGTGCGGTGGCTCATGCCTATAATCCTAGCACTCTGGGAGGCCAAGGCTGGAGGATCACTCAGTCAGGAGTTCAAGACCAGCCTGAGCAAGAGCGAGACCACCCCCCGCCGCCCCCGCCATCACTACTAAAAATAGAAATTAGCTGGACAACTAAAAATATATAGAAAAATGAGCCAGGCATGGTGGTGCATGCCTATAGTCCCCGATATTCAGGAGGTTGAGGCAGAAGGATTGCTTGAGCTCAGGAGTTTGAGGTTGCTGTGAGCTAGGCTGACACCATGGCATTCTAGCCCAGACAACAAAGCGAAACTCTGTCTCCAAAAAAAAAAAACATCCTAAATAGATCATTTAGCAAATACTTAACAAATATGAGCACCTTTCGTGTTTTTGGAGAAACAGCAGTGAACAAGACAAAGTCCTTGCCTTTAGGACTTATAATAAGCAAGTAAACAGATAAACAGGTAGTGTCATTCCAGGCAGTGGTTAGGTGCTTCCAGGACAACATAGCAAAGTAAGTTGAAAGGGATCAGGTAGGCAATAGGTCAGAGGGTAGTGGCTGGGGTGGTCAGGAAAGGCCTTTCTGAGGGGGCAAGTCTGATTGGAAGGAATGAGTCATTTGAGAAAGGGGAAGGGATTATGGGAAGAACATCAAAGATAGAGGGAACAGCAAGTGCTGGAAAAGCCCTGAGGAATAAGCTTGACACATTTGAGAAAAGCAAGAAGGCCAGTGTGGATGGGCTGTGACAGCAAGAGGGAAATAGGCTCTGAGGCCAGAGAGAAGGGACCACATAACAGAGGACTTCGTGGGTTCCAGTAGACACACAAGAGGCTTGGATTTTATTCCATATGTAAAGAGAAGATTTTGTGTCACAGCTTTCCAGGAAGCCAAAGAAACATGGCAAACACGGTCAGTAACAAAATCTACAGTGTCAGTAAACTAAGAAGAAAGCAGCTAATCAGGAGGAACACAGATCCTCTATAGTGGCTCGTATGATTTTTAATATACATTTAGGTTTTCATACTGTTTATGCTGACAAAAGTTTGTTTCCAACTTTGCGTGGATAATGAATGTATGCTTCATCCCCAGGTCTAGGTTTCATTAGTTTGAACGTGATAACTTCAAAATTTGTCTGTATTCCCCAAATCGTTTATTCTTAGAAATGTAAAATGTCTCTCAATGCATGAAGCAGGAAGCCAACCCCTTAATCAGATCCCAAACCAAATCCCTTTATTCTTTTTTTTGAGACAGAGTCTCGCTTTGTTGCCCAGGCTAGAGTGAGTGCCGTGGCATCAGCCTAGCTCACAGCAACCTCAAACTCCTGGGCTCAAGCAATCCTCCTGCCTCAGCTCCCGAGTAGCTGGGACAACAGGCATGCGCCACCATGCCCGGCTAATTTTTTCTCTATATATTAGTTGGCCAATTAATTTCTTTCTATTTATAGTAGAGATGGGGTCTCATTCTTGCTCAGGCTGGTTTCGAACTCCTGACTTCAAGCTATCCACCCGCCTCGGCCTCCCAGAGTGCTAGGATTAGCCACCACACCCAGCCCCTTTTTTCTTTAGCTGGAAAGAGGTGCTTCCATTTCTCCAAGAGTAAAAGACCTAATGCTTTTCATGTAAGCACTTTAGGCAATATTGGGTAGACACTGGGATTGTAACCTTGGGAATTAGTCTACCAAAGTTCAAATCATAGCCCTGCCACTTCCTATCTGGTCCTTTCTACATATGTAAGCTTCACAGGGTTGTTGTGAATATTAAATAAGATAATACATGTAAATAACACATATAAAAATTTTTTTAATTTTTTTCTTATATAAATTATATCCATCTATGATTGTAAATTAATGGCAGAAAAACACATGTAATATTCTTGACACAACACCAAGTACATGGCAAGCATATATGTTAGTTGCTGTCATCATCATTATTTTTCTTATATGGAAGAATTTGATAAATTTAAAGTGTTCTGACCAAGAAGCCTGTTGGAAATTGGTCTCACTGCTTGGTTTGGGGCCTATATTATTTATTGTATCAGCTACAATTCCAAACTCAGTTGTAAAGATTGATTCACTGATCTTCTATGGCTTTGGATTTGAATATTTAAATTTTTAACATTAACTCTGTTTTCTACTAATGTACCAAAGAAGTTTTCAAGCATACACTAGAGAGAATAGTATAGTGAATAGTGAATGCCCACATAACTGTCACCCAGCTCCAACAATTACTATCTTTTTACTAATTGTTTTTTTGCTTTTTTTTTGAGACAGGATCTCATTATGTTGCCAGGGCTAGAGTGCAGTGGAGTCATCATAGCTCACTGCAACCTCAAACACCTGGGCTCAAGTGATCCTCCTGCCTCAGCCTCCCAAGTAGCTGGGACTACAGGTGCACGCCACCATGCCCGGTTATTTCTTTCTGTCTTTGGTAGAGATAGAGTCTCTCTCTTGCTCAGGCTGGTCTCAAACTCCTGACCTCAAGCAATCCTCCCACCTTGGCCTTCCAAAGTTCTAAGATTGTATGTGTGAGCCACCTCAGCCAGCCGCATTTTAATAATTTTGTCCCCTATAATCCCATACATTTTTTATTTTTCTTTTTTTCCTGTGGAGTTATAAGGCAGATTCCATCATTTTACCATTTCACTTGAAATATTTCTGGCTAAGGTGAATAGAAGGCACATATAATCACATGTTGTAGTTCCAATCTCCTAAGCCAAGGCAGTTACTGCCACCTTATAGTACTTACATTAAAATGGTAAGTGCATACTAAATTGGAACTAATCAGTCAACACTTACGTTTAAATATGGAAGTAAAACTCAGTGGAAATCAAGCAGGTGGGAGTGGGGAAGAGAAGATTGGTAAATTCATGCCTAATGGGTACAATGTACACTATCTGGGAGAAGGGCACACTTATAACTTTGACTCAAACTGTACAAAAGCAGAAATCATGTATCCAAAATGTGTGTGTCCCCATAATATTATGAAATTTTTTTAAAAGTTAATAATTTGAAATTTATATAATGAGTGTGTATATTTGTACATTTGATATAAGGTGTAGAAGAATAGACTAGAAGGGAAAAAAAGCCAAAATGTTAACAGCAAAAAAATAAAAATAAAATGGTAAGTGCGAAGGTCTGTTGGAGACTCTGAGTCACTGTCTCTCAAAGCGGAGAGGCTCTGGGTGCCGATCCAGATGACTGCCCAGAAGCTGCTTTGCGATTCCATTTTCAGCTTTAGGGGCAGCCGATTATTTGGTGGCTTGCAAGAAATTGCCATACTGCCCTGGTAGTCTTTTGGATATTTCTTCAATTTGAGTGAGGAAAAGGGAAAAAGGGTGTGCTCTTTGGTGGATGAGGCACATAGGAAAAATGCCCACAGAGAACCAACTTTTGAGTGTGAAGAGAGAATTGTCCAAATTCTTCATTCTATAGGGAGAGCCCAGTGAGCTGTTAGTAATCCCAAGTATTAGCATTCCCTTCCCCTCAGCTTTGCTTTTGTGTCCTAGATCGCAGTAGCCTACCAGCTAAGGACTTGCAGGTGGTTCATAAGTATCACTGAGATAGTATTGGTCAAGAGTTCAGAGGCACCTCCAAGGAAAGCAGGAAAATCAGTAAAAAGCATGATGAAGAATTATATCCTCTGCCTCCTTGGGTGTGCTTATGTCCTTTCTTATGCCTTCTTCAGCTCAGAGGATGATCCATTCCTCCTGTATGCCACACTACACTCGGGGAATCATTGCAAGTTTGTCACAAAAGACCTGATGCGGGACCACAAGGCCTGTCTGTCTGATGCCAAGACCCAACACCTATTCTTTAAGTGGCAACAGGGACATCAGCTGGCAATTAATAATAAGTTTCCAGGATCAGAAATAACCTTTCAGGTATGATATCTGTTCCTACATACTGTTAACCAAGTCGAGTATATAGTAAGAATGTAGCATAGAAAAAGAATGTTACAACTAATTAAAGGTTTCTAAAGGCTTTATTTTTCTTGGTTTTAGTTTTGTAAAGAGCTAGTTCTTAGAAACAGAGTCTGCCAGAGCAAACCCAAAGTCTGCCTAAGCCAACCCAAATTAATTAACATATTGAAAACACCTGGGATGTCATCAACTGTGACTTCAATTATGTCATCAATTATGAATTTTTGTATGTTTTTTATTTTCCTGTCTATGTGCAATAGTTCAAAATTATTTATCCCTTATGGTTTGTCATACTTTTGCTAAATGACTCATTTTTCTTATTTAATTCACTTCTATAGCAAAGTCTCAAAGGAGAACTCAATTGAGGTATTATAGATATTAAATACCATAATACAAGGATGCATCTTGTGTGAAAGCAAAAGCAGAAAATCCAAAGTGAGTTATTACAGAAAAATGCACTGACCATGGTAAAATGTGGTCTATTGGTAAAAAGGTATATGGGGAGGTGGAAGGAATGGGGATATGTTGGTCAAAGCATACAAAATTTCAGTTAGGAGGAATAAGTTTCCAGAGATCTATTTTACAACATGGTGACTATTGTTAATAATAATGTATTACATTCTTGAAAATTGCTGAGAGTAGATTTTAAGTGTTCTCACCACAAAAAGTGATAAGTATGTGAGGTAATACATATGTTAATTAGCTCAATTTAGCCATTCCACGATGTATATATATTTCAAAACATGTTGTACATGGTGAATATATACAATTTTTATTTGTCAATTTAAAAATAAATTAAAATATCCATAATAACAAACTTATAAAAACTATGGTGTGCAATGATACCATAGGGATTAAGTCAGCAAAATCAGGACTTTTTCATAGGAAATGATACAGGACACCTGACCTGATTTCCTCAAAAACAATAAAAAATTGCAAGATAAATAGAGATGGAAAGGGAAGCTCTAGAATAAGTCCATATCTGTTGAAGAAACATACTGAAATATTACAGAAGAAATGATATATCTGAGATGTGCTTCAAAATAATCTTTGCTGAGGGGATAGGGCCAGGAAATGGGTGGGGTATAGATGAAATCTGATTAGCTGTTGGAGTCACTTGCCCACTGCCAGCACTGTCACCTTCTGGTCTACTCCCCACCGGCATTGGCATCTTGGCCCAGCACCGTGCTGAGGTAGCTGTGTGAGGAGCTTCTGGAGGAATCAGGCAGCTTTCACTTCTCCTGAAGAACACACCTTAGTGAGCCACCTGACCCTCCACAATATCACTCATACACCTGGAGTGACCACAGATCTGAGCCCCACCAAGACCGGAGCAACTGTGAAAGGCTACTTCGGACCTGTCATACTGCCCGAAAGGGTGTGATGTGGAGGTTATTCCAGTGGGAATCCCCAGGAAACTAGGCATGACTTGGGATGACCTGTTCAACACCAGTGCCACAATTGTGGCCACCCTGACTGCTGCCTTTGCCCAGCATTGCCCTGAAGCCATGAACTGCATCATCGCCAATCCGGTTAACTCCACCATGCCAATCACAGCAGAAGTTTTCAAGAAACATAGAGTGTCACAATCCTGGACATCATCAGAGCCAATATCTTTGTTGCTGACCTGAAGGGTTTGGATCCAGCTCACATCAACATCCTGTCATCAGTGGCCATGCTGGGAAGACCATCATCCCCCTGATCTCTCAGTGTACCCCCAAGGTGGTCTTTCCTCAGGACCAGCTGGCAGCTCTCTCTGGGTAGATCCAGGAGGCCAGCATGGAGGTGGTGAAGGCTAAAGCTGGTGCAGGCTCTGCCATCCTCTCCATGGCATATGCTGATGCCCAGTTTATATTCTCCCTTGTGGATGCATTGAATGGAAAGGAAGGAGTTGTTGAATGTTCCTTTGTTAAGTCTCAGGAAACGGACTCTGCCTATTTCTCCACACCACTACTGCTGGGGGGAAAGGTCATTGAGAAGAACATAGGCATCTGCAAAGTCTCCTCTTTCAAAGAGAAGATGATTGCTGAGGCCATTCCTGAGCTGAAGGCCTCAATGAAGAAAGGAGAAGACTTTATGAAGAATATGAAGTGAGAAGTAGTGGAGAGCAACTAGTTTCCTTAATTTATTAAGGCATCATATCACTGTAAAGCCCTTTCAAATACCTTTGTATCTTAATTCATTTTGATGATGATTATTAATGCATCATCCCTTCCAAACTGTGGGTGGTTCTATTGGCACATCAATAAAAGTATCACACAGTGGTGCAAACAACTGGAGATTCATAGCACATACCATATGATGAAGACCTGGTGGAAAGACATTCCTACAAAGTACCAACCAAATACCACTTTGATTTCTTTTTTAAAAAAATTAGATTAGCAATGAGTTGATAATGGTTAAAGCTAGGTGATGGGTATATGGGAGTTCATTGTACCATTTCTCTACTTTTATATATGGTTGTCCCTTGGTATCTGTGGGGGATTGGTTCCAGGACATCCCTCGGATACCAAAGTCCTCAGATGCTCAAGCCCCTTATATAAAATGATGTATAGTATTTGCATGTAACCTACATACATCCTCCTATATACGTTAAATCATCTCTAGATTATTTATAATACCTAATGCAATGTGAACACTACACAAATAATTGTTTTTGTATTGTTTAGGGAATAAAGTCTGTGCATGTTCAGTACAGATGCAATTTTTTAAATATATATATATATATTTTTTTTTTTTTTTTTTTTGAGACAGAGTCTCACTCTGTTGCCCCCGCTAGAGTGCTGTGGTGTCAGCCTAGCTCACAGCAACCTCAAACTCCTGGGCCCAAGCAATCCTTCCGCCTCAGCTTCCTGAGTAGCTGGGACTACAGGCATGCGCCACCATGCCCGGCTACATTTTTTTATATATTTTTAGTTGTCTGGCTAATTTCTTTCTACTTTTAGTAGAGATGGGGTCTCGCTTTTGCTCTTGCTCAGGCTGGTTTCAAACTCCTGACCTTGAGCGATCTGCCTGCCTCGGCCTCACAGAGTGTTAGGATGAGAGGTATGAGCCACCTTGCCTGGCCTAAAAATATTTTTGAACCACAATTGGTTAAATCCACAGATGTGGAACCCAGATACAGAGGATCAACTATATTTGAAATGTTTCACTCACACATGCAAAACTGATAAAGGCAACAAAAGGAATTTTGTATCATATAAGTGTTATGCTCCTATAAAAAATCCTTAACCTTAAAAACAAAACTCCCTAGCCACGCATGGTGGTTCATGCCTATAATCCTTGTACTCTGGAGGCCAAGGTGGGAGGATCATTTGAGCTCAGGAATTCGAGACCAGCCTAAGCAAGAGCTAGACCCTATCTCTACCAAAAATAGAAAAATTTAGCCAGGCACAGTGGCATGTGCCAGTAATCCAACCTATTTGGGAGGCTAGAGCAGGAGGATTGCTTAAGTCCAGGAGTTTGAGGTTGCAGTGAGCTATGATGGCGCCACTGTACTCTACCCAGGGCAAGAGAGTGAGACTCTGTCTCAAAGAAAAAAAAAATGAACATCCCCTATTCCCCTACCCCCCTTTCCCTGCCAAAAAAAGTGGAGAAGTTGTCAGAAAAGAAAGGGAAATGGCCGTGTAACCCTTTAGTGTTATTCTCAATGTTTGGTTCTCTTTTCAATTCAACAGCATATTCTC
Organism: Microcebus murinus; assembly: GCF_040939455.1. NCBI lineage: Eukaryota > Metazoa > Chordata > Mammalia > Primates > Cheirogaleidae > Microcebus > Microcebus murinus. The sequence continues at coordinate 59,371,198 of NC_134109.1, read as the reverse complement.
AGCTATGACACAGTGGTGCAAACAACTGGAGACTCGTGGCACATACCATATGATGAAGACCTGGTAGAAAGATATTCCTATGAAGTACCAACCAAATGGCTTTGCCTCCACCGAAAAACATAAAGACTCTTAACCCCATGCTAAATTTGTGTTTGAGTGCTCTCCTGGTTGCCATCAGAGCTCTTAAGTTGATGCTTGTTTAGGGCATTGCCTCTCTCCTGAAGATAAAAGGGTTCTAATAACACTGTTTTGTCTCTTTTGTTTATATGTCAATCAATTGATTTTTAATTAAATGAGATACAACACCTTTTCATACCAGCAGCATTTTTCCCCTAACATTTATTTTCAGAGGTTTATCCAGAGTTGGAGAACTCAGTGGAGAATGAAGCCTACATTTCTCCTCTTGCATTCCACTTAGCTTGGGTGAAAAGTAGTGTTTCTGGTATCCATTTTGCTACTTCTGATCTCACCTTCCAGGCCCACCAATTGTAGGGCCAATCCTTCTGGCCCTGGGCTATTCATGGTGTTTCTAAACCCCTTCTCCCATCTCTGACATAGTCTCATTCTCTATATGTTATCCTCTGCCCACATGTGGAATCATTTATGGTCCTCTGTGAGGAACTGGCCAAAATATCAAAGGCTTACTAGCAACTTTTAATTGCTTATCATCCAGTGATTTGGGTTGGAAAAGAGGGAGCAGTCACTTCTCTTTAGACTGTGATGGTTTCTTCTTCATTCTATAATTCCTTTTCCAGATTGGTTCAACATATTTTTTTTTTGAGACAGAGTCTCGCTTTGCTGCCCAGGCAAGAGTGAGTGCCGTGGCGTCAGCCTAGCTCACAGCAACCTCAAACTCCTGGGCTCAAGTGATCCTACTGCCTCAGCCTCCCGAGTAGCTGGGACTACAGGCATACGCCACCATGCCCAGCTAATTTTTTCTATATATATATTAGTTGGCCAATTAATTTCTTTCTATTTATAGTAGAGACAGTGTCTCGCTCTTGCTCAGGCTGGTTTCGAACTCCTGACCTCGAGCACTCCGCCTGCCTAGGCCTCCCAGAGTGCTAGGATTACAGGCGTGAGCCACCGCGCCCCGGCCTGCATTAAGCTTTTAGATGAGCTTACTAAATGCTTTTTTCTTTTTAAATTTTTTTTCCTTAAAACTAGTATAGTTCCTTAAAAAAGTTTAGCTTGCTTAATGTACAATTTTCTAAGTATGTAGTTCAGGAAATTTAGAAAATAAGCAGATTGAATTTATAAGAGGTTTCCGATTCTCAGTACCTTATATATATGTGTATATATATATATATTTTTAATTTTCATTCAATTTCAAGAAGGTGCTTGGTCTCAGTACCTTTTAATGCTCTCAGTTTATCATTTTCTTGGAGAGCTCTTTTGTGTAGGCATACAGTAATGCTGAACCTAGTAAATGGGTGAGAAGATGAAACAGCCCCTCCTAGGATTTTCCTGAATTGTTTCTTTGTGCATAATACACAGCCTATTTATATATATTATTTAGTGTTATGTAAATGAGTCACTATTTATGTAAATAATTATCTTTTTTATGTTAACATACTTTTTTGAGGTTTATTGTCATAAATATAAATGTGTCAATTTTAAATATTTAGTGTGAATTTTAACTAATATACACATATTCCTGTTTCCATTACCCACATCAATATATAGAACTTTCCATCACTTATGTCCCCTTCCTTAGGCAACTACTCTTCTGGTTTTTATTACTATAGATTAGTTTTGCCTGCTCTTGAATATTATGTCATATAGTATGTATGGGTAAGGAAAGAACTGTCATAAATAAAGGAGCACAGACATAAATATTTTCAGTTGAAATCAAGGGCCAGTAAGGTGTAAGCTGGCTAGCAAGTAGGTAAAAGAAAAAGGCAACAATTAAAACTTAATCACTTTGTTAAACAAAGTCAAACTTAATTAAATGAAAAAAATTTGTATACTTTATGAAGTCTTTATAGGCACTCACTCTAACCTGGGCAACAAAGCGAAACTCTATCTCAAAAATAAATAAATAAAGTAAAATAAAAAATAAAAGCTTAATGCAAATTCCCAAGAAAGAGCACATAGAGATAGGAGTAGATACAAAAAGAATCCTATAACTTTAGAGAAAGGAATAAACCTTGACGAACGTAAAGACCAAGAGTCACATTTTAGAGATGAGGAACAATCCAGAAAGATGACAAGGTTTCCGTGAATCCCACAGATAGTTAGTTACAAACATTTCAGCCACCTCTTCTAATTCCCAGTCAAATATTCTCTCTGGACACTGATTTAGGCTAGAATAATTCATAAAAACTCAGACAGACTGAATGGTAGTACATACCATATTTAGATTTAGAAACTTTGTTGTTAGCCACATAAGAAAAAGGTAGGGAAAGAGTGAGAGGAAAGGAACAATGGAGTACCTCTTTAAGGGCCCAAGTATCCGAATGGCTCACCAATGCAGAATGTTCTGGAAGAGAAATTACATTTTTTAAAAAACTTTAATACCATTCAGCCAGGCACGGTGGCTCAAGCCTGTAATCCTAACACTCTGGGAGGGTGAGGTGGGCGGATCCCCAAGGTCAGGAGTTCGAAACCAGCCTGAGCAAGAGCAAGACCCCATCTCTACTAAAAATAGAAAGAAATTAATTGGCCAACTAAAATATATAGAGAAAATATATAAATATATAGAGGAAAACTATAAATAAATATATATTATATAAATATATATTAAATATATAGAGGAAAAAATTAGCCAGACATGGTGGCATATGCCTCTAGCTACCTGGGAGGCTGAGACAGAAGGATTGCTTGAGCTCAGGAGTTTGAGGTTACTGTGAGCTAGGCTGATGCCATGGCAGTCTAGCCTGGGCAACACAGTGAGACTCTGTCTCAAAAACAAAACAAAAAACTCTTTAATACAATTCAGAAGCAAAGCCCTAACTTCTGTTTGAGATAAATTGAGTGCATCTGTCCTATGTCCAGGAGTGAGACCCATTCTAGGGCTGCTCATAGTAAGGTGCACTGCCACAGTGACCTTGGGAGTGCAGGGATTCTCTGAAGGAAAGCAGCTGGTACCAATCACTTAGGCTGCCCATTTGTGTTCTGATCACTTGAGTGAAACAAAAGCTACCTGTCAAGCAAGGCCCAAGACACAACGAAAAGAAGTCATTGTTTAAAAAGCTGTGTTCCAGGCCAGCCTCGGTGGCTCACGCCTATAATCCTAGCACTCTGGGAGGCTGAGGCAGGAGAATTGCCTGAGGCCAGGAGGTTGAGGTTGCAGTGAGCTATGATGATGCCACTACACCCTAGCTAGGGTGACAGAGGGAGATCCTGTCTCAAAAAAACAGTGTTCTGGCCGGGCGCTGTGGCTCACGCCTGTAATCCTAGCTCTTGGGAGGCCGAGGCGGGCGGATTGCTCAAGGTCAGGAGTTCAAAACCAGCCTGAGCGAGACCCCGTCTCTACTATAAACAGAAAGAAATTAATTGGCCAACTGATATATATATATATATAAAAAATTAGCCGGGCATAGTGGCACATGCCTGTAGTCCCAGCTACTCGGGAGGCTGAGGCAGAAGGATCACTCGAGCCCAGGAGTTTGAGGTTGCTGTGAGCTAGGCTGACGCCACGGCACTCACTCTAGCCTGGACAACAAAGTGAGACTCTGTCTCAAAAAAAAAAAAAAATAAAAAATAAAAAAAATAAAGTCAGTTATGAATAATGAAACTTTGGAAGGGCATTGACTCTGCCACTTTAGTCTTTCTAAAGTACTTTGTGCTTCCCTCTGTGCTTCCCTCTGGCATGCTCCTGAATTTAAACTATCTTTTCTTCCCGCTGTTCTCAGACTCAGTAAAGAGAAAATCTCAAGGGAAAAGCCCTAGTTGATGCTCTAGGGCTCTTTTGAGACTGCCTCATCTGAGGTGGCTTGTCCTTCACATGAAATTGATTTTTCTCTTCAAGTTTACACTTAAATATAATTACTGCTTCCTTGGTCCTCTAGCAGATTTATCACTTTTTTTTTAACTGTCTTAAGGTACTATAAAATATATGATATATATTCACCATTAGATCTCTTCTTTCCCGATAGCTTCATCCTGAAGCTTGAATGGAAAGGAAAGCTGTAATATAAAGGCACCTGAATTCTGCTCCATCACAGTGAGTCTTCATTTGCTAAAAATCAAAATTATCAAGGCAGTTGGATGCAGAGCTAAATGGAATCCAGATCTGGTATCTTGCCCATCCTTCATCAATTCAGAATTCAATGTGAAAAATGTGTAAGGGAGCCCTTATGGGAATGACAGGGAGTATGGGAACACAGACCACTGTGATGAAATGGTGGTATTTAGATGTGAGCATTCTTTCAAGACTGGAACTTAAGCTTAAGCAGATAGAATTCTCGGTAATGGGGACCAGACAGCTGTTGGATCCTCCTGTTGCCCACAAGGAAGGAGTAGGGCTTCCAGATAAAATACAGGACTCCTAGTTAAATGTGAATTTCAGATAAATAACAAATAATGTTTAGTCTAAGTATAGCCCAAGTATTGCAGGGACATGCTTATACTAAAAGTATTCATTGTCTATGCAAAATTTACATTTAACTGGACTTCTGCATTTTTATTTGTTAAGTCTGGCAACCCTAGGTAGAAATTCCATGAGAGAATGAGGAGTAGGAAAATGAGGCATCTGTATAGCCCAGTAGCTACAGGAAGCAGGAGGGGAGCAAGAATAAGAAAGGAAGTTAGTAAAAGGCACTTGGGAGTGCGAAGAAGGGAGAAAAGACCAGCTTTTTCCTGTCTTGTCCCCGCCAGTGGCAAGCAGCCTGCTTGGTCTATACTGTATAAACTTAGGGAGTACCATTCAGATATCTACCTAGAGGAAGCCATAGAAAAATAGTGGGATGAAAAAATATATAAGAGACAAGACCACAGATGAGCAAATACAATAAATTTTAGAAATCTCTAATTTTCTTTCCTCATCTCCATTTTATGCTGTTTCATAATTCCCTGAAGCTCTCCACCCAAGTTTGTTCTTTGCTGGCAGTATTTGATCTGACCAGTGCTTCCAGAGACTCTACTACATACACAACTTGCTTTCAACTAGGGATTGAAATAAACAGGAAGACAATTATCTAGTCACCAATAGCAGCTAAAAATAGTTTGTTTTGCTACTAGAGTGCCCTTATAAGTATACGCTTATCAAATTGAGTTATTAAGATAATAATGATAATGTGTTATAAATAGCAGTGACACATAAAGATTTTTTGTAACTTCTGACAAGAATAATTTGGTGTAGAAGATTAATTTCAACCACATTAAAATGACTACCCCAGTCATCTCTTTGGTGCTATTTAAAATCCAGCCCAAATCATTGGTAGGGGCTTTAATTTCTAATATGTTAGACATTAATTCATTTTAATGAGTCAAGGCCAGATTGCCTCATCACTCTCAGCTGGACCAGAACATTATTTGGTATGAAGTACAGTTCACATCTAACTATTGAAAGCCTATTATTAAAAGAGGTTTCCTGTGCTTTCTATGACTGCATCAGAACAGAGAATGTCAGTGTCCTGAGGGTGCCAGTGGAATCCCCTGACAGTTCTGTCCATGTGGCTCTGCTGGAGCGGAGTAGTGTCCTAGGCTTCGAGAATGGGATGGAGCCTCTACCTGTTGAAATAGATTTCTTTGGAGGTGGCTATGGCAAGTCTTCGGAAAAGTAAGTCCCTCGCTCAGATTGATTCTTAAGATGTACTGTATTACTAATTCTTTGAAATAAATCATTCGTATATTTTCTTCTTTTCAATGACCTTGCCCTAGAATCCAAAGCTGTATTTTTTTCTATCCTCTGTTCCATAGGTGAGCAATGTATTGCTATTAAGTTTTTATACGTACCTATGCCTATTTTTCTATACATATATAGCCACTTTTTTAAAAAGGATCATTCTCTGTAAACTGTTTTGTAACATTTTTTTTCACCTGACAGAAAATGAAAACTTTTCCTTGTTCTTAGAGTCTTTTTTTTTTTCTTTTTTTGAGGAATAAAGTCTTTATTGGGCTCAAACCAGGAGTCCATGGGCTTTTAGGATCTCTGTGTATTTGTCAGTTTTCTTCTCCACATTATTTTCTGCCTGTTTCTGTAGCCTCGTGAGCTGCTTTTTCTTCCAGTAGTGGATCTTGGCCTTCTTCCTCTTCTCTTCTAGGGTGGCTGTCGGTGCCTGGTACTTCCAGCCAGTCTCATGAGCCAGGCGCCCCACATAGGCACATTTTCTTGTAGGCTTCAGATACACAAGGGCAGCAGGAACCATCACCCGCTTTTTCTTGTCTTAGGGTGGTGGGATCCCATCAAACACCTTGAGGCAGTCCAGAGCAGCCTGGCCTCGCTTGGTCCTGTGGGACAGCATGGCCCCCACAGTCCACCAGAAAATGTGGCTGGGGGCCCAGAAATGATAGAGGCCATGGGATGGGTTGGTGTTCATCCGTTTGTGGATGAAGGCCAGGTAACTTTAACTTATTTCTGTAGAAATTGCCAGAAATGTTGATGCCCTCACAGCGCACAATCACCACCTTCCACCCCAGCAGTACCTGTTTGACCACAGTGGCCACCAAGCAGCCCAGGAGATGGCCTCTGCCATCGAGCACCAGGATCTGCCCCTCTGCCATCTTCAGGAGCCAGCCGCCTGGGAAATGTTCTTATAGTCTTCTCCTACTTCTTCCTCATGTATTCTAATCATAATGATGTAAATTCCTAAGAAGGAGCAGCCAGCTTAAGCTAGGGCTTTGCTGTATCCCATAAAAAACTACTTGCATAGCTATAAACTCACCAACTTCTGCTTAATGCTTTTGCTTGTGTTCAGAAGGAAATTTGTGTTCCAGGAAGCTGTCATCTTGATAATAGCTATTGGCTCAGATTAAGGGTCACGTCCTTTGGCACTCAGTCCTGTTCTGGCAGGAGTGGTCAAATCCTTGATGAAATGGGTCTTTTCCGAGTCAGGCCCTCTAATCTCCAACTCCTAGAGAAATAAACTCTGGTCAGACTATGTTATTGAAGAGAAAGTCTAAGAAAGAATGGCTGCTTTACACAGATAAAAATCTTTTTATTTTTTTAAAGAAAATCATGTGATTCTTCTTGTTCATTAACACACCAGGGGAAGTTTATGTGAGGAAATCAGTATTGAACAGTTTGTGCTTTATAAATGCCAATAGAATATATTTTTCTCCCATTGCCACTGCCAGTGTCACCAGAGATTTCAACTCCATGCGTATTCTGGTCTCATGCTTTTTGTCTGTAAGAGAGACAGGTCCTCACTATGTTGCCCAGGCTGGAGTACAGTGGTTATTCACAGGTGCAGTCATAGCACACCGCAGCCTCCAACTCCTGGGCTCAAGCGATCCTCCTGCCTCAGCCTCCCTAGTAGCTGGGACTACAGGCATGCACCACCGTGCCTGGCTGGTCTTGTGATTTTTGTCCCCCTGTGAGATGATCAACCTGGATGTTTTTGACTACTGAAAACAGCTCTAGTTTCAGGATATTAAACTTTCAAGTTCCTCATTTTGACCACAACCTCCTTACCTGCCCCACTCATTCAACCAAACCACCAGTTCCTTGAGCTGTTTCTAGTCCTGTCCCTTCCTCACCTAGGAGGCCTCAATTGTCTGTCCCCATCTGGCTCACTTGCCTTCCTCCCCAGCCCACCTCTCAGAGCATTCATGCGAGAGATGGCTTCCACAGCAGTGCACATTCTTTCATTCTTTTTTTTACCTCCTGTTGTATCTATCTTTTCAATTCCAAACCTAATTTTGAGTAGCCACAGACCATTCCATTTTCTCAGTATTGCTAGAAAAATTATACCGTTAGAAAAATTATACCATCCCACTTGACGGTCTTTTCTTATATCTTGCATTGAATTCTCATTAATTTCCTGAAAGAGCTTTAACCATCTGCCAGGCTCCCTAGAGACACAAGCTTTAAACATCTGCTGGACCTAGAAAGCATTAAGCTACCCACCCTCACCTCTCCTCATCCCAACCCTCCACTGCTCATCATCTACCTTTGCTAGACCAAAATAACAGCAAGTCAGGGGGGGAATTGAGCCAAGAGTGATTAAAGAGGAAAAGGCAACCATACCCCCACCCCTTCTCCACTGGAGGCTTCAGTCCGAAGCCAACCTAAGCTGGTGGAGTAGAAATGATACAACACTGTTTGGCATTCTCACTTTAGAAGTGGATGTTCTAATTTCAGAATTGTGTCTGCATTCGTTAAAGAGATATTAGTACTATGTATTATCCAAGAGAAACAGAGCAGTAATGAGACCTGCCAGAGTTTTCATCTAAAGTGAGGAAAAATCAAAGGAAGAGTAGAAAACAAAAATCAAGTTATATCGCAATCCGTTCATCACACTCAGAAGCTCCCTTAGGCCCCCTTTCATCATTTCTTACCCTGACAGAGGTAACCACTATCTAGTCTTCTAATGGTATATTTTCATTGTGTATGTTTTATACTTTATATAAATGGAATCATCCAGGATGTGCTCTTTTGTGTCTGGCTTCTTTCATTCAACATGTGAGGTTCATCCATATTGTTGCATGTAGTTGTATTTCATTCATTTCATTACTATAAAATGTTCTATAGCATGAATTTACCACAATTTATCCATTCTACTGTTGATGGGCATTGGATGGCTTCTACTTTTTGCCTATCACAAATAGTGCTGCTATGAATAATGAAATACTTTTTTTTTATCAAGACAGGGTCTTTGCTCTGTCACCAAGGCTAGAGTGAAGTGGCACCATCATACCTCACTACAGCCTGGGCTCAGGCAATCCTCCTGCCTCAGCCTCCCAAATAGCTGAGACTATAGGCATGCCACTATGCCTGGCTAAGGTGTCTTGCTCTTGCTCAGGCTTGTCTCTAACTCCTGGCCGCAAGAATTCCTCCCACTTGGACCTCCCAAAGTGCTAGGATCTGTGTGCCAAAGCAGTGGTGTGAGCCACCACTCCCAGCCCAAAACATAATGGTAATCATGCCACCCTCTTTGCTCAAAAAAATAAAATGTCTGGCCAGGCACAGTGGCTCACACCTCTAATCCTAGCACTTTCGTAGGCTGAGGCAGGAAGATTGCTGAGGCCAGGAGTTCAAAAGCAGCCTAAGTTTAAACTAAAAATTCAAGTTAAAAAAAAAGAAAGAAAGAAAAGAAAAAGAGAAAAAAAAAAGAAGATGAGCCTAAGCAAGAGCAAGACCTCATCTCTGCAAAAAAATGCAAAAATTAGCCAGCCATGGTGCTGCCCGCCTATAGTCCCAGGTACTAGGGCGGCTGAAGCAGGAGGATTGCTGGAGCCCAGGAGCTGGAGGTTGCAGTGAGCTATGGTGGTGCATGGACTACGAGCAAAACCTGTGTATATAAAAAAATAATTAAACGTCTCCCCATTTCCTTCCAAGTGGAGCATAAATTCCTTAGCTTAGCATTCAGCCTCCTCTCTTCATTTGTTCCCCAATCCAAAATATTTTTGTGTCCTAGTCAAGCTAGTCCATCGCCTAGCTTACTCAAAGCACAGGTACTTTTTCTTCTTCCGCTTCTCTATTCATGCCACTCTCACTCCATGTTGCATTGTAGTGCCTCCCACACTGCTCCTAACATCTAACACACCTGTTACAATCTTCCCTGTCCTCCCAGGCTGAGCTTGAGTAGACTTCTTCCAGCAGGCAGTCTTACATTCCTTCTGGCCCATCTGCATCTAAGGTCATTTCCTCTTCAGCAGTGCTCTGTTACTCTCTTCCTTATACATCACAAACTGCCTTGGACTAGCTTTGCTTTCATCTATGTTTCATCTTTCCCACTGAATCCTGGTGGGAACCCCAGTTAGTTCATCTGTGTGTCTCCCAGTGCAGCTAGCCCAGGTTCTTGCACATAGAAGTGGCTCAATAAATGTTAAATTACTTTGGAGGCTGGGTGCGGTGGCTCACGCCTGTAATCCTAGCACTCTGGGAGGCCAAGGCAGGAGGATAGCTTGAGTTCAGGAGTTGGAGACCAGCCTAAGCAAGAGTGAGACCCATCTCTACTAAAAATAGAAAAAATTAGACGGATGTGGTGGTGCACGCCCATAGTCCCAGCGGGAGACTGAGGCAGGAGGATTGCTTGAGCCCAGAGGTTTGAGGTTGCTGTGAGCTAGGCTGACACCACTGCCTTCATGCCTGGGCAACAGAGTGAGACTCTGTCTCAAATAAATAAATACATAAAGAATAAATTACTTTGGAGAAGTTGTTTGAAAAATGTCTTGTTGATTTTTACCTCTAATACCCACTTCTCCTTTGAGTGAATTCCCCTCTTGCTCCTTGGTATTTTGTATGTGAGCTGGCTAAGCAGGAACTTAATCTGTGGTGTCTGATGCCACACTGATCCTCCAAAAAGAATGGTAACCTCTCAATGCTATCCTCTATAATCACACCATATCTTAAGTGAATTAAAGATTTATCTATTAAGCATCTACTATGTACATGACACTGTGGTAACTGTAATAAAACTTGCTATGCACTTGTAAGACATCATCCAAGAGTTTTTAATCTTTGGAATGTTTTAATGTCTAAATCTGCTGTCTGTGGTTAATTTTTTGGGGGGAGGGGCGGGGAACAGAGTCTCTCTCTGTCACCTGGGCTGGAGTGCTGTAGCGTCAGCCTAGCTCCCAGCAACCTCAATCTCCTGGGCTCAAGCGATCCTACTGCCTCAGCCTCCCAAGTAGCTGGGACTACAGGCATGCATCTCCATGCCCAGCTAATTTTTTGTATGTATATTTTTTTAGTTGGTCAGTTAATTTCTTTCTATATTTAATAGAGATGGGTCTTGCTCAGGCTGGTTTTGAACTCCTGACCTTGAGCAATCCACCCGCCTCGACCTCCCAGAGTGCTAGGATTACAGGCTTGAGCCGCCAAGCCCGGCCTGTCCAGCTAATTTCTTTCTATTTTTAGTAAAGATGGGGTCTCGCTCTTAATCTGGCTGGTCTTGAACTCTTGAGCTTAAATGATTCACCTGCCTCGGTGTGGTTGATTTTTGAAACTTGCCTTTGTTTCACCACTATACATTAAATGCACTTTGAATGAAGTGTGGGGATCCCAGTTGAGGGCCATCAAGTCATTTTAAAGCAAGTAGAATATAAAACTGGATCCTCTCAAATCCTGCTAATAAATGAAAGACAAAAAACAAAAAAATAAAATAAAACTGGAGCACTATCTTGCTTTCCCATCAATAACTGTATTCTCAAAAACTAGTTCCTAACTTAGTGACTGAAAATACTGCTCAAAATAAGGAGAAACTTCATTCGTGTTCTCTCTCTCCCTCTCTCCAATTACCCCAAGAGAACTTGGTTCATTCTGAGCATTAGAGATGACTTAATTTTGTGGTAAGAAAATAGGAATTAGAGGAAGCCAATTAGGAAACCTCAAGGAAGAGGAAGTGTCTCTAGGCTAAAGGGAAGGCTGTTAAGTCTTATTTCCTTTCTGCTCTTGACTCACTCTCTCGGTGCCTGGCCAACCCCTGCACCTCCCTTTCCCCACCTGATCAGGGAGCTGGGGGACATGGAGAAAAGAGTGAATAAAATCTAAATGAGATTCATAAAGATTCAAACATGGAGGGAAACAGCATGTGTAGGAAAACCTCAGTGAACTGATTGATTCCTAGCCCCCATCTATATTCACAGTGAGGCTGCATGTGTGTGGGCAGGATAAAAGAATTGGCTGCTTTCCAAATTAAGAGGACAGACTAAGTTTCACTTCTGAATAATAGCAGTGTACAGGGCAGGCCCATGTAGTACATACTTTCTTTTATTCTTTACTAGGGATAGATCAAAATAAATGACCAAAAATCCAGGCCTTATTCACCCGAGCCCTTCCTTTTACAAAGACAAGCTGAGTTCAAGTCTACTCGAAGGTGGCTTATTTTCACTGTAGTGGTTAAATATATTTTACTTTATACCTTTAAAGTGGGTACTGCATGCTCACCTGTTTGAGAAAAGAAACTGAGGTCATGATCACCAGGTAGCCTGTGGCAAGGCTTCAGATTCTAACCCAGTGCATCTGACACTCACGGCACAGCCTCTTCATGATCAAAGCTCAGGACCTTCTCTCTCTCTTCCCCATCTTATTTTTCACTGGGACATTTGCTGTTCTCTCAAGCTGTGAAGAATTTCCTGTGTTATCATCCCTAAAGGGAAGTTGTGTGTTAAAAACCACTAACGGTTAAGCCCAAGCCAGCTGGGGTCTTCCATTGCCTCTTCCAGCATTCTGGGGAGACCCATGAGAATTCTTAGTGTTTTTCAAAGTCCTTGGCTTTCAGAAACAAGAGATCAGCTGAGCATTGGGTCTTCATTTAAGAAGAGTTTGCAAAAACAAAAGAAACATCAAAAGTTTTGTTTTGTTTTGTTTTGTTTTTTGAGACAGAGTCTCACTCTGTTGTCCTGGCTAGAGTGCCATGGCATCAGCCTATCTCACAGCAACCTCAAACTCCTAGGCTAAGACGATCCTCCTCCCTCAGCCTCCCAAGTAGCTGGGACTACAGGCATACACCACCATGCCTGGCTAATTTTTTCTATATATTTTAAGTTGTCCAGAGAATTTCTATTTTTTTTAGTCGAGATGGGGGTCTCACTCTTGCTCAGGCTGGTCTTGAACTCCTGAGCTCAATCAATCCTCCCACTTCGGCCTCTGGGAGTGCTAGGATTACAAGCGTGAGCCACCACACCCGGCCAAACATCAAAAGTTTTAAGAGGATAATAGTGAAGTTGCTTTAGCTAAAAATCAAGGGTGAACTGAAAAGCTAAAGATTTTGGCTCAGTAGAAAGGTTAATGGATAATTGTATTTAAAAGTCCTTTGGGTTGAACTGATACAAGTTTATTCCCTCTCAAATGAAAGAATAGCATTTATCATTCTTGAGAATGGCCGAGAGAATCCAGGCACAGAATTATATTGACTGGTAAGGAAGGGGTGGCACAGAAGGGAAATAATGAGAGCTGTGTGACTGCTATGCTTACAGAGACACTGCATTGCACCCACCATTGGGACTAGAGGGAGATGTTAGGAACATCCATCCTGCTCAATGTCCACACTAGATGTTATGGACAAGGGGGCTAAGGATTGTTGCTTTATTGGAATTTTATCAGGGGTTCAATAAGGGGTTTCAAGGGGTTATGAGTAAAAGTGTAACCAATTTGCCTCATGTAAATCACAGAAGTCATACTGCACCCCACATTTGGTGCCCCATTGGTCCCTTTTCTTTACCCATAAATGATATAACTAGAATACAGAGAAATCACCCTTTTCTCCTTCCCCAAGACTCATCCAAAATGACTGAAGTTCTTGGTAGCCACCATAGCTATTAAGGTGCAGAAAGAAATACAGGACTGAGATTGGTCTGAGAAAAAAGATAAAGAAGGTGCCAGGCTGTATGGCTCACACCTGTAATCCCAGCACTTTGGGAAGCCAAGGCAGGAGGATCACTTGAGGGCAGGAGTTCAAGACCAGCCTGAGCAACATAGTGAGACCCCCATCTCTACAAAAAACAGAAAAATTAGCCAGACATGGTGGCATGCCTACTAGTCCCAGCTACTTGGGAGGCTGAGGCAGGAGGATCACTTGAGCCCAAAAGTGATGCCACTGCACTCTAGCCCAGCCAACAGAGCAAGACCCTGTCTCAAAAAAAAAAAAAAGGAAAAATATAAATAGAACCAGGTTCTTGCCCTCAGCAAGTCCTCTGAGGAAGTTCTGGATTGGTGAATGTCTGGCCAGAGAGCTAGACATTCCCTACCTTCCTCTCATTGTTTTCCCAGAGCTGCCACATCCCTAGCTCTGTCCTTGCCAAGGTGCCCTTTGGGGCCTCTTAACATCTGGAAATCCCAACTGTCCTGGGATACTCTATTACCACTGGCCAATTCACAGAGCATTGTGTTGCAACACCTGCTGATACCACATGGAAAAGAAACACAAGGCTTCATTTTTCTATTCCCTAGCTCACTGAAACTGCCAACAGAGCATCTTAAGCTAAAGGCTAAATTCTTATCTTGCCTTTAAACGCCATGTGATGCAGGATGTTTTCAGTCACTGGGAATCTACGCTGCCACTTTATACCTTGCCTTGTGGGTAACCCCTACCTTCCACCTACCTCCACCCCCAGGGGAGAATGCGGGCCTTGCCAAATGGAGGCCCCCAGGAGATTTTCCAAGACTCACGAGATGTCAAGTCATTTCTAAAACTTTTCAAAAAACCAGAAAGTCATTTCAAAAAGTCTAATTTGGTGGCCCCACAGAGAGGAAGATCAAAGTTTCCACACAGACATAGCAATTCTGCCCCACAGGCTTGTGTTAAAGCTACGGGAGTGCTGGTACCCAGACTCTGGTGAAAGCTCCCCAGCTCAGGGGAAAGTCCATCTGGGTGAGTAGTTTAGCTGCTGCCTGGCACCCAGTGGCATATATTCATGAAGCCTGCTGCCAGGGGATTTCCCATTATAATGGAATGAGCAAGGGTTTTGTCTTTCTGAAAGATTTCCCAGAGGATTCATTTGCCTGTGTGGAAAAATCTCAAATTCTAATGTAAAATCTCTGACCTTTTAGGGGATTGAGATTTAGATTTCTTGTTTAATCACAACCTTTTTATTTTTTTATTTTGAGACTGGGTAGCTGTTGCCTAGGCTAGAGTCCAGTGATGTCATCAGAGCTCACTGCAGCCTCAAACTCCTGGGCTCAAATGATCTCCTCCTGCCTCAACCTCCTGAGTAGCTGGAATTACAGGCACATGCCACCATACCTGGCTTTTTTTTTTTTTGTAGAGACAGGGTCTTGCTATTTTGCTCAGGCTGGTCTCAAACTCCTGGCCTCAAGGAATCCTCCTATCTCGACCTTCCAAAGTGCTAGTATTACAGACATGAGCCACCGAGCCCAGCCACAAATCTTTTCTAATAAAGAAAAACAATTCGGCCGGGTGTGGTGGCTCACACCTGTAATCCTAGCACTCTGGGAGGCCCAGGCAGGCGGATTGCTCAAGGTCAGGAGTTCGAAACCAGCCTGAGCAAGAGCAAGACCCCATCTCTACTATAAATAGAAAGAAATTAATTGGCTAACTAAGATATATAAACAAAAAATTAGCCGGGCATGGTGGCGCATGCGTGTAGTCCCAGCTACTCGGGAGGCTGAGGCAGTAGGATTGCTTGAGCCGAGGATGAGGTTGCTGTGAGCTAGGCTGATGCCACGGCACTCACTCTAGCCTGGGCAACAAAGTGAGACTGTGTCTCAAAAAAAAGAAAGAAAGAAAAGAAAAACAATCCAACATAATAGGAAACCTAAATAGTGAGAGTGTACCTTCAATGAATGATCTGAGTGCTTATTTAATGCTAGGAACAATTTGGTATTGAGGATACACTGGTGAGCAAAGCAAAGGTGGTCATAGCCCTCAAGCAGCCTGAGGTTCTAATTCTAGCTTTCAATTTATGTTCATATTGAAAGTGAAGTTGATTCCTTCCAGGAAGTATCCTTAAGAATATTGAAATGTACATACTATCCTAGGACCAGGCGTGGTGGCTCACACCTGTAATCCTAGCACTCTGGGGGGCTGAGGAGGGAGGGTTTCAAGGGGTTATGAGTAAAAGTGTAACCAATTTGCCTCATGTAAATCACAGAAGTCATACTGCACCCCACATTTGGTGCCCCATTGGTCCCTTTTCTTTACCCATAAATGATATGGGGCCCAGGCAGGCGGATTGCTCAAGGTCAGGAGTTCGAAACCAGCCTGAGCAAGAGCAAGACCCCATCTCTACTATAAATAGAAAGAAATTAATTGGCTAACTAAGATATATAAACAAAAAATTAGCCGGGCATGGTGGCGTTTAAGACCAGCCTCAGCAAGAGCGAAATCCCATCTCTACTAAAAATAGAAAGAAAATATCCAGGCAACTAAAATTAGAAAAAATTAGCCGGGCGTAGTGGTGCATGCCTGTAGTCCCAGCTACTCGGGAGGCTGAGGTGGAAGGATTGCCTGAGCCTGGGAGTTTCAGGTTGCTGTGAGCTAAGGTGACGCCATCGCACTCTAGCTCAGGCAACAGAGCAAGACTCTGTCTCAAAAAATAAAATCAATATATAGGGGGAGGGGGGCATAGGCAATATAAGTAACCTTAACACTTGTACCCCTATAATACGCTAAAATAAAATAAAAATTAAAAAAGGACGGAATGCAAAAAAAAAAAGGAGTGGGAAAATATATATATATATATATATATATATGTATATATATACACACACCATCCTAAATCCCATGCCTCTTTCAGGGCCCATCTTAAATGCAACCTCAAGAGGGAGTCAAGATTTGTTTGAATGTGTAAAATAATTCTCAAAGCCTGCATTGTGTGTGATTTGAAATATCTCATCGCTGCAAGGCAGTGAACATTCACAGCCATGTCTATATGGCACACAAAGGCTTGCAGCTATGAAAACATTCCTCAGTTGTTCCCTTTCTTTCTACAGTTTTCAGTTCCACTTAACAGTTATTTATTGAACTCTTATGAGGCAAGCCCTGGGCGTGGGGTAATGGAGAGTACAGAGATGAAAAGTACCCTGCCTCTGCCCTGCCAATCTTTCATGAAGCCCAGATACATAATTCTTTAAGTTAAAGCATTTAATTGCCAATATTTGACCTACAAAATGGCCATTTCCTTTGGTTCAGGTTAGTAAAAGATTCAAATTACATGCAGTAGACATATAGGGGAGAAAGAGATAGACTAGCAGGTTTGAGCTTCTTAGGAGAGGAGATGGGAATATAGTGGTCCTTACTAGAGAGATAATGTTATGGAGGAGTTTGAGGCGTGATCAGGCAGTGCAGATCCAAGCAGTGCTACGGAATGTAGCCCTTGAATAAAAAATAGGAGAATGAAGTGGAAGAGAAGTTTGAAAAGATAGGTAGAGGTCAACTTGTAGACAGCTTCAGCACTAACCTAGAGACTACATTTTATTCAGTAGTGAGGAGCCCAAAGGAATCTAGGCAGAGAAGCAATCTAATGAGATCTTGCTCTAAAAAATGATTTCAAGAGTGGGAGGGATCAACAAGAAGAGACTCTACTGTGCCAGAGTAAACTGTAAAAAAGGTCTAAATTTGGACAGTGTAAACAAAAATGAAAAGCAGGCAGAATAATTCCATAGGAATAATCAATAGCGTTCAGTAACTGACCAAATGGGAAGGCAACAATAATAACAGCCACCATTTGATCAGTGCTTATTTTATGCTAGGCACTTTGTTTAGAACTTCCTTGCCTTCTCTCATTTAATCTTCACAATGGCCCCCATAAAATGGATCTTATTCTCCAAATTTAACAGATAAGGGAATCCAGACTTAGGGAGGCTGCATAGGGTCACAGATCTAGTAACTGTTACAGATGAAATTTAAATTCAGGTTTAAATAGAAAGGGATGCACTCCTAACTCCTATGCTGTAAGGGATTCATTCATTCAACTCATATTCATTGAGCGCTTAATATATATGAGTTATTCAATTTGCCTGAGTTATATCATTGAATGAACAAAGATCCTTGCCCTCACGGAGCTTAGGTTAGGGGTGAGGGGGGGTCAATGAATAGTGAACAAAGTGAGCAGAATAAGGGAGATCAAGAGTGCATGGAGGCAGAATGGGGAAATATTAATTAAATGCTACAAGGTTTTGGCTCTGAGGACTTGGAAAGCAAGATACAAGGGGCAGGAATTGGCTTGAGAGGGAAGAGATAAGGAGTTCTGTTTTGAACATGTTAGGTTTTGAGTTGTCACGTGTCTCAATATGAAAACTTCCCATAGGGAATTAAAGAAGAATCAGCTCCAGAGAAGGGGCCAGCTAGACACCTAACTTTGAGAGACATCAGCGTAGCTGGCTGTTGAAGCTATGGGACTGAGTTCATCCTTGTAGCAGCCTTACCAAGAACCTTTTATCTATGACTATTCAGGCAAACTGTAGGAATTACAGTACACAACGCTCTTTCAAAGTCTGAGAAAAACAAAAGTACTCAAAAGGTCAAGAGAGGTTGGTCCTGAGCGTAGGGACCAGAACCAGAAGCAAAGGACAACTTTTATCAGTATACTTGGGACTTAGCCAGTGATGGAAAGTACCCTGTGTACCAGAGATCTGCTTGCATTTACTATTTTCTTAACCATGTTTCAGTCTGGGATTTTATTTTTCAGGTTAATAGAAATGTATTTTTTAAAAACACTTGAGAAGGCCAGGCGCACTGGCTCACACCTGTAATCATAGCACTCTGGGAGGCCAAGGCGGATCGCTCAAGGTCAGGAGTTTGAAATCAGCCAGAGCAAGAGCAAGACCTCTCTACTAAAAATAGAAAGAAAATTAATTGGCCAACTAAAAATATGTAGAAAAAATTAGCCGGGCATGGCTGCGCATGCTTGTAGTCCCAGTTACTTGGGAGGCTGAGGCAGGATTGCTTGAGCCCAGGAGTTGGAGGTTGCTGTGAGCTAGGCTGATGCCTTGGCACTCTAGCCTGGGCAACAGAGTGAGATTCTGTCTCAACAAAACAAAACAAAACACTTGAGAAATTAAATTTCCTTATGATGGTCTTACAAATTTTTTTCTTCAAAATGGAAAGTAAGTTTAGGAGAAACTACATTATAGAGATTAAGAATCCCTCCTTCAGTATTTACAGCAGGCATTAAAGTGCCACAAAACTAGTGTATCTGACCTTCTTGGTGCACCAACCTCGGGAGGTTTAATATCATGTTTTGCATTTTATATTCAATAGATTCACAAAACTAGTGTATCTGGCCTTCTTGGTGCACCAACCTCGGGAGGTTTAATATCATGTTTTGTATTTTATATTCAATAAACAGGAGCGTGCCTAGGGGTAAAGTCAAAATAGGTACAATTTTACAATTTTAAAAGCCACCTGCTGTTCTCCCGGAGCTACCTCGCCTGCTTGGATACTCTCATTAATCCGTCCAACACTAGCCTGCTACAAGCCCCGCCCCTTTGGCTCTCATTTATGGATCAAAGCCCTCTAACCTCGGGATTCCCCTATCACCTATATTTTAACCTCAGCTCCACTTTTAAGTGTAAAAATTGTCGGGGCTGCTGGCCAAAGGAAAATCTTGCCCGACTAGAAGAAAATTCTGTTCTTTCCAGTGGCTACTTGAACCCGGTCCCTTCAGTGCTTAAATTTAGCGGCTGCTGCTACTTACTGCACCTGCAATCTATCTCCCTCCAAAGTAGGAAGGAAAGTGTAAGGGAAGGAGGTTAGGAAGAAAGTAAGCCAGCAATCTAACCAGCCACAGAATGGCTGCAAGGTGTTAAAACTAACGAGAGACGGTCTATTTAGGTCACAGTGATAGGCAAATCACTACTCTGGGCCCTCAGGAAGCCTTTTCCTCCTTGCTGTAAGCAATTTACTCTCCCGAAGAAAGCCCCAAACCGCCACAACCCAAAACTCCCCGGGTATAAGCAAGCCGTTGCCTGGCGCAGGCGCACAGCGAAGACCCGCCCTCGCTCCCCGGCTCTTTTCAGGGGCGGGGCCTCGACGCTTTCTCAGCGCTCAAAGGGGCTAGAGAGCCTTCAATTTCGCGTGCGAGAGCGGAAGAAACCGGGCCAGTGCCCCGGAAGCAGTCGCTGCAACTTCCGGGAGGGGTTTGTACGCCTTGTGCGGGAGCTACGGGGCCCAGATACTGTGCTTGAAGTGGTGCACCAATATGTCCCGTGGTTCCAGCGCCGGTTTTGATCGCCACATTACCATTTTTTCACCCGAGGGCCGGCTTTACCAAGTAGGTGAGTCAACCACGTCCGCCTATGGTCCACCTGAATTGCCCTGTCATGGTACGGCCTGGAGCAAGCAGACGCGGCCGCAGTTTAGTCTGGGGCTGAAGTAGGGCGGGAGCTGGGTTAAGTCCAGTGGTGCTACCACCCTTCTCTGGAGGTAGGGCTCGGGGTCCTCTAGGCTGAGGCTTGGCTCTCTTCAGGGCGAGCTGCCGCACTGCCTGCACACAATGGTTAGGAATTAGGAAGGTAGGGCTATAATACTTGACTACGGCTTCCTGAGGCCCCTTAATTGTTGCATTCTGTCCTGGGATAGCCCAAGGTCTGTTCTTTTTTAAAGGTTAATTGATTCCTTAACCTCCCAACTAAAATGCCCCTTCACCGTTTTCCTTTGCAGTATGGACTTCCTTGTCCTGTAGTTAATTCCACACAGGTATTCAGAGCCTACTATGTGCCAGACACTTTTGGTCCTAGGAGATACAAAGATGAATGTCACACCTCTCCCATACTGAAGCTTACACCTTCAAGGGAGTGACAGATACGTAAATAAACGGATAAAAAGAAAAATGAAAAGTGCCGATTTACAAATATCTTCAGAGTGCAAGACATTTTTAGAAAACTGGTAGATAGAATTGAGAGCCACCCATTCTAGAGCTGCTCTTGAAACTGGCATCCCCTTTTAACCCACAGCTATTTGAATGCTCCTATAGTTTAAATGCTGGTTCTGAATTGTGATTGAATTATTGTGTATTAGTTGTTAACTGAAGGAACAGCTTTAGTGGGAAAAAACCTGAACAAGTTGTTACTAAGCATAGCAGTTATATTTTGCTGAAGTTAGATGGTGTCAAGATTTCGGTTATGATTATAAGCCAGACCCTTGACCTCTTGTCATAGAGAATTTAGTGTCAAGAGAGCCTTATTTACATCTGGTCTATGATAGTACCATTTTTGGATGAATTTAGTATCTCACTGCCTTGCCAGGGACAGTAATATAATCATCTGTGCTTGGAAATCATGACAGAGTTAGCCTGTAAATGAGGTTCACTTCACCTGTAAATTTTAGAAATGCAGTTAAAGATAACTTGGAATGAAACTGGTTCACTGTATTGCTACATACGGTATATAATGTAGCAAGAATCAACATCATACTGGGTAATTCAATAGTCCTGTAACTTATCCTCAATTGAAAAATAAGTCAAAGATAGAACAAAGAGATAACTGTATCTTCAAGGAATTTTCATTTTTAGTGTTTCATTCCTGAGTTTTAAAGAATTTTTATATATTGGACTACTACTTTGAGTGTTCTATTTTGTAGTTTTTAATATTTGAACAGGAAAAGTCACACTGAGACCTACACGCTTACTTCTGTATACTGTGTTGTAAAATCTAGCCATAAAGCATACTATTCAATGTTTCCCAGATTTGGTGAGTAGGAAGACTGAATATAGTGTCATCTTAATAGTTTTAAAGGATTTGGAAGAGAATATATAGTTCAAAAGAAGTTTAATATCTAGACAGAATAATTTTAATCTCTGTAAATAACACACTCCTTCCATTATTCAGGGCATTAATTAGACATTGTCAGGAAAAGGAAAGTGAAAGAATAGTTAGTATGAGCCAGCATTATAGTGGTGAAGAGTTGAGGCCCTGGAGCTTTAACGGGATTCACATCCTTGCTCTGCTCGTTACAAGCTGACCTGGTCACTTGCCCAAGTATGTAACCTTAGCCTTCATTACTACTTGCAAAGTTGGGCTAATATAATTCTTCCTTACATGGTTGTTTTGAGGATTAAATAAGGCAATGTATGTACAGTGCTTAGTATAGGCTTAATGCTTGCCTGCCACATAGTAAATGCTCAGTAAATATCATTAGGTATTTGTTTGATTCTTTGACTCATTTTTGTGGTCTATTAGATTAGTAGCTCTGTAAACTACCAGTGGTAGTCTACATGGAATATTTCCCTTTCTATGGGTCCCTCCATGCTTCATTCTCCAGTAAAATGTATGTACATAATCATAACATTATAAATGCTGTTTATTTAGTTTATAAACTTTAGAATCTTCCAAAGACAAAGCATATGAGACATAATAGAATGCCAGTTGTTAACTTTGACAGTGGGAAAATAGTATAACAAAAAGGATGATGATAAGAAAAGATTAGTGAGAAGGTAAGTATGCTCCTCATCTTTCATACTTGCGACTCAAAAGATAAATGTAGTCTAAAGTTGATAAATCAGAATATAGAGGTATAAATTTAAAGTTACAATGCTAATCATAATTATAAACATAATATATAATTATAACATTAGGGAGAAAGACTTGTTTTTCAGTTTATACCCTTTGGTAGCTATTGAAATAGTTGTTTTAATGGAAGTATGCAAGCTGTATGTGTGTGTGCGCACGCATGCGTGTAGCACCTCTTGTATTTTCCTGGATAGAGCTGGAACCCATTCTACTAAGTGAAGTATCACAAGAATAAGCAGCACATATACTCACCAGCAAATTGGTATTAACTGATCAACACCTAAGTGGACATATAGGAATAACATTTATTGGGTGTTGGGCAGATGGCAATGGGGAGGAGGGGATGGGTATATACATACATAATGAGTGTGATGTATAATGAGTCCATTCCCATTTAGGGAATGGACATGCTGGAAGCTATGATTGGGGGCGGGGAGGGAGAGAAAGGCAACACACGTAACCTAAACATTTGTACCCCCTTAAAATGCTGAAATGAAAATAAATAAATAAATAAATACAATAATTTAAAAAATTGTAGAGCGCTTAGCTTTGAAATCTAATTTCAGGAATTGTCCAAGTTACCAGTGGGGAAACTGAGGTACTAGTGGGCCAAATTCAGCCTGGCTGTATTAGCCCTCCTCCCCCTTTCTGCTTGCCTATCCTTTGCTGGATAGTTCTAGCAAAGGAGGAGAGGAGTAGTTGTTTGGATTTGCCTACCAGGTAGATGTGAGCACTGTTTGCTTGCTTTTAAGGAGGGAGAATGCTGATAGGGAGCTCCAAAGAAATGAACTGGTATAGACAGATTGGAAGTAAATGTAAAGTGGTATTGCGTATTGAAGCCAGATTTCCTGGGTTCAAGTCCTTGTTTTACACCAAGCATGAAAGTATGAAAACTTTCTTCATCTGTAAAATAGAGATAATAATTCCACTTAGCTTATAGGGCTCTATGAACTTAATTAGCTAATAGATGTAAAGCACTTAGAACAGTGCCGGGCTATAGTAAACACTCAGTAAATGTTGCTGTAAGGGACACTGTCTAGAAGAAACAAATGGCTGACAAAAAATTTTTTTTCTTTTTTCTTTTTATTCAAACTTACCCCAGTTTTAGGCTGACAAAAATAGAGTCAAAAATTTCACTAATATGGCCAGGCGCGGTGGCTCACGCCTGTAATCCTAGCACTCTGGGAGGCTGAGGCGGGTGGATTGCTCCAGGTCAGGAGTTCGAAACCAGCCTGAGCAAGAGCGAGACCCCGTCTATACTATAAATAGAAAGAAATTAATTGGCCAACTAATATATATAGAAAAAATTAGCCAGGCATGGTGGCGCATGCTTGTAGTCCCAGCTACTCGGGAGGCTGAGGCAGATGGATTGCTTGAGCCCAGGAGTTTGAGGTTGCTGTGAGCTAGGCTGACGCCATGGCACTCAGTCTAGCCTGGGCAACAAAGCGAGATTCTGTCTCAAAAAAAAATTTTTTTCACTAATAAATGACCTAAGATGTAATTACCATTTGCCTGTTTTGCAATTGAAAAAATATTTTATTTATTTTTTAAGGTTTATTAAGCACCAATAAGCCAGGCACTCTACTAGGTTCTGTGACTACTACAGTACCAGTTGACTTTTTTTGAGACAGAGTCTTGCCCTGTCACCGAGGCAGGAGTGCAGTGGCATGATTGTGGTTCACTGCAACATCCAACTCTTAGGCTCAAGAGATCTTCCTTTCTCAGCCTCCCTAGTTGCTAGGACTATGGGCACATGCCACCACATGTCACCACCCAGCTATTTTTTTTATATTTTGTAGAAACAAGGTCTTGTTATGTTGCCCTGTCTGGTCTCAAACTCCTGGTCTTGAGTGATCTTCCCACCTCAGCCTCCCAAAGTGCTGGGATTACAGGCATGAGCCTCTGCACCTGGCCCCAGTCTTCTTATTTTAAAGCAGTGTTTGTCAATCCAGGCTTCTCATGCCCTCCTTGAATCTGAATTAAATGCTTGTGTGTGTGTCCATACATATATATATATATAAACACACATAAATGCCTATATAACTATACAAAACGACAGATCAGACACTGCTGTATTTTCAAATCTCATATTCTCCCTCCCACTAGTGCCAAGATTTCTAATGACCCCATCCCCTTGAGGATCGCTGTTATAAAAAGTAAAATATTAGGAGGCACTGTGTAATGAGCCACACTTCCCAATTATGTAACCTACAAGTTTAGGGAAAGACAGAGTAAGCAGCTTCAAAATATCTTAATAACAAAGTTTTTAGTCACATGGCATTGAAATTGAATACAGATGAGGTTGGTTGGTTGGTGGTTTTTGAGACAGAGCCTCGCTCTGTTGCCCAGGCTAAAGTGCCATGGTCTCAGCCTAGCTCACAGCCTCACACTCCTGGACTCAAGCAATCCTGCCTCAACCTTCCAAGTAACTGGGACTCAGGGGCACACCACCATGCCTGACTAATTTTTTCTATTTTTAGTTGCCCAACTAATTTTTTTTTTTTTGAGACAGTGTCTCACTTTATTACCTGGGCTGCAGTGCCATGGCGTCAGCCTAGCTCACAGCAACCTCAAACTCCTGGGCTCAAGTAATCCTTCTGCCTCAGCCTCCCGAGTAGCTAGGACTACTACAGGATTGAGCCACCATGCCCAGCTAATTTTTTTCTATATATTTTTAGTTGGCCAATCCAACTAATTTTTTTTCTATTTTTTTAGTAGAGACGGGGTCTCTTGCTCAAGCTGGTCTCCAACTCCTGAGCTCAAATGATCCTCCTGCCTGCTGCCTTGGCCTCCCTAAGTGCTAGGATTACAGGTGTGAGCCACCTCACTAGGTCCAGATAAACATTCTTTACCTCAGTAGAACATCCCTTGTTTTTTTCTTTTTTTTTTTTAACCTAACTTCATAGACTGTTTGTATCTCTCAATTCATTTTTATTTTTCCAACTTATATGGGAAAAAAATTAAATTTATGTCCCAAAACACAATACAGCATTTTAAACAAAATTATGGGTGGAAAAAATCTTGATTTACATTCCTAATAATTGGTAGCACCTCAGAAATCACCTGCAAGATGCCTTGCAAAGCCTGAAGAGTAGATACCATCTCCACCGCTATTGCTTGCATCACAGTCTGAACTCCTTACTCTTTGACATTTGTCTGGCATTGTGTGTTTGTCCTGAACATTTTTGTATTTACAGTACCTTTTGTGTTTAGTCCCTTTTCCCTCCTAGTGTTATACAAATGAATCCCAGAAAAGTTGGGAAAGTGTTGGAGAAAATTGTAGGGAAGGAATAAAAGTGAATTAAGAGATTACTGTGAAAGAGCCATGTCTACATACAAAACAACTGTCTTTTAACCATTTTGTTTGTGAGCAAGGAAGCAAACTGCATACTGATGTAATGATTTGTTGTTAGGTTGAACCACATGAAACTGTTGGAGTTTTGACTATTTTTTGCCTATAAAAATGGCAGTTTCATGTGGTTCAACCTAATACTTACACATAGGTGTTTACTGTGTATTTAAGTTATAATTTAAAAATCGAGGGCTTGGGGTTGAGTATGAGCCATTATAATTTTCACATTTAAAAAATGGGAAATGGTCTATCAGTTATTTTCTTATATAATCTTGGACATTCAAGAACAGATTACAGTATTTGCTAGTTTTGTAAGTTTCCAAAATTTTAGCCCAAACCAAAATCTTTAGAGATAGAAATAAAATGTTTAAATACTGTTACCAGACCAGGCGTGGTGGCTCACACCTATAATCCTAGCACTCTGGGAGGCTGACGTGGGCGGATTGCTCCAGGTCAGAAGTTCAAAACCAGCCTGAGCAAGAGTGAGACCCCGTCTCTGCTATAAATAGAAAGAAATTAATTGGCCAACTAATATATACAGAAAAAATTAGCCGGGCATGGTGGCGCATGCCTGTAGTCTCAGCTACTTGGGAGGCTGAGGCAGTAGGATTGCTTGAGCCCAGGAGTTTGAGGTTGCTGTGAGCTAGGCTGACGCCACGGCACTCACTCTAGCCTGGGCAACAAAGCAAGACTCTGACTCAAAAAAAAAACAAAACAAACAAACAGAAAAAATAAATGTTGTTACCAACATTTGAATTCTGACTTAAAAAAAACATACATGCCTTTAAAATGCTGCCCATAAGCTATTTTTTCTTAATTGGCCTTTATTTACTATAGGTTGCTCACCTTTGCTGTAATTATTTAATTTTTTATTATATAATAAATATATTTTTCAAAAATTTTTTCTTTATATTGTATTTTTATTTCATCTTTTTCTTTATGGACCTACATTGTGAACAAAGCCGTTGCTGTAAATTATGATGTTACTCTGTAGCCTGCCACTGTTCCTTTCAAAGATACTCTTTAGGTAATGGGTTGCCTCTAGATTCTTTACTCTGGCAGTTTCCATTTTTCTGGAACTTACTATGAAATACATAATGGTAGTGTTAAAATGGAGATTCATTTATACAAACCTATATTGAAAATTACAGGGGCCAGACACAGTGGTGCACACCTATGATCCTAGCACACTGGGAGGCTGAGGTGATAGGATTACTTGAGCTCAGGAGTTGGAGACCAGCCTGAGCAGGAGCAAGACCCTGTCTCTACTAAAATAGAAAAAATTAGCTGGGCACAGTGGTGCACACGTATAGTCCCAGCTACTGGGGAGGCTGAGGGAGAAGGATCACTTGAGCCCAGGAATTTGAGGTTGCAGTGAACTGTGATCATGCCACTGCATTCTACCTGGTGCAACAGAGCAAGAGTCTGTCTCAAAAAAAAAAAAAAACAAGAAAAGAAAATTGTAGTGCAGCATGATGAGTACTAAAATAATGGCACAAAAAAGGTACTATAGGAAATGATTAACTGCCAGGCAGAGCCAGGAAAGGCTCCTCAGAGAAAAATAATTGACCCAGGTGGAGATTAATTAAGAAAATTTGAGGACCAGTGCATTAGGTCAGTGTGGCTGGAGTTAGACGGTGACAACCAGAAGAGTAGATTGTAGCAAGATTTTGAAGGAGTTCAGGTACCATGCTAGAATTTGGGCTTTGTCCCATAGATTTTGGACAGAGCTGGCAGAGTTCTTTAAGAATAGCAAGGTTTGGGGTGTCACCAACTGGGGGATGGACATGCTTGAAGCTCCAGCTACTCGGGAGGCTGAGGCAGACGGATTGCTTGAGCCCATTGCTTGAGCACATGCCCATAGACCCAGCTACTTGGGAGGCTGAGACAGTAGGATTGAGCCCAGGAGTTTGAGGTTGCTGTGAACTAGGCTGACGGCACTCACTCTAGCCCAGGCAACAAAGTGAGACTCTGTCTAAAAAAAAAAAGTAATTAAGGCTATTGTGTTAATTTTCTATGCTGCATAAAAATTACTAATTTAGCGGCTTTAACACATGTTTACTATCAGTTTCTGTGGGTCAGGAGTAGTCTGGGCACAGCTTTGCTGGGTCCTCTGCTTAAGATCTCACAAGACTGCACTCACGATGTCATCCAGGCTATGTTCTCATCTGGAGGCTGGACTGAAGAAGCTACTTCCAAGTCCGCTGAGATTGTTGGCAGAATTAATTTCTTTGCAGTATAGGACTGAGGGCCCCAGCTTCTTGCTGGCTGTTGTCAGGAGGCCACTTACGTTATCCAGGCAACAGGGAGGGTCTCTAGAGTGAACCTGCTAACAGGATGGAGTCATATATAATCAGGAAAGTAATATCTCATCTCCTTTACCATATTCTTTTTTTTTTTTTTTTTTTTTTTTTTTGAGACAGAGTGTCACTCTGTTGCCCGGGCTAGAGTGCCATGGCGTCAGCCTAGCTCATAGCAACCTCAAACTCATGAGCTCAAGCCATCCTTCTGCCTCATCCTCCCAAGTAGCTGGGACAATAGGCATGCACCACCATACCCAGCTAATTTTTTCTATATATTTTTAGTTGGCCAATTAATTTCTTTCTATTTTTAGTAGAGACAGGGTCTCACTCTTGCTCGGGCTGGTTTCGAACTTCTGAGCTCAAACAATCCTCCTGCCTCAGCCTCCCAGAGTGCTAGGATCACAGGTGTGAGCCACTGCAACCAGCCGACTATTATTATTATTTTTTTAGCGTTAGTATGCTGCCCAGGTTGCAGTGCAACGGTACAGTTATAGCTCCCTGCAACTTTGAACTCTTGAGCTCAAACAATCCTCCAGCCTCAGCCTCCCAAGTACTAGGACTACTGGCGTACACCAACACTCTTGACTAATTTTTAAATTTTTCTGTTCAGATGGGTCTTGCTATGTTGCCCAGGCTGTCTTGAATTCCTGGCTCAGGTGATCCTCATGCCTTAGCCTCCCCAAGTGCTAGGACTACAGGTGTGGTAGCCTATTTTGTCTCCAACTTTCTTATGTTTACTGTTTATGTGATAAACCATTTTTCATCTGTTTATCAGTGTGGCTCTGGTAGACAGGATATATAATAGTTAGGTCTTGTTTTTTTTATCTACTCTAACAATTTATGCCTTAATGGGAATATTTAGTCCATTAGCATTTAATGTAGTTGCTGATTTGGTTAAGTTTACCATTTTATTTCTTTTTTTTTTTTTTTTTTTTTTTGAGACAGAGTCTCGCTTTGTTGTCCAGGCTAGAGTGAGTGCCGTGGCGTCAGCCTAGCTCACAGCAACCTCAAACTCCTGGGCTTGAGCGATCCTTCTGCCTCAGCCTCCCGAGGCATGCGCCACCATGCCCGGCTAATTTTTTATATATATATCAGTTGGCCAATTAATTTCTTTCTATTTATAGTAGAGACGGGGTCTCGCTCTTGCTCAGGCTGGTTTTGAACTCCTGACCTTGAGCAATCCGCCCGCCTCGGCCTCCCAAGAGCTAGGATTACAGACGTGAGCCACAGCGCCCGGCCTTATTTCTTATTTATTTCTCTGTTTTGGTTGCTTTTTCCTCTGTATCTCCTCCTCTCCTGCCTTCTTTTGGATTATTTGAGTAGTTTTTATCTATTAACTTTTTGGCTATACATACTTCTCCAAGTCATCTTAGAGTTAGTATTTATCACTTCACATAAAATGTGCAAAGCTTGAAACCTTAAGGTCCATGTACTCCCTTTCCTTTTTATAAAGTAATGCATCTCCATATATTATAAACTCCACAATGTTATAATTTTTACTTTAAGAAGTTACATATTTTTATTTAATATATTTATTTATTTTGAAACAGTCTTGCTCTGTCACTCCAGCTAGAGTACAGGGCATGAACCTAGCTCACTGCAATCTCAAACTCGTGGGCACAAGTAATCTTCCTGCCTCAGCCTCCCAAGTAGCTGGGGAGTTGGGGTCTTGCTCTTTCTCAGGCTGGTTTCAAGCAATTCTCCCACCTCGGTCTCTTAGAGTGCTAGGATTACAGGTATGAGCCACCACGCCCAGCCAGCAGCCATGTATTTTTAAAGAAATAAAGAGAATAAAATATTTTCTGGCTGGGCATGGTGGCTCATGCCTGTAATCCAGCAGTTTCGGAGGCTGAAGTGGGAGAATCACTTAAGGCTAAGAGTTTAAGAGCAGCCTGGGCAACATAGTGAGACCCAGTCTCTATAAAAAAAATTTTTTTTAATTAGCCAGGCATGGTGCCACACACCCCGCTACTCAAGAGGCTGAGGCAGGAGGATCACTTGAGCCCAGGAGCTCCAAGTTGCAGTGAGCTATGACTGTGCCACTGCACTCCAGCCTGGACAACACAGAGAGAGCTTGTTTCTAAAAATAATAATAATAATCTTTTCTGTTTCCCCAGTTTTTATGTTTCTGAGTTTTGAAGATCAGAGGTTTTATCCAGTATCATTTTTCTTTAGTCTGAAGAACTTTCTTTAGCATTTCTTGTTGCTAATCTGAAAGTTTCTTTATTTTACCTTCTTTCTCGAAGGATATATTTATTGGGTGTAGAATTTTGGATTAAGTTTTTTCTTTCCACACTTTAAGGATGCTGTTCCACATCATCAGTTGAAGTCACATCATTCATATCATTTTTTTTTTTTTTTTTTTTTGAGACAGAGTCTCACTTTGCTGCCCAGGCTAGAGTGAGTGCCATGGCGTTAGCCTAGCTCACAGCAACCTCAAACTCCTGGGCTCAAGCAATCCTGCTGCCTCAGCCTCCCTATTAGCTGGGACTACAGGCATGCGCCACCATGCTCGGCTAATTTTTTTTCTATATGTATTAGTTGGCCAATTAATTTCTTTCTATTTATAGTAGAGATGGGGTCTCGCTCTTGCTCAGGCTGGTTTCGAACTCCTGACCTCGAGCAATCCGCCCGCCTCGGCCTCCCAGAGTGCTAGGATTACAGGCGTGAGCCACCGCGCCCGGCCCATTCATATCATTGTTCTCTTACATTTAATAAGTTTTCTCTGTTTTTAAAATTTTTACTTACTATTTCTTTGGTTTTCAAGAATTTCACCATGATGAGTGTGGTTTTCTTTGTCTTCATCCTGTTTGGAGTTTGCCAACCTTTTTTAATCTAAACTTTTCTGTTCCAACTGTATGTCCATGACTAAAAAAATAAAAAATAAAAAAAATAAACTTTTCTGTCTTTTGCCATATTTGGAACATTTTTGCCATTATTTCTTTTTTTTTTTTTTTGACAGAGTCTCAGTTTGTTGCCCAGGCTAGAGTGAGTGCCATGGCGTCAGCCTACCTCACAGCAACCTCAATCTCCTGGGCTCAAGTGATCCTACTGCCTCAGCCTCCTGAGTAGCTGGGACTGCAGGCATGCACCACCATGCCCAGCTAGTTTTTTGTATATATTTACTTTTTAGTTGGTCAGTTAATTTCTTTCTATTTTTAGTAGAGACGGGGTCTCACTCTTGCTCAGGCTGGTTTCAAACTCCTGACCTCAAGCAATCCTCCCGCCTCAGCCTCCCAAAGTGCTAGGATTACTGGCATGAGCCACCACGCCCAGCCAGCCATTATTTCTTCAGATTTTTTTTTGCAACAGTTTTAACTCTCCATGTAGAACTCTGGTTATATTATACATATCTTACATGTTTTGATGTTAACCCACAGATTCATTGTGGTTTTTTATCTATTTTCTCTCCTTAGGATTGGATGATTTGGTTGATTCATTTTCATATTTACTCTTTCCTTTATCACCTCCATTCTGCATTTAAGTCTACTTAGTGAAGTTTTTTGTTTTTTTTTTTCCTTTGGCGACTCCGCCGGGACATGAATATTTGGTGAAGTTTTAAATTTCACATATTTTTGATTTTATAATTTCTTTTTTGGTTCTTTTATTCTTTCTCTGCTGAGGTTTCCTATCATATTTCATTTGGGGAATATTTCCATAATGTCATTGATCATAGTTCTAATAGCTGTTTTAAAAATTCTTGTCTGCTAATACAACATCTAGTTCACCTCAGGGGTGGTCGTTTTCTCTTTCAATATGTTGAGTAGTTCTGGATTATATCCTGGACATTTGTTACATTGTGAAGACTCTGAATTCTGTTATATTCCTCCAAAGAGTGTTGACTTGTTTTGTTCTGGGAGGCAAAACAAGCCACAAAGTGGCTTCATTATTCTCAAGCCATAAAGTCTGTCTCTCAGGTGGCATCCCAAATTTCACTTTATTTCTTTTATCCTTTACTAGGCTGCTTGGAGTCTGTGTGTGTATGTTGTTATAAAATTCAGAGTTTGGAACGGTGTTTATATATAGAAGCTAGGGATCTCCCTGTCTGGTACTTTCCTTTCCCACCCTCATTTTCCAGCAGCTATAGTTATCCCTAACTGTTCTCTAGTTCTGTGAGCCAAAAGGACTGAGTTTTCTGTAGGAGTTTAGCACTGACTGCTTTCAGAGTTTGAGCCATGAAAATGGGAAGCTTACCCCATGCTATTCCTTTTTCCTAAGCATTGACTCCCCCTCTAGAATCTGTCTGATATCTTCAGGTAGTTATATATTTGTAGTTGTTATCTGTAGAGGGCTGATCTGGTAGGATCTTTATTAGCAATATTAGAAACAGAACCAGGAAGCAGTTTGAAAATTGTACAGTTGGCCTTCCGTATCTGTGGATTCTATATCTACTGATTTGACCAACCACAGATCAAAATGTTGGGGATAAAAATCGCATCTATACTGAACATGTACAGACATTTTTTTCTTGCCATTATTCCCTGAACAATACAATAACTATTTATATTGCATTTATATTGTATGAGGTATTACAGATAATGTAGAGTTAATTTAAAATATACGGAATGATATGCATAGGTTATGTACAAATACTGCACCATTTTATATCAGAAGCTTGAATATCTGGATTTTGGTGTCCACAGGAGGTCCTAGAACCTAGAACCCCCTACAGATACTGAGAGAGGCAGTGTCTTTTAGAAATTATTTGTGGTATAATGCGATGGTAAAAATTAACTTATGATTAGCTCGTTAAATCTAAGCTAGATTTAAGGATTTCCTTTAAGGTGATTTTTCTAGAATCTTTTTGCCCTTTTCTTTTGTTCTCTTTTTAATATATAGCCATTTAGAAATATTTGATTAAAAAAATGTTATTATAGCTCCTATTAAAGAAAATTTTTTGGTGTCATGGGTAGTATCTTCCTCAGCTGGTCCTCATAACCTGTGGCTTTTTAAACAGAGGAGGCTAGGGTTCAGACCCAGTGCCCAGAGTAACACTTGAAGACAGAATTTTGAAATCAGTTATTATGTGTCAGAATGTAAATAAAAATTGGGGTTGTTATGAATAATTTTTTCTTTTTAATTATCTTCTGTATTTTCCCTATTTTCTGCAGTGAGCATATATTAATTTTTGTTGCTTTATTTCCTCATTACAAAATGTGTCTTATTATTTTTTTTTTTTGAGGGAGAGAGAGTCTGTCACTCAAGCTAGAGTGTAGTAGCGTGATTGTAGCTCACTGCAACCTTGAACTCCTGGGCTTAAATGATCTCCTGCCTCAGCCTCCAGAGTAACTGGGACTATAGGCACACACCACCACACCCAGCTAATTTTTAAAAATTTTGTAGAAGAGAGGTCTCAGTGTGTTGCCCAGGCTGGTTTTGATCTCCTGGCCTCAAGTGATCCTCCTTGGCCTCCCAAAGTGCTGGGATTATAGGCATGAGCCACGGCATGTAGCCATTAAATTTAAATATTACAGAAATCTATAATGTATAAATTGATAGTCTTGTCTGTAATCTTTCCGTCCAAAGAAAATAATTATCACCTGTACTACATGGTGCCAACGTAGTTTATTTTATGCTGCCATTTGATCTCAGTGTTTTAACCCATGGAATGGATTAACAGTAGCTAGAAGTGCACAAGCCTACTCTGTTAAACTAAAGAATCATATGTTGTAGGTAATATGAAAATTGCAAAAAGCATGATCCAGAAAAATTCAACCTGGTAGACAAAAATCAATGCAAAAAATCTAACAGCAATTAAAACCGCATGTGGTCAAATTGGTTATTGACCAAAAGTTAACAGAAGTGTTAAATCTTGAGAAAATTTAGAGCAGCCAAATTTAGATTAGGAGAACTAGGGTTGTTACAAATAATGGCCATAAAACAAACTTTTAAAATGATAAGACATATAATTGATAAAGATTTGATGTGGTCAGAATCAATTAAATTAAAACTTTATTGGAAATTTGGTATTTGAGCTTAATGAAAATAATTTCAGTAAGATGAAAATGAAAGAAACAGTTGGCTAACCATAATTTACTATTATCATTATTATTATATAGATTTTGCATGTCTTGGATGGCATTCCATGTTAGTTTGTATGGCTATACCTTATTCTTTTTAATTGCTGTTTATTTTTCCATTACGTGTATCTATGCAAATTTATTGCATCTTTTTAAAAAACTATTTTATTTTCCAGAATATGCTTTTAAAGCTATTAACCAGGGTGGCCTTACATCAGTAGCCGTCAGAGGGAAAGACTGTGCAGTAATTGTTACACAGAAGAAAGTACCTGTAAGTAATACTTTCCAAGTAGTCAATTATTACAGAATATAATTAAAGAATTTTTCATGAGTTTATACAAATGTATTATATATTATTATGTACATAAGTTAACATTCTTGCTTTGACTCTGTTCCTATCATTTAAGAAGTATCTGTTGAATGTCTGTATACAGTTCAGCTGAGTAGACAGGATTACCATATTAAACTTTGTAGTATGATTATGGGCACAATGGGAGTTCTAAGTCTTTAGTCTTCAGGGACATTGAGACAAGTTTTGAAAAGCTATTATTCTTGTGCATGGGGAAGATATCATCTAAAAAAGGAAAATAGAGTTCCCCACCTCTACCCTTTTTTTTCTTTCTTTTTGAGACAGAGTCTCGCTTTGTTGCCCAGGCTAGAATGAGTGCCGTGGCGTCAGCCTAGCTCACAGTAACCTCAAACTCCTGGGCTCAGGCAATCCTCCTGCCTCAGCCTCCCAAGTAGCTGGGACTACAGGCATGCGCCACCATGCCCGGCTAATTTTTTCTATATATATTAGTTGGCCAATTAATTTCTTTCTATTTTTATATAGTAGAGACGAGATTTCACTCTTGCTCAGGCTGGTTTCGAACTCCTGACCTCGAGCAATCTGCCCACCTCGGCCTCCCAGAGTGCTAGGATTACAGGCGTGAGCCACTGCGCCTGGCCTCCACCCTTTTTTAAAAATTGATTTTAACTATAAAATGAACAGAAGACATTTATTATGTATAGTTTATTGTTACAGTTCCATAGTATTTTTTTTTTTTTTTTTTTTTTGAGACAGAGTCTCGCTTTGTTGCCCAGGCTAGAGTGAGTGCCGTGGCGTCAGCCTAGCTCACAGCAACCTCAAACTCCTGGGCTCAAGCGATCCTTCTGTCTCAGCCTCCCAAGTAGCTGGGACTACAGGCATGAGCCACCATGCCCGGCTAATTTTTTCTATATATATTAGTTGGCCAATTAGTTTCTTTCTATTTATAGTAGAGACGGGGTCTCGCTCTTGCTCAGGCTGGTTTCGAACTCCCGACCTCGAGCAATCCACCCGCCTCGGCCTCCCAGAGAGCTAGGATTACAGGCGTGAGCCACCGCGCCCGGCCAATAGTATTTTTTTTAATATACTTTTTTTTTTTTTTTTTGAGACAGAGTCTCACTCTGTTACTCGGGCTAGAGTGTCATGGCGTCAGCCTGCCTCACAGCAACCTCAAACTCCTGGGCTCAAGTGATCCTCCTGCTTCAGCCTCCCAAGTAGCTGGGACTACAGGCATGTACCACCATGCCTGGCTAATTTTTTTTTTTTTTTTTTTCAGTTGTCCAGCTAATTTCTTTCTATTTTTTTTAGTAGAGATGAGATCTTGCTCTTGCTCAGACTGGTCTCGAACTGAGCTCAAACAATCTGCCCGCCTCAGCCTCCCAGAGTGCTAGGATTACAGGCGTGAGCCACCATGTCCAGCCCATAGTATTTTTTATAACTATACAGAGACTTGTTGACTTTCTTAAAAATTATCTTTGTGTTTTTTTGTTGTTATTGTTCATTAGGATAAGTTATTGGATTCCAGCACAGTGACTCACTTATTCAAGATAACTGAAAACATTGGCTGTGTGATGACAGGAATGACAGGTAATCAGCCAGATGTCTACTTAGATATATAAGCCCTGTGTTATTGTCTTCAAATTATTTTTGAGTTTTGTATTTTAAGCTTCCTTTAGTGCCTGATTTGCAGATAATTTGAGTAGATTTGCAGTGTTCCAAAACTAATATCAATATTTTCAGTATTGTGAGCTTTTTTGAAATTATAATTGTAATGAAATTAGGTCTTTAAAAGCTACTGTCGGGAAACTGGGCTGAGACCCCTCTCACA
Organism: Microcebus murinus; assembly: GCF_040939455.1. NCBI lineage: Eukaryota > Metazoa > Chordata > Mammalia > Primates > Cheirogaleidae > Microcebus > Microcebus murinus. Next base: position 59,335,367 of record NC_134109.1, on the reverse strand, counting down.
GATGATTTATCTTATTTCATCTACAGTTAGTAGTTTAAGGGGACCTAAGTCAGTATATCTCAAACCTGGTAATAATGACACTGGTTAGAAGTGGGTGAGAATTATTATAAAAATTACTTTGGCTTTTTATTTTCTGAAAAATTCAAACCTAGAAACAGGTTGAGATTATTTTCTCTTTATTGCTTGTTCTTTTGCAAGTTACTAGACACTTCTAGAAATTATTTTGACTGCTGATGAGGAGCTCTGTTTAAAATGGTAGTACTGTGTAGAGAGCACCATCTTTTAAAAAAATGTTATATACTTGTTGCTGAGTCATTTAGTATTCATTGGTTGTAGAAAAAGCCGTAGTGGACCTCTTCTCCTTTCCTTAACATGTGTGTGTGCACATAGGTTGGGAAAATGGTCTAGTTTTCAGGTTCATTCTTCTAACAAGGTAAACCTTTTTTTTATACATATCATAAGCTGACAGCAGATCCCAGGTACAGAGGGCACGCTATGAGGCAGCTAATTGGAAATACAAGTATGGCTATGAGATTCCTGTGGACATGCTGTGTAAAAGAATTGCTGACATTTCTCAGGTCTACACACAGAATGCTGAAATGAGGCCTCTTGGTTGTTGTAAGTATGCTAAGTAGTCTCCCAAATAATTGATGAATTTCAACTTTATAAAAAGAAAACACATACAGAGAAAAGTGAAACAACACTTGGATTCTGAACATATGGTTTAGAAATTATATAAGATAGGAAAATCTTTATAATAAATCAGAGCTGAAGGGTAGGTTTTACAACAATATTTCACATATTATCTTTAAGTTTTCTTAAAGCAAAACATATCCTAAAATTGATGGCCAAAGTAATGATTGGCAACAGCTATGTGACACCACTAAGAAAGAGGAACTTTTTTTGTATAAAGCTAAAAGATATTTAATTAGGGTCTTTCTTTCTTTTTAGGTATGATTTTAATTGGTATAGATGAAGAACAAGGCCCTCAGGTGTACAAGTGTGATCCTGCAGGTTACTACTGTGGGTTTAAAGCCACTGCGGCAGGAGTTAAACAAACTGAGTCAACCAGCTTCCTTGAAAAAAAAGTGAAGAAGAAATTTGATTGGACATTTGAACAAACAGTAGAAGTAAGTTAACTAAAAGGAACTGCTGTTATGTTATAGAACAGTGAGAATCTTTCATAATTGACAATATATAAAGGCTATTCCTGAGTTATATCACAAGATCCAAGTTTCTCAGCTTAATAATAAAATTGGGCTGACACAGTGGCTCCTACCTATAATCCTAGCACTTTGAGAGGCCAAAGTAGAAGAATCACCTGAAGCTAGGAGTTTGAGACCAGACTTAGCAACATAGTGAGACCCTCATCTCCACAAAAAAATTTAAAAATTAGCTGGGCGTGGTAGCATGTGCCTTGTAGTCCCAGCTACTCAGGAGGCTGAGACAGAAGGATCACCTGAGCCCAGGAGTTTGTGGTTACAGTGAATTATGATGATGCCACTGCACTCTACCCTGGGCAACTGAGTGAGACACTGTCTCAAAAAAAAAAAAAAGAAGAAAATTGATGTCATTCAGCTGACATGGGAAAATTAGAGCTGCTTTTATTCCCTTAATTGCTTATCTTATTTCCTAATGTATCTGAGATGATTTTTTAACAACATATAGAATAAAATGGGAAAACAAGATTAGGAATCAGCCGAGTGTGGCGGCACAAGCTTGTAGTCCCACCTACTTGAGAGGCTGAGGCAGGAGAATCATTTAAGCTCAGGTATTTGAAGCCAGCCTGGGCAACATAATGAGACCCTGTCTCTGAAAAAAGAAAAAAGAAATCATGTACACCGAAAGGTCAGACAGTGTAAAAAAAAAAAAAAAAGAGTGAAAAATATTTAAATGTTGAAAATTTATATTTAAAAAAAAATCAAGATACCCCCATAACATGCTGAAATAAAAATTAAATAAAAAAAAAATAAACATATAAGCAAACTCAAAAAGAAAAAAGAGAAATCAAGACAAGGACCAAAGACCTGCATGGTTGCCATGGTTGAAACTCAGTTAGGCTTAAGCTTCCTGTTAGCAAAAGTAAAAAGGTTGAAAGGCAGAAATACTATTCTGTGGTCCTATAGGAAAAGCAGCCACACACCAAAATTTTAGGGAAGCAAACCACTTTCTAGTAAAAGAATGACTTCGCAAAGAAATTATATCTGTGATGCAAAAGTAGAGTTAGCTTTCTGCAGGGTTTTTGAGGGGATTATTCACTGTGATTGGGAAGTTTTAAATTGACAAAATAAGCTAAAATGCTTATACAAATATTTAGTAACCTTAGACTGTAAGGAAGCCTCTTTTTACTGCTGAGAAATTAAAAACAAAAATTTTAGTACATTTTGGACTTAAGAGTGTGAGATTAAAGCCATTCTGAAGACTAACAACATGCTTCTGATAAATGGTAAAAAAAAAAAATTACCATCTGGCTGGGTGCAGTGGCTCACACCTGTAATCCTGGCTCTCTGGGAGGCCGAGGCGGGCGGATTGCACAAGGTCAGGAGTTCGAAACCAGCTTGAGCAAGAGCGAGACCCCATCTCTACTCTAAATAGAAAGAAACTAATTGGCCAACTAATATATATAGAAAAAATTAGCCGGACGTGGGGGTGCATGCCTGTAGTCCCAGCTACTCGGGAGGCTGAGGCACAAGGATTGCTTGAGCCCAGGAGTTTGAGGTTGCTGTGAGCTAGGCTGATGCCACGGCACTCACTCTAGCCTGGGCAACAAAGCAAGACTCTGTCTCAAAAAAAAAAAAATTACCATTTAATGCTTTTATATTTAGTTGGCAGTATATTTTATACTAAGGAGGTAGAATAGTAGTTCTCATCCAGGAGGTACTGTGCCCTGTTTAAATATTTCTTAAAGTTTTTTTTTAATTGCAATTCATAATTACATAGTCACATCAGATATCAAAACATTTAAAACATTCTTTAATTATTGTTACTATAAATTCTTTAAAGGTGCAGGTTGTATCATTCAACTTTTCCCTTTACCCATTTTACCCCAGTGCTAAGCATAATGCCTAGGATATAGTAGTCATGAAGCACATAAACTGCTTTGTATAAATCATCTTATTCCCTTTGATGGACCCCTTTAACTTATAACTTGGTAGAAACAAGTTTCTCATAATTGGCAGGCAATACATTAGAGTTAAGCAGTCTGTTAGTAACATGCGGCTGTAAAACTATATCACTGAAACATAGAGCTTGTCATTAACAAATAGTTTGTGATGAACTCATATGATTTGAATGTGCTTAAAATGAAAAATGACTTGGTATCTCTGAAAAATACTTGATTCTAATCTTGATACTTTTTCCAGACTGCAATTACATGCCTGTCTACTGTTCTGTCAATTGATTTCAAACCTTCAGAAATAGAAGTTGGAGTAGTTACAGTTGAAAATCCTAAATTCAGGTGAGTTATATTGCCAGCCATGTACTTAAAGAAGTTTGCCAAGTGCAAACTAGAAAAGTGGAGGTATGTGACTGTAGCTATCCTATAACTAACTTGGCAGGGGGCGGGGAGGACATTTTTTTTTTTTTTAACTGTGATTATAGTTTTTCTTCTTCAGCACCTGAGAGATCTGTTTTAAAAGTTAATGGAACCTCTTTAAGACAAATATAACAGCTTTTCTCCTCATTTCAAAGTGACACAAATTTATGTTTAATATCAGAGGTGACACAAAATAACCTTTATATAAGGAGTAAAGTAAGCATAAGGTTTTGTTTTGTTTAAGGCAAGTAAAAATTTACTTGAGATTTTTTTTTTTTTTTTTGAGATGGGCCAGTAAAAATTTAACTCTCACAGTAGTAGTTTTCAAATTTTACAGGTAGAGCTTTGGTTATTTAGTGTTTATTAAGTGTCACTTTGAAGAATAATGTGAAATACTGAAATATATCAGACCTTTATCTAGAGATCTTTGGAAAGCCCAGATTTTGAATATAGCTAATTGAGTTGCAGATGCTGTGTGTTTGTGTGTTCTTACTCATTGAGTGACTAACTCCCACACATCAGCCTTACAAATTCCATGATTCAAATCCATACTAGGTACTTAATATACATCAGCTCATTTAATTCTCCCAGCAACCCTATAGGTGGTTTACATACCATGGACCAGGATGCTCTTGTGTTTAATGAAAATACTACAGTTGATAACTATGTGAATTTACTCTTAGATCACAATTATAAGGACACATGGTCATTGTGGTGGTGGGGAATGGGGAGTTGGAAAGAAGTAAACCAAGCTTAACCACACTTTTAAAGAGTTCTTTGTGGTGGGGCGAGGTGGCTCATGCCTGAATCCTAGCTCTCTGGAAGGTCAAGGCAGGCGGATCACTCAAGGTCAGTAGTTCCAAAACCAGCCTGAGCAAGAGTGAGACTCCGTCTCTACTAAAAATAGAAACAAATTAATTGGCCAACTAAAAATACATAGATGTACACTTTACTTTGCATCAAGAATAAAAAAATAAAGAACAATCAAGTATAAATTTTTAAATTATAAATAAATTTAAATAATAAAAAAATTTTAAAAATACATAGAAAAAGTTAGCTGGGCATGGTGGCGCGTGCCTGTAGTCCCAGCTACTCAGGAGGCTGAGAGTTTGAGGTTGCTGTGAGCTAGGCTGACACCACAGCACTCTAGCCCGGGCAACAGAGTGAGACTCTGTCTCAAAAAAAAAAGGGTTTTTTGTTAGTTTGTGTTTTTTTGGTTGCCTACAGGTAAATGATATAAACATGAAATATTCAAAGAAAATTAATAGTATTAAAAAAAAACCCACAAACTGAGAGCTGGGCATACCTATAATCCCAGGTACTTGGGAGGCTGAAATAGGAGGATTGCTTGAGCCCAGGAGTTTGAGGCTACAGGTACTGTGATCATGCCTGTGAATAGCCATTGCACTCCAGACTGGGCAATATGGTAAGACCCTGTCTCCTAAAAAAAAAAAAAAAAAAAAAAAACCACAACAGAATTGAATCTTAACTTTTTTTTCTGTAGGAAAGATTGCCTTTATTTTTTTTTTTTTAAGCAGTAAAATTCCAGCAGGAGCAATTTACAAATTTCTCTAAAGAACCTGTGGTTCTTGTTTTCTGTTTTGAGACCTTCCAGTTACCTTTTAAATTTTATTTACATCTGTTATTTTAAAAATTGAATAGAAGCTAAAGATCTTGTATAATACAAAGCCTTTGTATCATTTATAAATTCTGTGATAGTAAGTATATGTTAATAGTACTAGAATATATAGCATATGCATTAACAACTATATAAACTACTTAATATTGCCTCAGTTGTACTAAAAAATGTCATTTTGAAAAATTTCACTTTTAAAAGTCTAGCACTAACAGGTCTATTTAACAGGATGGCCAAGCAGTTGCTTCCTTTCAAAGCAAATATAATTTAGAAAATATCATATGTCCAACCTGGAATACCTCTGGCTAATAGAATATTTGTCAAATTATGATTTTATTTTCATGGACTTCTGAATTTAGGCAACTTTTTAAAATTTTCAAATTTCTCATTTTTCATCTTAGCTGATACAGACGTGAGTTATACTAGGTATAAATGCATTTTTAGTAGATGCTAAATAGAATACATTATGTATAGTTCAGCTTACACTTTATAGTAGTCAATGAAAATATTTTTCAGTTAAAGGGTTTCATTTTCAAATGATTTATTCTGGATCTGATCTCAGAAAAATAAACATTTTTGTGTATAGATGAAGTTAATATACTACCTGGGAAAAGATTGGTTGTAAATAGGTCGCTGTTGTTTTTTTTTTTTTAATTTATTTTATAAATTTTTTATTTATTTTATTTTTTGTCTTACATGCAGATTTGTAACTTTATAAATAGGTCATTGTTGAAGTAGGTTGATAGGTACATGGAAATTTATACTACACTACTTTTGTATGTGTTTGAAATTTTCCATTAAAAAAAGTTCCTAAAAAGTAAATAGTTGGGTTTTTCTTTGCTTTTTCCTCCTAGGATTCTTACAGAAGCAGAGATTGATGCTCACCTTGTTGCTCTAGCAGAGAGAGATTAAACATTGTTACTAGTTTACCAAATCCATGATGCCACTTGCCTGTGTGTTTGGCAACAACAAATCAACATTATGGAGGCCCCTGGATTGAGAAAGGAACCTCTCCCACACCTACTGCTGTGAAGTGGTAGGACTCTGTATAAATAAAAACAATCCTTTTGGAAAATAATGCATCCTGTCTTTTTTACCTCCATTTTTTTCAATTATTTTAATTTTTAATTGATACATAATGTACATATTTATGGAATAAAATGTGATGTTTTAATATGTGTATACATTGTGTAATTATCAAATTGGTTATTAGCATATCCGTTACCTGAAACATGTATCATTTCTTTATAGTGGGAACATTCAGAATCCTCTTTTCTAGCTATTTTAAGGTATATAATACCTTATTGTTTATTGTGGTCACTCTACAGTGCAGTGGGATACCAGACCTTATTCTTCCTAATTATCACTTTGTACCTGTTGACCAACCTCTCTCCATCCACCTCACCACCACCTCTAGTCCCTGATAACCACTATTCTATTCACTATTTCTGTGAGATCAACTTTTTTCAGATTCTGCATATCATAAGAATGTGTTATTTCTCTTTCTATGTCTGATTTATTTCACTTATAATCTCCAGGTTCATCCGTGTTGACAAAAAAATGACAGAATTTCATTTATTTTTATGGCTATCTCTTTTTGTTTTTTGAGTTGGGGTCTTGCTCATTTGCCCAAGCTGGAGTGCAGAAGGCGATTAACTGCAGCTTGAAACTCCTGGGCTTAAGCATTCCTCCCACCTCAGCCTGTCAAGTAGCTAGAACTACAGGCACATTACACCATGCCTGGCTTCTATGGATCTCTCTTCAACATGCTGATTTCATTTTCTTTGAATATATACCCAGTAGTGGGATTGCTAGATCACATAATAGTTCTATTTTTAATTTTTTGAGGACCCTCCATACTGTTTTTCATAATGGCTGTACTAATGTACATTCCCACTAACTGTGAGGGTTCCCTTTTCCCCACATTCTCACCAACAGTTGTTATGTCTTTTTGATAACAGTCATTATAGTTGGAGTGAGGTGATGATTGTGGTTTACCTTCAATTTAAGTATTAGGCCTTTAGTATATGCAGACGTAAATACCATCTTCAGGCTGGGCGTGGTGGCTCACGCCTATAATCCTAGCACTCTGGGAGGCCGAGTGGGGGGAATCACTCCAGGTCAGGAGTTAGAAACCAGCCTGAGCAAGAGTGAGACCCTTTCTCTACTAAAAATAGAAAGAAATTAATTGGCCAACTAAAAATATATAGAAAAAACTAGCTGGGCATAGTGGCACATGTCTGTGGTCCCAGCTACTCAGGAGGCTGAGGCACAAGGATTGCTTGAGCCCAGGAGTTTGAGGTTGCTGTAAGCTAGGCTGAGGCCATGGCACTCTAGCCCAGGCAAAAAAAAAAAAAAAAGTATCATTAAATACCATCTTCACATTGTAGCATTAGTCACTTTCTTGGCTTAAGGAACTTAATAGCCAGAAATTTAATCTTTAACTATATAATTAAATAAACTACAACTCTGGTTTTGAGACTTGCCTTGACTATAAGTTGGCATGTGAGACAGGTCTTTATTTTACAAATCCTCATTCAAATAGGATATTCCTGAAGCTGGACTCCAAGTTCTATTGAAAACTTCAACTATAGTAAAAAGATTAGCCTGATTGATATTAAGAGTTTTAAGATAAATATTTAATCTATACTCAATAAAAATTTAAGAGTAGAAATTGTTATCTTCAGGAAACATAGGACTAGAAAAGTTGTAGAATGTGTATATTTTTTGCACTCTAAGTATTTAGGGCCGGGCACGGTGGCTCACGCCTGTAATCCTAGCACTCTGGGAGGCTGAGGCAGGAGGATCGCTCAAGGTCAGGAGTTTGAAACCAGCCTGAGCAAGAGCAAGACCCCATCTCTACTAAAAATAGAAAGAAATTAATTGGCCAACTAAAAATATATAGAAAAAATTAGCCGGGCATGGTGGTACATGCCTGTAGTCCCAGCTCCTCAGGAGGCTGAGGCAGGAGGATCGCTTGAGCCCAGGAGTTTGAGGTTGCTGTGAGCTAGGCTGATGCCACGGCACTCTAGCCCAGGCAACAGAGTGAGACTCTTATCTCAAAAAACATATATATATTAAGTGTTTAAAGCAGACACTAAGAAATTGGTTTATTGTAAAGTTTAGAGTTACCACCATAAATAATTTTAAGGGAAAACTGTATATTCATAGTAACCTTTTTTTTTTTTTAATGTACAGAATTAAGTTTTTTAGATCCCCAGACTGGTGACCTGTACCCACTAACTGTTATAGATCCAAAAATCTTGCAAAGTCTAAGGCATTTTGTCTTCATTTGCACTAATTAAGATTGGTGCTATTGACCTCATACAGGTGAATGTGGTTGCTGGTCTAATAGCAATCCCTGAAGTCAGACTTGACCCTGTTTTTGTAGCCACCAGGCCCACACAAGAGGCGGCCATGTGAGCATGTGACCACTAGAAGCAGGAAACTTTACCAACCACATCCTCTTCAGAGCTGAGTCAGGAGTAGTAAAGTTTCCTAACAGGGAAGCAGGGTTCTTCCAGTTCAGAAGTTGCCGCTCTGGGATTACTCATCCAAATCCACTAGGCTCTGTGAAAGTGCTGTCATCTTGAAAGTGGAGTCTGTGTAGATGGGCTAATCCCCCGAACAGACTGAACTACAACCTTAGAGCCTTGACCAATTTCACCCTTCTGGAGACATGGATGAGAGATTATCACATAATTCTGTTTTTCCTGTAAGAGGATACCTTTTAGGGATAGAATACTAAAGCTATAACTTGTTAGAAAAATTAATTTTTACATTTTAATGCAAAATCTACATGAATTACGATTAAATATAGAATAGCTTGGGGGTTTTTGTGTTTTAGAGACAAAGTCTTGTTCTGTCACCCTGACTGAAGTGCAGTGGCATCATCATAGTTCACTTAGCCTCCAACTCCTGGGCTCAAGCAAACCTCTTGTCTCAGTCTCCTGAACAGCTAGCGCTACCTATAGGCATGCGCTAACATGCCGGGCAAATTTTCTTATTTTTTGAAGACACAGGGTCTAAGTGAATCTGGTTTCTTATTCACTAGTAACCTAAATAGGACAATGCTATTTCTTTATTAAAAACTGAGGTATCAGCTGGGCATGGTGGCTCACGCCTGTAATCCTAGCATTCTGGGAGGCTGAGATGGGAGGATCTCTTGATATCAGGAGTTTGAAACCAGCCTGAGCCAGAGTGAGACCCCGTCTCTTCTGTAAATAGAAAGAAATTAATTGGCCAACTAAAAATATATATAGGAAAAATTAGTCGGGCATGGTGCCACATGCCTGTAGTCCCAGTTACTCAGGAGGCTGAGGCAGGAGGAATACTTGAACCCAGGAGTTTGAGGTTGCTGTGAGCTAGGCTGATGCCATGGCACTCTAGCCTGGGCAACAGAGTGAGACTCTGACTCAAAAAGAAAAACTGAGGTATCAAGAGAAGGAAAGCCTCGTGTCCACCCAAATAGCTTCACATTCATGAATGTCTACACATAGCCCTCTGAGTGTCATAAAATTCTTTTATTTCTCATATTTTAAAAATTATAGCTGGGGACCAGGCATGGTGCCTCATGCCTATAATCCCAGCATTTTGAGAGGCCAAGATGGGAGGATCACTTGAGACAGCCTGAGCAACAGCGAGACCCCATCTCTACAAAAAAAATTTTAAAAATTTGCTGGGCATGGTGGCATGTGCCTTGTAGTCTTAGATACTCAGGAGGCTGAGGCAGGAGGATCACTTGAGCCCAAGAATTGGGGTTACAGTGAGCTATGATTGGTCTACTTTACTCCAGCCTGGGTGACAGCAAGACCCTGTCTCTAAAAAATAACTAGTTTATCAAAATATTCTTTGGGTAAAGACATTTAAAGATTTTTTTCTTAGCATTTTGTATAGTCATTTATTTGTTTGAAATAGGGTCTTGCTCTGTTGACCAGGCTACAGTGCAGTAACATCATTATAGCTCACTACAACCTTGAACTCCTGGCCTCAAGCGATCCTCCTGCCTCAGCCTCCCGAGTAGCTGGGTCTATGTGCACATGCCACCATGCCCAGCTGATTTTTATATTTTTTGTAGAGACGGGTCTTGCTATGGTGCTCAGGCTGGTTTCCAACTTATGCCTCAAGAGATCCTTCCACAGGATGGGGGTACTCAGCTCTCTCACTAGCCCCCAAATCTAAGATTCAGGACTAGTCTGTCAACCACGATGGTCTGACTTCAAGAAGTGTATTTGTCAGGACATTAGATGAAGTCAAGCCTGGGCAACATAGTGAGACCTTGTCTCTACAAAAATAATTTTCTTAAAAATTAGCCACCCGTGGTCCTGGCTACTCCAAAGGCTGAGGCAAGAAGATTGTTTGAGCCCAAGAGTTCAAGGTTGCCGTGAACTATGATGACACCACTGCACTCTAGCCCAAGAGATAGAGTGAGAACCTATTTCAAAAAAAGGGGGGGGGGCGGACCAGTGGCTCACACCTGTAATCCTAGCACTCTGGGAGGCCAAGGCAGGCAGATCACTCAAGGTCAGGAGTTCAAAACCAGCCTGAGCAAGAGCGAGACCCTGTCTCTACTGTAAATAGAAATTAATTGGCCAACTAATACATATATAGAAAAATTAGCTGGGCATGGTGGTGCATGCCTGTAGTCCCAGCTAATCGGGAGGCTGAGGCAGCAGGATTGCTTGAGCCCAGGAGTTTGAGGTTACTGTGAGCTAGGCTGATGTCAGGGCACTCACTGTAGCCTGGGCAACAGAGTGAGACTCTGTCTCAAAAAAAAAAAAAGATAAAAATCATGAAGGGGAAAAAATTTGTATATTTCATTATTTGAAAATGTAAAATTTTTGCTAACAAAACACCCACTATAAAGTTCAAATAGTAAAAAAAAAAATTGAAAAATATACCATCAATACAGATGTCAGGAAAATTTCTAGTCAATAACCCTGAAAAAAAGATTAATCTCAATAATTTTACAATGCAACTTACAAGATAACATTTTCTATCAAATGACTAAAATTTTTAAAGTAATATTGTAAGTGTTCAATAAATATTTGTTGTATGAAGAAATGATGTACATTAAAAGTCAGTTTGACCTTAAGTTCCTTGACACAACCTCCAAGTTTGGCCATGGCCACTTCCAGACTGAGGAGAAGAAAGCATTCATAGGACCACTTAAGAAAAACCATGCTGGTGTGGATACAGAGAAAAAGGAACATATACATTGGAGGTAGGACTGCAAATTAGTACAACTTCTATGGAAAACAGTATGGAGATTCCTCAAAGAAATAAATGTAGACCTACCATGCAATCCAGCAATCCCACTACTGGGTATCTACCCAAAGAAAAAGAATTTTATCAAAAAGACACACTCGAGGCCGGGCGCGGTGGCTCACGCCTGTAATCCTAGAACTCTGGGATGCCGAGGTGGGCGGATTGCTTGAGGTCAGGAGTTTGAAACCAGCCTGAGCAAGAGCAAGACCCCGTCTCTACCATAAATAGAAATAAATTAATTGGCCAACTAATATATATATAGAAAAAATTAGTCGGGCATGGTGGCGCATGCCTGTAGTCCCAGCTAATCGGGAGGCTGAGGCAGCAGGATTGCTTGAGCCCAGGAGTTTGAGGTTGATGTGAGCTAGGCTGACGCCATGGCACTCACTCTAGCCTGGGCAACAAAGCGAGACTCTGTCTCAAAAAAAAAAAAAAAAAAGACACACTCGAATGTTTATCACAGCACAATTCACAATTGCAAAGATGTGCAATCAACCTAAGTGCCCATCAATCCATGAGTGGATAAAGAAAATGTGGTATGTATATATATCATGGAGTACTACTTAGCCATAAAAAGGGATTAAATAATGTCTTTTGCAGCAACTTGGATGGATTGGGAGACCATTATCCTAAGTGAACTATCTCAAGAATGGAAAAACAAACACCAAATGTCCTCACTTATAAGTGGGAGCTAACGGATGGGCACACACGGGCAGAAAGAGATGTAAAGAACATTGGAGACCAAAAAGGGGAAAGGTGGGAGGGGATTGAGGGATAAAAACTTACATATCGGGTACAATGAACACTATTCTGGTGATAGGCACACCAAAAACTCTGACTTAAGCATTATACAATGTATCCATGTAACAAAAACATTTGTAGCCCCTTAATATTTTGAAATTTTAAAAATTTAAAAAGAATAACCAAATTGCCAAGGAAGAAGGAGTTTAATGACAGGAACAGATTGTGCAGCTGATGGGATAAAAGTTGTTTTCCCATGGGGGAGAAAAAAAAAATTAGCTACTTCTCTTGCTGGTGGAAATGTAAACTTTCTGGAGGGCGACTTGGGAATGTGCATCAAGAATCAAAAAACAGAAGTCATTCTATTTGCAAGAATTTGTCTGAGGGAAGAATTAGAGATGCAAAATCATGTCAGAGTAGTTTTATGTACAACCATAAATACAATGTTTATATATAACAATAAATTCCATTGCATTCGATACTATGGAATACTGTGCAGCCATTGAAACACCTGTTCTGAAAACTATTCAATGATATGAGAAACATTTGTAATGTAATATTATGTAACAAACAGGATACAAAATATACAGTGTGATCTCTGCAGCAGACACTTAGTACTCTGCCATTCTGATTACTGCTGTGTAGTGGTGGACAGTTCTGGCTCCTTGACAGTATCCCACCTCCAAAGTATTTTGCACAGTTCCCTGCTTCCCTGCCTTGGGCCTTCTCTGAAATCTGGAAAGCCTGCTCAGCCTGTACAAGCCCAACACAGCCTGGAGGTCCAGGTTAAATAATGCCAGCTGGAGCTGATGGATAAATGTGCCAGCCTCCTGTGGGACATTTCTGGAATGAGCTTTAGATGTCCTTATAACTCTGAAACTGTATGCAAAATTCAGCACATGTCACAATTTCCTGGGAGAGACCTATAGCTTTCATCAGATATTCAAAGGAGTCTCCAGGAAAGGAGAAACACTGACAGAAAACAGAAAGAAGACAATTGAATGATAACAGTAATTATTTCTGGTGGAATTACAAAAACACTTCTTTTTTTCCCTTATACTCTTCTGTATTTTCCACAATTTTAATAATAAGAAACATGTATGAAGAAATTGAAAATACCCTAGATAGCCAACAAAAGGAAATTAAGAAATCATAGTTCAATAAAATATTTTGCTGCCATTAAAAATGCTTTAGGGCCGGGCGTGGTGGCTCACGCCTGTAATCCTAGCTCTCTGGGAGGCCGAGGCGGGTGGATCGTTTGAGCTCAGGAGTTCGAAACCAACCTGAGCAAGAGTGAGACCCCGTCTCTACTATAAATAGAAAGAAATTAATTGGCCAACTAATATATATAGAAAAAATTAGCCGGGCATGGTGGCGCATGCCTGTAGTCCCAGCTACTCCGGAGGCTGAGGCAGGTGGATTGCTTGAGCCCAGGAGTTTGAGGTTGCTGTGAGCTAGGCTGACGCCACGGCACTCACTCTAGCCTGGGCAACAAAGCGAGACTCTGTCTCAAAAAAAAAAAAAAAAAAAAAAAGGCCGGGCGCGGTGGCTCACGCCTGTAATCCTAGCTCTCTGGGAGGCTGAGGCGGGCGGATTGCTCGAGGTCAGGAGTTCGAAACCAGCCTGAGCAAGAGTGAGACCCCGTCTCTACTATAAATAGAAAGAAATTAATTGGCCAACTAATATATATAGAAAAATGAGCCAGGCATGGTGGTGCATGCCTGTAGTCCCAGCTACTTGGGAGGCTGAGGCAGAAGGATTGCTTGAGCCCAGGAGTTTGAGGTTGCTGTGAGCTAGGCTAACGCCACGGCACTCACTCTAGCCTAGGCAACAAAGTGAGACTCTGTCTCAAAAAAAAAAAAAAAAAAAAAAAATGCTTTAAGGCTAGATGCAGTGGCTCACACCTGTAATCCTAGCACATTCAAAGCTCAAGGTGGGAAGATTGCTTGAGACCAGGAGCAACAGAGGGAGACCCAGTCTCTAAAATTAATTAAAATAAAATTCTATTAACTTAAAAAATACATAGGGAAAATCTCAAGAGATAATAAAAAATGTTCATAATGGTTACAGATTTTTTCTTGTTTCCTACATTTTAATATTAATATATTTTCCAAATGTTTTTCAATGATCAGGTCTTACTTACAGAATCAGTCTAAAATTAAGTTCTGAATTTTATATATTTTTAGTTGTCCAATTAATTTCTTTCTATTTTTAGTAGAGACAGGGGTCTCGCTCTTGCTCAGGCTGGTTTCGAACTCCTGACCTTGAGCGATCCACCTGTCTCTGCCAAAGTGCTAGAATTACAGGCGTGAGCCACAGCACCCACCCTTAAGTTCTGAATTTTAGAAACCTGTACTGAAAAGCATGGATTTCTTTTTTAAGATTAAAATTTTCAGTCTTTTTATGCGCGAATAAGCCCAAATATTCCCAATAAAATGCCAAAAGAAAAGTTATGGATATTCTTACCCATTTTTGAAGTGTTCCCACATCCCATGGTAGTACTACTTGGACAGGAGGCTTGCTCAGCTGGTCACACGTGCTGGTCACGACCCTGGTTCAAACCCTGTGTGAGGTACTTGTTTTTCTCAGTTCTGGGTCACAACCCCTAAGCCAGGTGACCCACACTCAGTGCATACATGCGGTACATTCACTTTCTCAGGGCAAAGCCATCGCCACTACAGGACGAGCAAGAGCCACTAAGGAGCTGGGCGCGGTGGCTCACGCCTGTAATCCTAGCTCTCTGGGAGGCCGAGGTGGGCGGATTGCTCAAGGTCAGGAGTTCGAAACCAGCCTGAGCAAGAGCGAGACCCCATCTCTACTATAAATAGAAAGAAATTAATTGGCCAACTAATATATATAGAAAAAAATTAGCCGGGCATGGTGGCGCATGCCTGTAGTCCCAGCTATGCGGAAGGCTGAGGCAGGAGGATTGCTTGAGCCCAGGAGTTTGAGGTTGCCATGAGCTAGACTGACGCCACGGCAGCCACGGCACTCACTCTAGCCTGGGCAACAAAGTAAGACTCTGTCTCAAAAAAAAAAAAAAAAAAAAAAAAGAGCCACTGAGGGAGAGAGCGGCCTACAACGTTTCCCGACACCCTCTCACCCTATTACCTGTTACACATCTCACTGACCTCAGGCTTGGCGGCCTCACCTCCAGCCCTGTGAATCTTACTTCACCTTGCCTCTACATGAAAGATGACCACCAGCACGTGCGGGTGCTTGGCTCTGACTCAAGAGGAGCCTCCGGAGTGACGAAAAGCATTATTTGCCTGTTGACCTCTCTGTGCAATAAGGAAATCACGGAGCTCAGTGTGGTTTTAAATTCTCTGTAATACCACTGTTCTATGCCCATGTCCCAAGAGGGTAAGCAGTGAAGACTTGCAAACTGAAACGTGCTGGATTAGTAGTTCTCAGACGGGGTTTCATATCAGAAGCAGCAGGGGAAAGTTTTCAAAGTTTACGGGCCAGGCCCCCTCTCTTGGTCTGTCAAATCAGAGACTCCAGGACACTGTTCCCGGCATGTGCATGTTGAGGGTACACCCCAGGCAGGTCTGCTGTCGGCTGCTGGTGGGGAAGCACTGTGAGCAGAGCTGCAGGCGACATGCCCACAGTCAAGGGTATTCTGGGAGGCCGGGCGCGGTGGCTCACGCCTGTAACCCTAGCACTGTGGGAGGCCGAGGTGGGCGGATTGCTCGAGGTCAGGAGTTTGAAACCAGCCTGAGCAAGAGCAAGACCCGTCTCTACTATAAATAGAAAGAAATTAATTGGCCAACTAATATGTAGAGAAAAAATTAGCCGGGCGTGGTGGCGCATGCCTGTAGTCCCAGCTACGCGGGAGGCTGAGGCAGCAGGATTGCTTGAGCCCAGGAGTTTGAAGTTGCTGTGACGCCACAGCACTCTAGCCCAGGCAACAGAGAACAAGGTGAGACTGTCTCAAAAAAAAAAAAAAAAAAAAAAGGGTATTCTGGGCTCATTCCAGCTCTACTACTCTTTTGGTCAGTGGGCAGCTTACCAGTTGTGCTGAGAAGTCAAATGGGTTTCCAGAAGTTGACCCTGTGCATTAGGCTCATGTCATCTGTGCCTTTGAGCACCTCATCCTTGACTCCCACAGCCAGTGGAAAGGATAAAACATGCAAAATCTGGCCAGGCATGGTGGCTCATGCCTGTAATCATAGAGGCTCAGGTGGGAGGATTGATCAAGGTCAGGAGTTTGAAACCAGCCTGAGCAAGAGCAAGACCCCATCTCTACTAAAAATAGAAAGAAATTAATTGGCCAACTAATATATATAGAAAAAATTAGCCGGGCATGGTGGCTCATGCCTGTAGTCTCAGCTACTTGGGAGGCTGAGGCAGCAGGATTGCTTGAGCCCAGGAGTTTGAGGTGAGCTAGGCTGACACCGTGGCACTCTAGTCCAGGCAACAGAGTAAGACTCTGTCTCAATAAAACAAACAAAAAAAACCATGCAAAATCTAACAATAACTGACCCCTCTCAGCAGCCTCGCTGCCTAGCAACTTCAGCTGGGGCTTCCCTTTTTCAAGGGCTTGAGGCAGATCCACCAGGCCTTTCTGCAGACCCCTCTTAAGGAGAGGCTTCTACCAGGTCCCAAGGGATATGAGAATATAGGAACATAAGCACCTAGAAGAAGGGAACGCACCATTGTCCCAGATGGCAAGTGGAGTTGCACAAACTTTGGTGAAGCTACTGATGCCCCTTTTGAACAGCTGCCACAGAAGACTGGATTGGCGACATCCTTCCCACAGAAATCAACGTCTGACCTGATTGCAGGGGGTGACCTCAGAGTTAACCGAGTGGTTTAAGTTTTACCAAGCTCTGCCTTCACTGGGGACTGGAATGAGGATGGAAAGGAGAAGCAGAAGAAGAACAGGAAAGACCTGCTCTCGGGGCAGAGTAGGGATGATCTGGGGAGAACCCCTGCTAACAGCCTCAGAGTGCCCGGCCTGGCAGGGGTTTTTCTGAGGATAGAGGCGTGAGATCCAATCTAGCTGTCAAGTTGATACCCACCATCAGAGCCACGTTTACCTCACTCAGGCAAACTGGAGCCACCCTGCTTGGGCAGCCTCCAGGGCCTGGGTGGCACTTGTTTCTAGAAGCTCATACAAGGCCTCATCAAGAGGGAAGGCAAAAAAGCTTCTGTGAAATTGGCCATGCTGGCATTTCTTTTTTCCTTTTTTTTTTTCTTTTTCTTTTTGAGATAAGTTCTCCCCGTGTCACCTAGGCTGGAGTGCAGTGGCATCATCATAGCTCACTGCAGCCTCAGACTCCTGAGCTCAAGTGATCCTCCTGTCTTAGCCTCCCAAGTAGCTGGGACACATGCCACCACACCCTGCTAATTAAAAAAAAATTTTTTTATTTGTTATTTAAAGAGTATTAGTCCATGATTGATTAGATTGGAAGAAAAAATTGGTCGATCTAAAATTTTTTTTTTTGGAGACAGAGTCTCACTCTATTGCCTGAGCTAGAGTGCCATGGCATTAGCCTAGCTCACAGCAACCTCAAACTCCTGGGCTCAAGCAATCCTACTGTCTCAGCCTCCCGAGTAGCTGGGACTGCAGGCATAAGCCACCATGCCCCATTAATTTATATATATATATATATATATATATATACATATATATAATTTTGTTTTTTAGTTGTCCAGCTAATTTTCTATTTTTTTAGTAGAGACAGGGTCTCACTCTTGCTTAGGCTGGTCTCAAACTCCTAAGCTCAAGCAATCTTCCCGCGTTGGCCTCTCAGAATGATAGGATTACAGGCGTGAGCCACCGCACCCAGCATAATTTTTAAAATTTTTTTGTAGAGATAGTGTCCCTCTATCTTGCCCAGGCTGGTCTCAAACTCCTGGCCTCAAGCTATACTACCTGCCTCAGTCTCCCAAAGTACTGGGATTATAGGTGTGAACCACTGTGCCCCATTCATACTGGCATTTTTTTTTTTTTTTGAGACAGAGTCTCACTCTGGACTAGAGTGCCACAGTGTCAGCTAGCTCACAGCAACCTCAAACTCCTGGGCTCAAGCAATCCTGCTGCCTCAGCCTCCCGAGTAGCTGGGACTACAGGCATGCACCACCATGCCTGGCTAATTTTTTCTATATATTTTTAGTTGGCCAATTAATTTCTTTTTATTTTTAGAAGAGACGGGGTCTCGCTTTTGCTCAGGCTGGTTTCGAACTCCTAACCTTGAGCAATCCGCCCGCCTCGGCCTCCCAGAGTGCTAGGATTACAGGCGTGAGCCACCTCGCCTGGCTCATGCTGGCATTTCTTAAGTGATAGTGGTCAAGTTCTAAGCTTTGTATGGACAGAATGGGGCAAAATCACCTCCATCCAAAAAAATCGTCCACTCATCCTAGTGGAGTGGCTGCAGAGCTCCGTCGCTGCAGGCTGAGCTGGAGAAAGCCACTTGCTTGTCGGTGCCTCTGTACCCAGCAGGCACCTGAGAAAACCCGCTTCAAGAGGGAACCCAGGGAAGAAGGCTGTGCACGTGCCAGGTTACTGCACCGTCTCTTGTCTATTTAGGAAGCATTTTCTTACTACTTCTTACCGGTCAGCAAATATTTCTGAGCCCCTCCTACAGGTCAGACCCTGCTTCTGGCACATGGGATAAACAAGGCCACATGGACTACGTCTCTCTAGGGGCCAAGCATTAAAGGCCTTGCGTGGCTTACCGAGTATCTCCTCCAAGTCAGCGGGCTGTCATTGAGATATCTGTGGCAGCGTCACATGCTGTCTGCATCCAGCAGGGTGGGAGTTTGCGCCTTTACAGAAGCAGACGGGGCATGAAGACATCTGGTGCAGAACCAGCCTCTGGGCCTCCTTCCCGGGTGGCTCTGCTGGGGACACCCCCAGGGACTGCAGCGACCTGCCCATGATTGGTGAGAGGATGCCTCTAACAACTCAAAAGTACTTGTAGCAGGTCCCTTTCCTGCCACAAACTTCGCGGAGATCCCTTCTGGGTTTTTTTTTTCTTTTCATTCTTATTTCTTTCTCTGTAAAGTGTACTTAAAAAACAAAAGGTCATTGTAAAACAGGGTGCAATGCTGTTTCTTCTAAAGCAGGAAGGGGTGCAGGTTCTCACAGCTGATTTTTCATTTCTGAAAAACCCCAGCTCCTGGCCTCCTTACTCAAAAAGGAGGGGGGCTGAGGGCCTCAGAGGGAGGGGGCTAAATAGTCACATGCACCCCTGTCCAAGCACTTGCATGCCAGATGACAGGGTGGAACTGGGCGTAGGGAGGATCCTCCTGAAAAGGGTGCGCAGGTGCACACCACCATGCCTGGCTAGTTTCTTCATAGTGTTGTAGAGACGTGGTCTTGATTTGTTAACAAGGCTGGTCTCCAACGATCCTCCCGCCTCAGCCTCCAAATGTGCTCTATGCCTGTCCTCTTCTCACATTCTTATTGACAGAATATGGCCTCTTGAAGCCTAAGAGTGCAGGAGGGATTTTGCAACCTCCCAGTGGCATTTGTCACCTGTGGAAAACTACAGGTCAACTAACAAAACAGCTCGCCTATCAGGTGCTTGGAGCCAGGGGGATGGATCACCTGCCTTGGGAAATCCTATCTTCCATGGCTCCCTCCCTCCCTTCCTTCCTTCCCCTGGCTGGGCCCCTGAAGGGCAGGGTAGCCTCCCTGGGCCTGGCACCCGGGCTGCTGGGCTCCCAGCCAAGTGTCCATAGGATACTCCTCCTGGCACCTGGATCCTTCTCACCTTCCCGAGACACACAGACCAGGAGGCTCCTGCTCTGAAGCCTGATTGAACAGCCAACACTGCATTCCCAGGACCTCGGAAACTGCCTGCTCCAGCCAGCCTTTCTGGGAGAAACTGAGGAAGAACCTTGGTCAGGAACATTTCTCCCTTGCTTTGCACTGCCTTACGCGTGTCCTCCTGCTGGTGGGGCCCTCCTTACCAACCAAGGACTGAACTAGAGTCTGTGTGAACCTGCCCAGCTCACAGCAGTGCCCCATGGGTGCTCTTCCCCAAGGCCTCGGGCCAGCAACGTGCCACATTAACCAGTGCTGGTTGAACTTTAGAGTGTCTGCCTCTGAGCTGGAATAGTTATTTAAATTTAAAATCTTGCTATGCCAGTGGAATGTAGCTTGATTTCTTTACACCAACATGGCCTGACTTCTTTCAGATTCTCAGCCTGTTTTGGAGAGTTATTGAACCTTCCAGCAGAAATTAGGTCTGTCTTCCTACATTTCCTAATTGCCCGCCCCCGCCCCCGCCCCCTCCCCTCCCCCTCCGCATGAAGCCCACAGAGAAGCAAGAACAAAGTGGAAGTTCAAAGGCTGAGGCTCCACTCCCCTCCTCTGGAAGCTGTTCACAGATGGTGCTGAAGTCCCTGACCCACCAGCCTCAGGTGGGGGTGTCCCCCATGCAGTCAGGGCCAGGGAGGAGCTCGGTGCGGGCGCCCCCACCCTGGCTGCAGCCGCAGGTACAGGAGCACTGCGGGAAATTTCCACCTTACTCCACAGCCTGGTTGGCTCCTCCTTTGATCATCATGGGATCATCATGGAGCAGCTGACAGGCCTGGCTTGGGCAAGGTCAGTGAGGGCGGCAGAGGCAGCCCCAACCTGTTCAGGGCCTGACTTCGCCCTCTGCATGGAGGAAGGGTGGAGGAGGGTTTGAGCCCTGAGCTGTCCCTCAGCCCAGAGCCTCAGGCCAAGCAGCCTCTGCAACAGCCGCTGCCCAGGCCTGTTTCCTCCTGGCTTCCTGCTCTCCGGTTTCCTTCGCCTTTCCCTCTGGGCGGCTCCCAGTTCCTCCAAAATCCCCTCCAGGAGATTTGCTTGTTGCCACAAAATAATGCAAATCTGTTCCTGGGGCCGCCCAGGCAACCTGCTGTTGCTGTCTTCCCTATACCTGAAGAGGGAGGGGGGAGGCAGGCCCTGTGCCCCTCAGTGCCTTTCTCCAGCCCCCATGATGGGACAAAGAACAAGCTGCACCACTCAGTGCCATGTGGGGTACGAGAGACGAGGCCCTGGCTTTGCATTAGAGGAACTGAGCTCTACCCAGGGAAAGACTGCACGAAACTCTCAGATTCTCAGGTCCTTTTTTCCCCTACTTAATGGATAAATGGTTTGTATCTTTCTGTTTATGGTTAGCATTTGTTTATCTGTATTTATCTAACTTGAACTCCTTGTGCTGTCTGGAGCAGAAAGAGAAGGCACAAACATTTCTGAGCCCCATGGTCCTGGGCGGTGACAAATGCAGGGACCCACGGAGCGAAGCAATCCCTGCCATGTGGCCATCCGCAGGCTGGGCCTGGTGTGGGCCCACAATCAAGGTGGCCTGAGACCCTGGAGCATGGAGCCAGTGACCAGGGACAGCCCATCTGCACCCTGGCGAGCCCCTGGCAGGGGGTGGGCGAGTGCCCTGCAGGTGGCCCCCAGGCCGTCTCCAGGGGTGAGTGAGCAGTGACTGAGGCCAAACCCTCTCAGCCTCCCCTGTCCTCGCCTGTCCTCCCTCTCCGTGTCCCTTGGCTGGGGCCCTGCCGAGAACGCTACCTGCCTGTGTTGCTCCCGCGCCTCCAGGGTCAGGCCTGACTCATCGGCAACACCTGCTACCTGAGGAGAGAGGGAGGAACGGAGGCGGCTGTGTGGCAGGCCCTCCGGCGCTGGAGTAAACACTGCCTCCTGACTCTCCATAGCAACCCTACAAGGCGGTGTTTTCTCTTCCCTGACAGATGGGATTCCCAGGCTCCGAGACATTGGTGACGTGCCCAAGGTCACACAGCTGGTAGGTGGAGATTCCAAACCAGGTCTGTGCAGTTCAGTGACCACGGAGTCTCGCCCTGTTACCCAGGCTGCTGGTGTAACACGCAGCCGTTGCCTCCTGAAATCCAGCGCAGTTGATCCATGTTCTCACCCGACTCCAAACTCCAAGTTTCAGAGCTTCTTTGCACCCATAAAAGGGGACCCAGAGGCTCCCTTGAGGCCTCAAAAACACAGGACTGTTTGTCCAGCTCAGCACTCTGGATTGGCCTGGGACTGCCTAGTGGGAAGGGACAATTACAGGTAACAGTGGAGCAGGGGAAGCGTTCCCATTTTCACTTGTTGAACCCTCGCAATCAGAATGGAGACCAAATGAGGCACAGGACCTAATAAGAAGCAAGCCAAAGTATGATTTAAAAGCAGAATCTGCCTCCTGCTGCGTGGTGGTATCCAGCTAAATGTATTCATTGTGGTCAGCCACGCCGTGGGTCTCCCCAGGAAGGGGTTTAAGGCTCCGGGACAGGGCTTGTGGCCTGTCTCCCACTCGGACAGGGCAGCCCCTCCTCATCCTTTCACATGGCAGTTCTGGTGGGATGAAAGGCCACAGGCCGGAGCTAGGGTTGGGGCTGGGCAGGGGAGAGGATTATCAGGGCAAAATCTCTGCCTCCCACAAAGGATACCGAGACAGTACTGGTGCAGTTTGGCAAGTCCTAACATAGGCCTCGTTGTGCCTAGCCCCTCGGCGAGGGCCCTGGGACAGCCCCAGAGACAGGGCACTCCCTTGCACGCTCCCCCCACCCCGCCCCCTGCCCCGGGCTGCAGTTCAGGATCCAGGACATAGCAGGCTGCAGGTGACTAAGCCTCTTAGTTGAGGCCCACAAGCTTGTGCAATGAGTGCCATGTGCCTCTGCTTGGTGGCCTCTGATCCTGGAGACGGTGCCTGGTTGAGGACGATGTCCTTGACCCATCTGAGGTGCTCCTTGGGCCCTTCATCCTTCCAACCTCCCTCACCAACCAGGGCGCTCACCCTTCCTGCAGCATCTACAGCCTAACAGCTGTGGGGTGGGCAAGGCATTTATACCTTACTACCTCCAGGTTCTTAGCAGCTGTGAGCTCTCTGTTGCCTGGTGGCTTCAAGTCTTTCTTCTGGAATATTCATCTTTGTCTGTGGACTGCATCACATAAACTGTGAGTGCTAGGAGGCCAAGGACTTATGTGTAGGCAAAATGCATTACAACCATGGAGTCCCAAACCCAAGGCTACCACAAATCCTCATGTTGATTTGTTCAGGCTGCTTTTCTGATAGAAAAATATTATTGCTAGTTTGGGGAAGGGGTCCTCGAGCCTCTAGTATACTTTTGGGGGGAATTTTTGAGCCAAAGTCTTGCTCTGTTGCTTGGACATGAGAGCAATGGCATCATCATAGCTCACTACAGCCTGAAACTCTCAAAATCCTGTGCTCAGGCGATCCTCCTGCCTCAGCCTCCCAAGTAGTTGGGATTACAGGCATGAGCCACCGAACCTGGCCTAGTATAGCCTTTGCTTTGGCTATTAGAGTAGGTGGGGGCCAGGCACAGTGGCTCACGCCTGTAATCCTAGCAATCTGGGAGGGCAAGGTGGGGGGTGGGGATCATTTGAGCTCAGGAGTTCGAGACCAGCCTGAGCGACAGCAAGACCCCATCTCTACTAAAAACTGGACAACTAAAAAATATATAGAAAAATTTAGCTGGGCATGGTGGCACATGCCTGTAGTCCCAGCTACTCGGGAGGCTGAGGCAGAAGGATCGCTTGAGCCCAGGAGTTTGAGGTTGCTGTGAGCTAGGCTGACGCCATGGCACTCTAGTCTGGGCAACAGAGTGAGACTCTGTCTCAAAAAAATGGATAAGTAAATAATAGAGTAGGTAGAAATGCCAGAGGAAAGACCCCTTCTGAGATTTTGTGGCAGGGGAGGGTGGGGGGACCCTCCCCCCTACTAACCACAAGACCAGTTCTGGGATCTCTGGAACTGCCACGCCCCTCAGTGGGCCACTAGTTCCCAGCCTCCCTGGTGGCTCTGGGCCATGTGGCCCAACTTCCAGGGCTCTGGGTCCACCTGCCACCTGCATCAGAATCACCCAGGAGCTTATTAAAATTGCACATTCCTGGGTCCCACCCTAGACATTCTGCTCTCAGAGGAGAAGAAAGACCAGGAAACCTTCCAGCTAACAAGCCCCTTGCCCCCAGGTAACTCTTGTAGCCTGACTTTGAGAATCATCACCCTGCATCGTTGGCCACACCCAGACAAGGAGCAGCATTGTGCAAAATGCCTGTTTACTCTTCCCTAGACAGCTCCGTCACCCCCAAACTTTTGTGTCAATGGCCAGAAATTCAGCAGCAACGGCAGCATTTCTCAGTATCTTGGTGCTTTCCACAGAGGAATGAGCCAGCAAAGCCTGAGGAGAAGCAGCCTCCTCCCAGGCGCCTCTTTCCAGAGGCTTCTTCCCCAGTAACCCCGGCCTGCTGCACCTTGCCCTGCGGACTCCAGCCAGGTGGACAGTGTGGGAAAACCCCAGGGAGCAGCAGAAGAGGTGGTGGGGAGGGGGAGGGGCCAGAGGAGGCTGCTGTCCTCCCCTTGGGTGCTGTCTGGCTGCCCCCACCCCCAGGTGAAGCCCTGGGCCCAGTCCTCAGCACAGTCCCAGACCTCTCGGGGTGCCTGCTGTACCCCCTTCCTCCTTGTCCCCAGGTCAGCCTCTGTTCCCTCCTCTGTGCCAGCTAGGCTGCCCCTTGCCAGCCTGCACGTTTGGTTTCTTCTTTCAAAACCAACCTCAGCTCTTTCACCTTTTCCATGAATCCCTCCTGCCACCCAGGGAGCGAATTGGTCCCTCCCTCCTGTGGTGCCTGGCAGCCAGCACCCCTCCACCCCCTGTCAGCTCAGCTGTCAGCTCAGCTGCCAGCCGTGGGCCTCCTGTGGGCAGGCACAGCCGCCCTGCAGTCCTCTCTGTGAGCAGCTGCAGCTCTGAGTAGGTGTGCAGGGAAGTTGGTTCTTATTTTAGCTCTGTGGTCTGAAGGTAGTTCAAGGCTTATTTTCCTCTGACATGTAAGATTGGGGTGGGCTTTCTTTTATCTTATTTCAGAAGCGAGTGAGACAAGCTCAGTCACACCTTCAGCATTTAAAGTAGGCCCATTACTCTCTGCTTTGGCATGAATTGTTCTGCCTAATGCTTATTGCAACCTGCTATTCTTTGTTTCACTGGTTTCCTTGTCTTTTAGTCTGTCTTGGCCACTAGCACTTAGCATCTTCAGAGACGATGCTGAGTAGGGCCTGGGGGTGTCTGTAAATGTTTGCTGACTGAGTGAACAGGGCTTTGAGATTCAGTTTTGTAAATCTAAAATCCTTGTGAATGATGCTAGGGCAGGCATGAAATTAAACAATTGGTCCTGCCCCAACACTCATTTGACAGGTAGTTCGGCCTCACGGTCTATATTTTCCAATCAAATGCAGGAACCACTCTGACTCCTGGCCTCAACCTCCGGGCTCATGCCTCATTCCAATTCTGTATGGCTCAAACCACTTGGAATGGAATTGGATGGGTTCTGTGAGGTGCCCTGCCCCAGTAGCAGACGTTAGTACCCAGGCTGGGAAGGGCGAGGAGGCAAACCGCCTGGGCACGGGGAGGAGGCCTGGCCTTTCTCAGCCAGGGGCTTGGGCGCACTCTGCAACCTGCCAGGCCCCTGCTGGGCTGAGAATTCATCCCGAGAGCCTGACACGCAGGTCAGAT
Organism: Microcebus murinus; assembly: GCF_040939455.1. Lineage (NCBI taxonomy): Eukaryota > Metazoa > Chordata > Mammalia > Primates > Cheirogaleidae > Microcebus > Microcebus murinus. The sequence continues at coordinate 59,309,703 of NC_134109.1, read as the reverse complement.
GTGCAGACCTGAAAGTGGAGCTCGTGCCCTCTTCCTCGACCCCCTCCTCTAGGGAAGGGCCTGCAGGCGGCAGCTAGCCTGCCTGCAGGGCTTGTCTCTGAGGGCTGCCCTCCTGGCACCCGTGCTGGCCTGCACAGGGTGTTGGTGTGATTTGGAAAAAGGCAACCTACCGTCCAGATGGATGCAGCCCAACACTCACGCCTCAGCCCACACCTGCGCGGCTATACACAGCAGCCCCGACCCCAGGAAAGTCCCCAAGATTTGTAGGAAAAAGGAAAGGCAGATGCAGTACATTCTCCACCAGGCCCCTTTTTCGGGGCCTTTCCAGAACATTCCGTCCTGTTCTGGCTGCACCAAAACAGGGTGAACAGTGAGCTACTCCCTCCCTTTAGTATGACTCTGAATCCTGGAGGGGGCTGGACTTGCCCCTAGCCCTGGGATTCTAGCTCAAGCTCTTAGCGCCTGGCTCCTCCTCAAGGCCCTGCTTGTCTCCAGATCCCTGAGTCCCCACACCTCCCCATAGCGCCTGCCACACAGAAGAGGCAAGGCCAGAGAGCTGGGAAACTCCCGCTGCTGCCACCGCCACGGTGGCTGCCAGCTGAGTGTAACCAGCCCCGCCTGCTCCCACAGAGGCGAATCTGTGGGCTTGCCAAGGCCCCGCCCGCTACCGCTTGCTGGCAGCTCCTCAGGGCAGTTGAAGCTCCCGGCCTCCCTCCCTCCCCTCACTGGGGGACAAGCAAGAGCGAGAACAAAAGGAGAAGAGGGGAGCCCAGACAGAGCAGCCTGAGCCTTCCTAGAGGCGCCGCCTCGATCTCAGCCCTTCAGCTCCTGCCCTTGGCAGTCTCCGGGCATCTCCAGCCAGCAGCTGCCCTCGCTGGCCTGGCCGGAGTCTCTGTAACAGAAGCCTCTGGGGCTGTCAGGGGCTGGCCACAGCGCCTCAGCTGACCCAGACAGTATGTTTCAAGTGGTTTTGCTTTTGAGGAACCTGCCCACCTGGGACTTCAAGGGTCTCCACTGGCCACAGCTGCCTTCCCCACACACTCCCTGGCTCCTGCCCACTTGTTGCTGGTCCCGGGCTCCTGTGGCCAAGGGGAGCTAGGCAGACTTTGGCAGATGCACTTTCTTTGCCCCTGGAGGGACTCCAGGCTCTGCTGAGACTCTGGAAGAAGGACAGAGCCAGGACTTGCTCTGAGGCCCAAGCCTCCAGTCTGTCATTCCCCAGCAATGAGCCAAAGCCTGCAAACCCCCAGTGTGCAACATCTCCTCAGACGTCCCCCAAGGCCCCTGCCCTCCTGAGACAAACGATGGCCCATAGCTCGTGACTTCAGCAACTATGCAGAAGAGAACGGAGCAAACCCTTCTCACTGTTGGGGCAGCTGGGGACAGCTATGGGGTCCACCTTGGGGGTCCAGACAGGGTCTCACCTCACATATCCAGGGCACCACAGACTGTCCAGGCCGGACTTTCAAACCCCTGAGGTAGGAGGAACCACCACCATCCTCTCTCTTCTGAGGGCTCACAACCCAACCACTCTTCTAGCCTGAAAGTAACGGTCCGTTGGAGAACTGAGCTGTGGACACTCTGTGAGCACCCTGAGCCCAACCGGACGTTGTTTTCTGTTTTGTTCACCATTATTTCCCCCAACCCAGCACAGTGCATGGTGCACAGTAGGTGCTCAATAAACATTTGTTGAATGAATGAAATGCCAGTGTGTCGTTGAGCCTATGGCCTATCCCCATCCTGCCTGCCAAAAGCGAGTTTGGATCACTTGATCGCTTGATCACTCAGGAGATTCACTTGAAAATGGCTGCTTGATTCAGAGGGGGTCTTCTCACCACTGAGGCTGCTTCAGGTGAGGGGCTTACCTTCCTTTTTCTTACAGAGGTGTAATGTTAGTAAGGAGCAGTCTGGGGCTCACAGATGTCAGGTACCGTCCGCAGGAGGCTGGAAGAGGCTGCTGATCACACGGCCCCTGTTCTTGCTGATATAGACCCCTCTGCCCAGCGCTGGCCTGCAAACAAGAACCAGCGGCTTCCTGTCTGCCGCCCTTTCCCAGTGGCCTTCTTGTGAGTGTGAATGGGAGGAGCAGCCACTTCCTTTACGCTTTGTCTTCTGCCTTAGGTCCAGTTCAACTTGAACTTTGGCATTTAAGGAGGAACTGGAGAGAGCAAGGAAGGGCTGACCCAGAATCTTCTGTTCCAGTGCTATCTCAGCCTCTCAAAGTTTAGCATAGCAGGATGTTCTCAGGTGGTTGAGACGTTATCCACGAGTGTCCTGGAAATATGATACACTAAGGGATACAAAAGCATGTGTGGAAAAATGCTCTAACAGGGTCTGCCCACTGGGAGGAATTGGGGATTATAAGGAAGGACACAATCCCTCCCCTCTTGGGGGACAGAACCTCACACTAGAAACAGGGCCAAAGTCAGAGGAGGTGGTGGTGCTGTGGCCCTGGCATCGGGGAGATGCGCAGCCTGAGATACACGTCCTGACCTGAGAGTGAATTTCACCCCCCACAGGAGGAAGGCAGCATGACCAAAATGCAGAAAGAAAGGGCTTTCCAATCATGAGCTTCCTCCCTGGGGCTAGACTTCCCTGTTACTTCCAAAGGGGCTGGTTCACCCCCAACCAACCCAGGCTCCTGCCAACCCTGCCATCTCTCAGGCATCCTTCTTACCTTTGCCCCTCTCAAAGATGCTATGACCTTGAACCCCTGAATAGTGACCTTGACACCAGTCCCTTCTCCTCTAACCTCTCCTCATCCTTTGGCAAGATAAATCTGTAAAGCCTATGCTGTGTCACGTTATTCTCTTGTCCAAAAGGCTGGGTGCAGTGGTGCACGCCTGTAATCCCAGCGCATTGGGAGCCTAGGCAGGAGGATCACTTGAGCCTGGGAGTTTGAGACCAGCCTGGGCAACATAGGGATACCCCATCTTTAGAAAAAAGAAAAAAAAATAGCCTGTCAGCGGTACATACCTGTAGTTCTAGCTACTTGGGAAGATGAGGTGGGAGGATCACTTCAGCTCAGAACCCAGAAGTTCCAGCATGAGTGATAGAGCAGACCTGTCTCTAAAAAAACAAAAACAAAAAACCCATGGGCATTGTACTGCCTTGTAGGGAAAATCTCAACTCTCCAGTCTTATGTCAAAGCCTTTCTCATATAGCCCAAATTGTCTTTCCAATCTCCTCTGCTCCTTTCTGCAATGGTCAGTTTGTCCTTGAAATATACCATTTGTCCATCCACTACTTCATTTATATTTATCATGAACCAAGGCTGATAGGATTGAAAATCATCTTTCCATTTGTGAAGAGGCAAGGACAGGGAACACGGAGATGACCCATATAGCTACTGACAGTTGCTGACATGGGAGTGGCCTTGGACTTTAAAACATTTTTAAGTATTAAGAAATTGATTTTAGGCCGGACATGGTGGCTTACGCCTGTAATCCTAGCACTCTGGGCAGCTGAGGCAGGTGGATTGCTTGAGCTCAGGAGTTCGAGACCAGCCTGAGCAAGAGCGAGACCCTGTCTCTACTATAAATAGAAAGAAAGTAGCCAAACAACTAAAAATGGAAAAAATTAGCTAGGCATAGTGGCCCATGCTTGTAGTCCCTGCCTCTCAGAATGGGCCTGTCCGATTGAATCTTGCCTTGGTGGAAGCCATAGAAAGCTTTTAGGTCTCACGCAGCAAGCTACAGTGTTAATAGTTATAAATCTGCCAGGCGTGGTGGCTCATGCCTGTACTCTTGCACTCCGGGAGGCCAAGGCGGGAGAATCGCTCAAGGTCAGGAGTTCAAAATCAGCCTGAGCAAGAGTCAGACTCCGTCTCTACTAAAAATAGAAAGAAATTAATTGGACAGCTAAAAATATATAGAAAAATTAGCCGGGCATGGGGGCACATGCCTGTAGTCCCAGCTACTTGGGAGGCAGAGGCAGGAGGATCGCCTGAGCCCAGGAGTTTGAGGTTGCTGTGAGCTAGGCTGATGCCACAGCACTCTAGCCTGGGCAGCAGAGACTCTGTCTCAAAAAAAAAAAAAAAAGTTATAATTCATGCGTCCAGTGTCTGCCACGTGCCCAGCACTGCTCTAAGCACTTTACATGGATTAATGAATTTCATTCTCATATCAGCCTCCCAGGATAAGAGCGATTATTGCCTGGTGTTACATATCATGGTGCTGAGGATCCAGGCGGCCAGTGAGGGAGCGGGGCTGCACACCCAGGCAGGCCCCTGGGCCCATAGGCCCGATCGGAGAGTGTCTCTTGACTCTCTAGGTCCTCTCCTCACCCTGTCCACACTGCTCTGTGCCCTCAAGAAGGCTGGTATGTGCGCTGTCCCTAGACCACTTGTCGGTGGTAGTTGTCTCTTCTCAGTTCTTGGTGTGCTCTTGGTGGAAGAATGACCAGACACATAAGTAAGGCAAGCATGAGGTGACGTTTATTGAGTAAATAAGATACACTTGCCACAGACAATGAATGGACCTCCTGCAGAACAGGAGGGCCCCATTATGATCTGGGGTCCCGTTTTATATTGCCTAGGCTGGGCCCTCCTCGTGGTTCAAATGTCACCATCGAACCACTTTGGTGGACAGTTGGGAACTATATAACTTGAGTCTTACTGAGCCGGTGGATCTCCCATGAGCCTCTATGAAAGCCCATCTGGGAGCGTGAACCACAATATGGATTTAAGCTAAGGACTTGATAAGTAGCCTTAGCCTGTTCTAGATCTCCTTCGAGAACCTATTGTGCCTGTGCTGCTTGGCCTTCGGGCTGAGGAATCCTCTGCATTCTTTTGCAGTTGGCCTGCTAAGTTCTGATTGGCAGATTGGTAGGGCGGTCAGTCCTTCTTCCCAGGTGTGGCACTTGCTTGGGGCAGGGCTAAGGTGGGGCAGCACCAAGAGGCCCTTCCTTTGTCCCTAGAGAGCCAGAATCCCCCACTATCTGCCTAACACTCAGGCTGCCATGGGCCAGTGGGGAGCCCAGCGGAGATCAGGGAGGGAGGAGACGGAAGTGTGGACTCAGTCCCCCACTGCCCTCTGGCAAGGTCACCCAGGCTGGGCCGGGACCTTGGAAGGAAGGTCACGACCTCCTCAGGCAGCCTCTCTCTCCTTGGCTTGCAGTGAGTACTGTTCATTCTGTTCCCATCGACCCCTTGACCGCAGGTTGCTGCACCCTCCCCTGCGCTTCCGCTGGTCAATGAGCGTCCTTGCCAATGGCTCCTGCGCCAGCTGCCTCTCAGCTACCTGTGGAGGGAGGCTCGGCTTGCCCTTGGGCCTTATCAGCTTACTGCTTCTTATAGTTTTCATTTCATTTATTTATTTTTTTGAAAAGATTTCAATGGGTACAAAAAGAGGTACAGTGAAAACCTCCCTCTCTTTCTTGACTATCCAGTTCTCCCTTACAAAAAACCTTCGAAATGTTTGTTTTTTTAATTCTGGTTAAATATACATATATGACATAAAAGTTACCATTTTCAACATTTTTAAGCGGATAGTCCAGTGGCATTAAGTACACTCGAATTGTCGTGCAGCCATCTCCACCATCCATCTCCAGCTCTTTCTCATCTTCCCCAGTTGAGACTGCACCCATTAAACACTAACTCCCCGAAACAGGTTTCTGTGGATCCTTCTACAGGCTTTTTATGCATATTCAGACAAACAGATATAAATATTCTTCTTCTTCTTTTAAAAACACAGAAATTTTACTTAGTAATACATCTTGGATATCATTTCACATCAATTCACAATGCAGTTTCTCCTCTTTCTGCTCGCCTCCCCTTGCATGGGCACTCCCTGTGTGTTGAGCCCCTCCCACCCTGGTGGAAACTGAGGCGTCTGATATCTTTGGCTGCACAGACAGCCCCACCGGGAATCTGCTTTGCTTCTCACTTCCTGTTTCCTCTCCTGGCCCGTGAGCCCCCCTCCAGCTCTGCCTCCCTGCGAGCCAGACCAACCACCCCCTGACTCAGGGCCTTCAGCCTCCAGGCTTTCCTGACTCCTTGGGTGCCAGACTTGCTGTCCCCCCTTAGGGGACACCCTGCCCTCCACACTTGGCTCTGCAAGGGGCCCCGGACATATCCTTGGGGCCCATCTCCCGGGCTGGTGGCCAGCATTCCACATGTGACAAACCACAGTGACACAGGGAAGAGAAGAGGACATTGATGGCCCCATGCATCTATGGGCAGAGTTGCTTTCCTAATGAGAGCTCCGGAGCGTCCACACTGCGCCTGAGGGGCGGGCCGGGCTCCCGGCCACAGAGGTGAGGAGTCTGGCAGGCACTAGGTTTCCAAACTTGGTTCATTCACAGCTGAATTTGTTGGCACCTAATCTGAGAGGTGAGGCTGCTGATAGCCTATTTATCTTTCCACCCACACCCTACGTTGTTTTTCCTTTCTAATGCTGCCACCATCATCTCCACCTTCTAATTAAAAGAAGAATTGTAGGAAAACAAGAAAAAATGGTAGAGAACCCTTCCCCCCACGATGTAAGACTCAGATTTATGCTAGATGGGGCAGGATCAGCTATAATGAAAAATGCTTTTCATGTAATTTTAACAATAATTGACAGCACATATGTTTTATAAATACGCTCATGATGCCCACAGAGCCCTCACCACCCTGGGAAGTCCTTACTGTTTTCTCACCAGTTAACTGATGAAGAAAGAGCTCAGGGAAGTCAAGGGAACAGCCAGTCAATTCGAGAGGTGGGACTGGATTTGACCCTGAGCCCAGGTCTCCACTGGTGCATATATTTCAGACACAGGCCCATAAACCCAGCCTGCTGCCAGAGCTCAGAGATGCTGCTGAGAGGAGAGGAGTAACATAACAGAACTAGAGGCAGCAGGGCCTGGGAGTGACCAGATGCCAATGGGCCAGCAAAACTAGGACAGGCCGCAGGATGAGCTCATGGGGGATGCTAGAGGGGACAATAAGAAGTGGCTGAGCGAGACCTTGTCTCTACCAATAGAAAGGAATTAGGCCGGGTGCGGTATTCCTGTATTCCTAGCACTCTGGGAGGCCAAGGTGGGCAGATTGCTTGAGGTTAGGAGTTCAAAATCAGCCTGAGTAAGAGTCAGACCTCGTCTCTACTATAAATAGAAAGAAATTAATTGGCCAACTAATATATATAGAAAAAATCAGCCGGGCATGGTGGCGCATGCCTGTAGTCCCAGCTACTCTGGAGGCTGAGGCAGGAGGATCGCTTGAGCCCAGGAGTTTGAGGTTGCTGTGAGCTAGGCTGACGCCATGGCACTCACTCTAGCCTGGGCAACAAAGTAAGGCTCCGTCTCAAAAACAGAAGGGCAAAAGCTTCCAAGTTTATTAAAATCCGATGCTGGGGAGAGGGCAGGGAGAATGGGAGAGTAAACTGGCGTGGCCACATTGGAGAGCAATTTGGCAACATGTTTCAAAATTAAAGTACACATTTCCTTTGACCCTGCCATTCTAGGTCTAGAAATTTACCCTGAAGGTACATCCCCATGTGTCCACAAGGATGTTTATTCAAGCAGCATTGCTTGAAATGCAAAAAAAAAAAAAAGGAAACAACTGAAAATATCTATTAATAGGTGACTGGATTATAAATAAATGCAGTTATCCCTGGGTATCCGCAAGCACTGGTTCCAGGACACAGCCTCCAGCCCCACAGATACTAAAATCCACGATTTCAAGTCCTTGATATAAAATGGTATAGTATTTGCATATAATCTACACATATCCTTCCCCATACTTTAAAGGATTTCTAGATTACTTATAGTAACTAATACAATGTAAATAAATGCTATGTAGTTGTTACATTGTATTTTTTGTTTGTATTGTTTTTTATTGTTATATTGCTATTTATTTATTTTTTCCACATATTTTCAGTCTCAGGGTTGGTTGAATCTTTGGATGCAGACCCCACAGATATGGAGGGCCGACTATAATGATGTCGATGGAATATATGTGGCCATTCGAAATGAAGTAGATCTATGTATGCTGGTGTAGACAGTTCTCTGAGAAACAATTTTTTATTTAAAAAATTTTTTTAAAGCTTTTCTCCATCTTTGAGTTTTTTCAGTTCACAATAAATAGCCAAACCACAGATGAAGATGCTGCCCAAGGTTATCAGTGTTTCCTTTGCAATGACGTAACGACTGGCATGATCAACCATAAGTCACACAAGACATTTACCTCCCCACCGATGAGTATGTGTGTGTTTCCTTAGAGGTACTACTGCTGATTGCAAAGGCAATGTTTCCTTGGTTTCATTGGCTACTAAGAAACGCAGAGCTAGATTTGCTGTCCAACTCTGTAAACTATGTCAGGCTCAAGATATTATTGATTTCTGTGTTCTTTCTGCCTCATTTCTGTCGTTTTGATATTTTTAATTTTCCTGTGTTTTACATTTTATTTACCTTTCTCAGCCGGAAACATTAGTTGTTTAAAAAGCAACTACATATAATTGTCTTCCATTTGCATCTTTAAAAAAGAATCTGCATACAAACACCTGCCTATTTATGCGTGGACATTTCTAAAAGAGCACAGACATTAAAAAAATCTTTATCTTCTCATAGAATAATTTAGCACTATTGGAATGGCTTAGCATCTGTGGATGTTTTATGTTTATAGTGGTGTATAAGGCACAGGAATGACCAGGAGCAGAGGAACAGCGTGGGGAAGCAGAGCATGCACTTCTGCCAGCCTAGAGCTGGGGCTAGTGGGCGAGTCTGTGCCAGAATTGGTGCTTTCCACATGGACAGCCTTAGACACCAGGGGCTGAGTCACAGCCACCCTAAAGGCAGTGACAAAAGTCCACAACCGTCTGAAGGCTGACGTGTTCTGGAATTGTTTATCTTTGAGGAAGGAGCGCTTGAGAGGCTCCAGGTGGGGCTGGAAAGGATTGATAAGGAGGCTCTGCAGGGAGAGGCAGAGGATCTGCTCTCTTGTCCCTGGTGGCCCTGTTGTCACCCTGCCAGTTCCCATAGGGACCGTGACAACGACTGTAGATATAGACCTGTACCTGCTCTGGAAACAGAAACTCCTATTTCTCAACAAAATCTACCTAAGCCCAAAGATGAGATCAACAAAGAGTTTTAAAGGTCATTTTAGATTATTAAGAAGGATGCAGATGCTTGCACAAGACAAAAGAAGAAATTCAAAGCCTAGTAACATGAGTAATAAGGGAACTAAAAACACAAATTCAAACAAAATCAATTCAAATAAGGAGATCCCATTTTCCACTTATTAGATAAGCAAAAATGTTAAGAATTGCTACTATTCCATGTTGGTGAGGGTGTGGGAAAACAGGCACTCTCAAGCCATGGTGGGGAGATTAAAAATCAGCCCATAGAACAGAAAGGGTACCTAGGTGGGAAAAAAGAAAAAAAAAAAAGAAAAAAAAAATCAGCCCAATCTTTTTTGGGGGGCAACGATTAGGTAGTAATAACATGTTAAATGTGGATTCACTCTGATCCAGAAATGCCACTTCTGGGAATCCACCCTCTGATGTTCTCACACAAGGCATGTGCAGAGATGTTTACCACGGTATTGTTACCCTAGCAAAATGTTTCAAACAACTTCAAAAGCCACCAATGGGAGACCAGATAAATAAATTATGGTATATTCACACTGTAGGATCTTTAAAAGACTGTGGTAGATTTACATACACTGGCATGGAACTATGTGTAAGACATATTGACAAGTGAAATTAATGAGTCAAAAGTATGACACATTTAGTATAATTATATAGATATAGATAGAGATTTAAAGTCCCTCCCAAATCCTAGGACTGTATCATTCAGAGCAAACAGGTCTGGAAGGGTATACACACAGAGTAAAGAGTGGTTGCCGCTGAGAAGGAAAGGGGAACTGGAAGATGGTGATAAAGAGGGATTCTAAGTTTTATTGCAAACATTTCTTGACTACAGGAATGAGTGGCTGTACCCAGCTAATTTAAAATTTTTTTTCTTTTTTTCATAGAGATGGGACCTTGCTCTGTTGCCCAGGCTGGAGTGCGGTGGTATGATCATAGCGCACTGTAACCTCAAACTCCTGGGTTCAAGTGATCCTCCTGAGTAGGTGGGACTATAGGCGTGCACCATCACACTCAGCTAATTTTTAATTTTTTGTAGAGATGGGGATCTTGCTGTATTGCTCAGGCTGGTCTGGAACTGCTAGCCTCAAGCTATCCTCCCAATGTGCTGGGATTACAGGTGTGAGCCACCTAATCTAGCCAAGTTTTACTACATACATTTCTGGGTTGGATTTTTTTTTTTTTTTTGAGACAGAGTCTCACTCTGTTGCCCTGGCTAGAATGCCATGGCATTAACCTAGCTCACAGCAACCTCAAACTCCTGGGCTCAGGCGATCCTCCTGCCTCAGCCTCCCAGGTAGCTAGTACTACAGGCATGCGCCACCATGCCCGGCTAATATATATATATATATTTTTTTTTAGTTGGCCAATTAATTTCTTTCCATTTTTAATAGAGATGGAGTCTCACTCTTGCTCAGGCTGGTTTCGAACTCCTGACCTTGAACAATTCGCCCGCCTCGGCCTCCCAGAGTGCTAGGATTATAGGCATGAGCTTCCACGCTTGGCCTTATCTTTTTTTTTAAACAACGAACACACATGAATGTATTACTTAGCAGCAGTATTTGTGGTCATGGGGTCAGGTTAGGCTCTGGCTTCATTACTTATGAGATGTGTAAGAGGCAAAAAACAACCTCAATGGGCCTTTTTTTCTATTAAAATAATACACTTGTGCAGATTCAGTAAGTTCACAGAAGCAAAATGCTTAGAACAAAGCCCAGCACACAGTAAGTGCTCCAATTATTATTACTTGTGTAGTTAAACATAGGCTTTGTTTCACAAATAGGCTGTGTCTGCTTGCGTGGAGAATCCCACGCTGGTAAGGCCAAGCTCGCATGAGCATGCGCTTGAGAAGGGCGGGAGATGCTTGTTGGTTGTGTCTGCATCAGAGGAGATTTACATCCTCCTGGAGGGTGGGAGCCAGGCCGGGAAGGCGCAGAAGCAGCACTCCCTGGGCACTAATGGGCCCTTCTGTGGGACATCATCGCACTGACTTGAGTTCCCGCTGAGCTTTGCCAATGCTGTCCGAAGAGGCCAGAGTCACTGACCCCAACAAGTGGAGCCCATCTGGTCCTAGACACAAGCTCTTCCAGGAAGGCACCAAGGGGCATGTGGCTTCAGAGAGTGGACAAATGTGCTCAGGACCCTCCTGTGGGTTCTGGTCTGGAGCCTCTGGCACTCAGCACCAGGAGGGAGATGCCGGGAGCAAAGACAGCTGGGCCTTGGACCAGGAAAGTCACTGATATAACCTTGTGCTTTGGTGACCCATGCAGACTGCTGTGTTCCATCAACAGATTCCACTGATGCCTTTAAGGATATTTTCAGTTGTTCGCAAAATTTTCCTTCTCCATTGGTAAAATTAGGTACAACATATTTTCTCTTATAAATAACATACCTCTGGAAAGAAAATTCTTCAACAGAGGTGATCAGCCTTCCCTGGGATGATGACTTACAAATGCATGCAGATTGCCAGGCATGGTGTGTGCGCCTGTAGTCCCAGCTACTAGGGAGGCTGAGACAGGAGGATTGCTGGAATCCAGGAGTTTGAGGTTGCTGTGAGCTAGGCTGACATCATGGTACTCTAGCCTGGGCAACAGAGTGAGACTCTGTCTCAAAAAAAAAAAAAAAAAAAAAAAAGAAGTTCTAAATGTGTGCTGTTCTCTGCCCACGGGTCACTACTAAGCATGCCACGTGTGGGTGGTCTAAAATGAGGTGAGCCGTAAGTGTAAAATAGACACTGGATTTCAAAGACTTGGTAAGAAAAAAGAAATGGAAAAGATAAATAACAATAATTTTCATCAGTTACATGCTGAAATGATAGTATTTTGGAGATTTTCGATTAAATGGATTACAAGTCATTTCGCCTATTTTTAAAGTGTGGCCAGTAGGACGCTGAGGCTCCATCTGTGGCGCCTGCGTATTGAAGGTGGCGCTGCCCCCGCCAGTCGCCTTGGTGGCTGGCGCAGCCCTCGCCCTGGCCTTGGCCCCAGCCAGGCTTCTATTCCCACCAAATGGTAGAGCTCTTTTCTCAGCCTCCTTTCCCTGAACGGGACTGGAAGTAAAACTATCGCAGGTGTGTGGGTGTCTTGCTTCTTGGGTTTGCCAGATAAAAATCCAAGTATCTTCCTGAAAAACCCTTTTGCTTTTTAAGCAGCTATTTTCTGAATGCTGCTTGACCTTTTAAAATCCTGCATATCATTTGAAAGCACATGGGGGCTTTCTTGCACTCATCTGAGATAGCCAGTAGGTGACTATGCGCCAGTATGGGAAACTTTGAATAGGATGTGTGAGTCATGCAAGGGTTTTGGTGAGGCATCAGTGGAGACTGAGGCCTGGACAGACATTCCGGTTTGAATCAAGGTACACTGGTCCTTAGGAGAACTTTCTAAAGTGGTACTGCAGGACAGCACAGCCACAGTCACAGACCATTTCTTCCAAGAACGTGTATCGAGCACCCTCTCTGTGCCTAGGAGTGCACTAGGTGATGAATTCAGCTCACTGCTGTAGGGCTCTGGTGGAGGGAGGACCAGCCAGGCGTGTGGTACTGGGACAGGAGGGTCCCTATGCCAACGGTGCAGCCTCGAGCCTGCATGTCCATACTTTTATATGGTTGTAATTACGGTACAGGTACAGGTATTGCTTTACACTTCTTTCTCATAAGCAGTTCGCAAGTTCCTGTATAGCCCTCATACCATCCTTTTTAATAATTAAACAATATTGCACCAAGTGATTGCATCATTTTGTAACCTTCCATAGTAGAACATTCGGTTTTCAATTTTGCATATTTAAATAAGAGAGCAGCAAGAATGGAATTTGCTTTTCTTTCCTATCTTTCTTTTTGGATTTATAGTTTCCTTACAATAAATTCTCAGAAAAGAAACTACTGTGATAAAGGGTATGAATGTTTTTTAACTTCTTGATAGGTGTCGCCAATGTGCTGTCCAAAAGGCGTGTGTGGACTTACATTGCTCATAGCAATGGACGGATGGACTAAGTTTCTTGTAGCTTTGCCAAGATCAAGGTTGTAGAGCATATACATATGTGTATATATATATATGTATATGTATATATATACTATATATATGTGTATATATATATATAGTGTGTGTATAGCAAATAAATGCTATACAAATAGTATAGTAGGAGGGAGCAAGGACAGGAAAGCTGAGAATTCTGGAAAGTGAGGTTTCCCAGGATTCTCTGCCTGGGTGGATGTTGTTAGCAGGTAGACATCTGTCACAGTTTTTAAGGAGAGATCTGTTTTTCTAATATAAGAGAGAAAGAAAGGAAGGAGGGAAGGAAGGAAGTGTTAGGCTGCAGGGGGAGGAAAGGAGGGAAAAATAAAAGGAAAAGAAGAAAGAAAAGGAGACATAACAGAAGTTCTGCAGCACGATGGTGAGCAGGCACCTTCTTTGGGCTTCTAGCAGGACACAAAGGACTGTCCTGGACACATTCAGAAGCCCGGGCTCATCCCCCCTGGCCGTGGGTAACCAAGGTGAGCTGTCTCTGTCTGTCTCCACGGAAAGATGGGCACAGCCTGCACAGGCCCTTTGTTCTTTCCCAGCTTTGGCCGCCAACTCCCCGAGGTCTTTTCTGTGACTGGAGTTTCACTCTGCAGGGGAAGTTGGCTGGGGGCCAGAGGGCCCTTCTCACTTGGAGAGTCCCTGCATCCGTATCTGAGCTTGAGGGTGACTTTGAGCCCTGAAGAAGGGAGTCTCACAGAATTAATTGCATGCATTGTCACATGTCCTGCAAAAATCCTGGAAAACTGCTCTGGCAGTTTGAGGAGATGGGAGGGATACAGAGTAGGAAGTAAATCCTCTTTTAGGCATAACTTTACCAGAAGTCATTACTTCTTTATTTGCATTTCCTTTCATTATCAAGCAAAGTAAAACACACACGCACGCGTGCACGCACAGAGTTATGCAACGATTTCTGCAGTTGCTATGAGCCCAAAAGCACTTGTCTGAGTCCCCACATCCCGGGCTTCCCACACAGAGGGCAACGGGAGGCACTGGGAATTTCTCAAATGTTCACAAGAACGTCGTCGAGAGGGAGTTCTGAGTAATCACAATTCCTTGAACTTCTTGTGGGAAAGTGCAGTCCCAATTTCCTTTTAGAGACAACAGTCTTTGAAAGCTGTACACCACGAGAGTTTTTGCTTGTTTATGGTAACAATGTGCGTCTGTGGAAGGCCCTGGGAGTGAGAAATCCAGCCACAGGGACACCCCGGCCCGAAGGGCAGAGGAAACTTGAACTCTCGGCGGGGCACCTATGCCTGCTGTACTGTGACCCACTTGGCTTCAGTTGTGGCCGTTAATGTGATCAGCCTAATAAAACTGTGCATGTCCTTCTTTTGCCCTTTTCTCTTAGGGACCCAGCCCTTGGTGTCTCCCCCTGTCCCCAGGTGGAAGCTCAGACACAGTCTTCAGGAGACAGCAGATCTGCCCACCACATGGGTGGTCCAAAGAGTCACTCACTTCCCAGTCCCTGTGGCCAAGCTTTTGCAGCCATTGGAAGTCCCCACATCATCTCTGGGTTCTAGTCCCCATCTGCTCTGTTGACAATTGGGCAGTTCGATTTACAAAGAATGAAAAGGGAAAAGCAAAAGAAAGAAAAGAAGAGAGGGGGGAAAAAAAAGCCCAGCAAGTGAAGATGCCTGGGTCCCTCTCTGTGGTAGAGAATAGCTATGGTGGCAGTTGTCCCACCATGGTTGTCCAGCCCACGGGGGCACCTAAAGGTGGGGATTTCCAGCCAGGGAAGAGACGTGGGGTGACGGCGCCTGCCGTGTGGATAGCTGCCGCCGCCTACTCTGTCGGGACAGCCTGACCGAGGACATCCTGACCCAGGCCCACGGTGGCTGCTCACTCCTCCCAGACTGGCCCTGCTGGTCTAGCCTGGGCTCTAACATCTGTCACCTTTGTTTTTTTAAGGAGCACAGTAATAATAACAATTTTTTTTCTTTTTTTAAAGGGAAGGGAAGAGGAGGGGAGGAAAAAGAAGGGGAGCAATAATAATAATTCTTAAAAACCATCTCGGCTGGGCGCAGTGGCTCATGGCTGTAATCCTAGCACTATGGGAGGCCGAGGAGGTTGGATCCTTTGAGCTCAGGAGTTCGAAACCAGCCTGAGCAACAGTGAGATTCTGTCTCTACTAAAAATAGAAAGAAATTAATTGGCCAATTAATATATATAGAAAAAATTAGCTGGGCATGGTGGTGCATGCCTGTTGTCCCAGCTACTTGGGAAGCTGAGACAGAAGGATTGCTTGAGCCCAGGAGTTTGAGGTTGCTGTGAGCTAGGCTGATGCCACGGTACTGTAGCCCGGGCAACAGAGTGAGACTCTGTCTCAAAAAAAAAAAAAAAAAAAAAGACACCTCTTTTCAGGATCTCAACCAACAAGAGCTATTATAATTCCCTCAAAGGGTCCCAGGACAACTCCTACCTGCTTGGAGGGAGGTAGAGGAAGAGCAGCCCCTGGGCACACGGAACTTTGCCCGAAGCCAACATCAGCTCGCTCTGTGCAGGTCCTGGCTCCCTCCCTGGGACCATGAGCAACTCTCCTCTTCCCTGTGTGGCAAGACAGCAGAGAATCCCCACATGGAAAAGTATGAAAAATGATACAAAGAGGGTTTTTTTTTGTATCATTTTACTTCATTTTTTTCCTGCTGTTCATTCAGTCATCTAACAGACATTTATTGAAATCCTGGGCTGAGTGCGGTGGCTCATGCCTATAATCCCAGCTCTTTGGGAGGCTGAGATGGGAGGATCACTTGAGGCCAGAAGTTCAGGACCAGCCTGGGCAACTGTCGCTACAAAAAATAGAAAAAATAGCTAGTCATGGTGGTGCATGCCTATAGTCCCAGCTACTCTGGAGGCCTGGGCAGAAGGATCAATTAAGCCCAGGAGTTCAAGGTTACCGTGAGCTGTGATTGCATCACTGCACTCCAGCCTGGGTGACAGATGAGATCCTGTCTCAAAAGAGAGAAAAATAAAAAAAGAAATCCTAGAGGCTGGGGACACTGAACTGAACTGGGAAGGCCCAGCTCCTGCATAGCTTGTTTTCCCTCTGGGAGGTGGAGAGCCCTCACGTTGAAAAGTGCCTATGGAGCAGTTTCGCCCCTTTGTGAATGAGCTTTGACAAGTACAGGGTGAGTCAGGGCCCTGGTGACACAGAACATGTGACTTCAAATTGCCCAAAAAGTATGGCTGGCCCCAGCCCATGCTTCCCTAGCCCGGGGCCAACCACTGTCAGCTCAGAGCTGTGGATCTGAAGATTCCCTCTCTAGCTTCCTAAAAGCCTGCGGTTGCTGAGTTTGGAAGCTCTGTCCATACACGGTGAATTCCTTGAAGGCAGCTGGAAGCAACTACCTCATGGTTTTGTTTGTCTGTTTGTTTTAATCACCTAAGTAAAGCATCTTTTCTTTTTCTTTTTCTATTTTTTTTTTTTTTTTTTTGAGACAGAGTCCCACTCTGTCACCAGGCTAGAGTGCAGTGGTGTCATTATAGCTCACAGCAACCTGAAACTTCTGGGCTCAAGCAATCCTCCCACCTCGGCCTCCCAGAGTGTTAGGATTACAGGTGTGAGCCACAATGCCCGGCCATAAAGCATCTTTTCTAAGAGGCACAAATTCCCCTGCAGGTCTCCTGAGCTGGTGGGAAGGTGAAGAATGTTCCTGCTTAGGAGTGGAGTGGGGCTCAGGCCTGCTCCCACAGCACCTTGACTCCTGACCCTGGAGGGTCCCGGCTTTCTTGCTCTCGAGCCGGCTGAGGGCTGTCTCAGTCACGGTTCTGCCCAGCCACATGCCAGAACTGCTCCTGGCTCCCAATGTCCTCTGTGACCCACAGCGGACAGACGTCTGCCCAGCCCATCCCTGCAGTGGCCTCACCTGTCTTAGTGCCAGACAGAGTAGAAGTGGGGGAAGGCAGTGGGCAGCACTTGTCCACAGAGTCAGCTGGAAGCCAAGCAGCTGGTGGCTTTTCGATGGCAGACCAAGGCCTGAGTCATGGCTTCGTCACGGCCCCTGGTGGAGGACTGACCCACAGAGGAAATTACACAGCACTCTGAGGCCATGGTGGGGGCAGGGGCTTTTCCATGGGAATCGGCTGGGAAGGCGCAGGCAGTCTGCACCCACGCTGGAGTCTAAGGCTTGGGAACTCCCACTTGCTGTAGGGGAGGTAGCCTGGTGACTATTTAGGAATGGGGTGGCCTGGGCAAAGCCCTTCCACAGCCCTCCATTGGCCAGCGGGGGACCCACAGCCCCGACCCATCTGTGACAGAGGTGCACGCTCAGGCCAGCCTTGCCCAACATAATGCCCCTCGTCCACACGCAGCCATTCACCTAGAATCGACCCTGGCCCTGGGAGCTCGCCAAGAGACCTTTAGTCAGGAAAGACAACTGAGGCTGGGGACACTGAGTGGAACCAGAGGCTATTCCTCTTATATAGCTGTGTGACTCTGGGCAACTAAATTAAACTCTGTGCCTCAGTTTCCTGATTCGTACAATGAGCCTTGAACACCTGCCTCACAAAGCTGGGGTGAGGATAAAATGAGGAATATATCCAAAGGGCCTGGCCCAGAGCTGGGCACATAGTGGGTACTCTGTACATGTTCCTTGTTCTTTTATTTTTGCTTTTGAGACAACGCTCTGTCACCTGGGCTAGAGTGCCATGGCGTCAGCCTAGCTCACAGCAACCTCAAACTCCTGGGCTCAAGCGATCCTCCTGCCTCAGCCTCCTGAGTAGCTGGGACTACAGGCATGTGCCATCATGCCCGGCTAATTTTTTCTATATATATTAGTTGGCCAATTAATTTCTTTCTATTTATAGTAGAGATGGGGTCTCACTCTTGCTCAGGCTGGCTTCGAACTCCTGACCTCTAGCAATCCGCCCACCTCAGCCTCCCAGAGTGCTAGGATTACAGGCGTGAGTCATTTTGCCTGGCACAGTTATCCTTTTTCTTCCCCCATACCCAGTCTCCCAACTCTTTGTGCAAATGCGTGGCCAGAGAAGGCTGAAGCCCCGCCGTCAGAATGGAGGCACTGACTCGTCCAGGCAGTGTGAAGGGTCGTCCTAGCAGGAGACCCCACAGCCACAGGGCAGACCACTGCGGAGGACTCTTCCACCCTCCCCTTTCCTACCCTGCGTATGGCACCCTAGCGCCAACATGCAGGGAGCCAAGGTGCAGGGGATTGGCTACCTGACCTCCAGCGTGGGGGAGAAGGATGATTGGAGGGCAGGAGGGAAAAGCGATGGAGGTACCCCAGGCCCTACACCTGGAATTAAAGGGGCCACCTCTGGGACCCTCACCCTGTGAGCACATTGTGATGGGGTAGAATATTTGCCTGGAACCTAGAGGGCAGGACTATAGATTCTTCCAGTCCCCTGTGTTGGCACCTGGGACAAAGGCTACACTGCCATGCCCCTTAGGCAGCAGGGGCTCCATGCTGGGATTACCAAGTGCCAGTTATGGGGAGGCCCACAGGGGTGCAGACAAGGTCCTGCCTCTCCAGGAGGTGCCAAATGAGCAGATCGAGTGGTATGTAACAAAGAAAATGATGACCCTCCCTCCCTGACCCACACTCCACCATCATCCTGAAGCTGCCGTTCCTGCCTCCTGTTCCCTCAGCCTGGAGGGCCATATACCCGGCACCCCCAGTTCTGGAGCTCCTCCCCAGGGCTCCTGTAAACAGTGCTCTGATTGGCTCAATCACCAGACTGGAGGCTCCCAGAGGCCAAGGCCAGCTCTGGGAAGGCCTGGTCCCTTGAGCCTTGCACAGTGCCTGACACATAGTAGGTGCTTGGTGTTTGCATTTCAGCTTGTGGTGGGGCTGAACACAGCTCTGTGGGGTGTGTGTGTGTGTGTGTGGACAAGGGAAGCAGCATTCATTGTGCACTTACTATGTGTCAGGGCAGCTCTGGGCCCTGCACTTGCAGTCTTTCATTTGATGAGTGTCATTTGCACGGTTGCTTCTGTGTTATTCCAGAGTGTTTTTTTGGGTATACATTCTTCAGCTGGGGGGTGGTGGGAAGAGCTCTATTTCTATTTTTATCTTCCCATCGTGAGGTGCTCCGCTCACAGGGGCCCCTTATCTCCCCTGGCACTTTCCCCTACATCCGGCTGCAACCAGAAGCTCTAGGTTACAAAGGGAACTTGTTACTTCACACCAGCCACCTCACCCCCTCCCTCAGAGCCCAGCGTGGGGCCTAGGCCACCTGTTCCAGAAGACCCTCCTCCTTTCCTCCTGGGCTGGGTAGAAGTGGCATTTATGCTTCTTCCTGGGACCCAGGAACCACCTGGGACGGGACATCTCTTCCCTTTACCCCCTACCCCCAGCAGCTCATGGGTTCACTTGGACTTGGCCCCTCCCTGTAGCAGCCTGGCATGGGGGCAGAGCAGGACTCCAAATGGCTCAGGAGCACCCCTCAGGCCCCCGCACCCCTGTGAAGGCTGATTTATTTTAACCCACTCCACTCCCAGCTGAGCACTAGAGAGTGCATTTTGGGGTTGGAGGAGCAGTGGGGGCTCCAAATTGTGACTGTACATCTAGGAAGACCATGTAGATAGTCAGCATGTGATCTTCACAGCCACCTTGCATGTGGGTAGGAGGGGAGCACAATTATTATCTCTAATTTGCAGGTAGGATGTGTAAGGCTCAGGGAGGTTAAGTACACTGACTGAGGTCACTCAGCTGCTACACTGACCATCTTCTGAATGTCAACTCAGGGCCACTTTCCACAACCAAGTGCCACAAAGGCGGCTCCAGGTGCCTGCCATGCTGGCTGGAGGGGGCAGGGCTCAGAGAGAGAGTTCCAGAGACATCTCTTCCCAGGAAAAAAACACCAGGAGACCCATGGCTCCACTTACTGCCTAGCTGGCCCCAAACACTGAGGAAGAGTCACAGCCTCAGTCTCCTTGGGTAGAAAACAAAGTCTATATACCACACTGTAGGAGCTGGCTTGGAGTAATAGCTGATACTGAGGTAACACTTTTTTTTTTTTTTTTTTTTGTGTATTATCATTCCTGTGAACACTTTTTTTTTTTTTTTTTTTTTTTTTTTGAGACAGAGTCTCACTTTGTTGCCCAGGCTAGAGTGAGTGCCGTGGCGTCAGCCTAGCTCACAGCAACCTCAAACTCCTGGGCTCAAGTGATCCTCCTGCCTCAGCCTCCTGAGTAGCTGGGACTACAGGCATGTGCCACCATGCCCGGCTAATTTTTTCTATATATATTAGTTGGCCAATTAATTTCTATTTATAGTAGAGACGGGGTCTCACTCTTGCTCAGGCTGGTTTCGAACTCCTGACCTCGAGCAATTCGCCTGCTTCGGCCTCCCAGAGTGCCAGGATTACAGGCATGAGCCACCACGCCAGCCAGGAAGATAGTATTTAAGTGTTACCTCAGGCTGGGCGCAGTGGCTCACGCCTGTAATCCTAGCACTCTGGGAGGCCAAGGCGGGCGGATTGCTTGAGGTCAGGAGTTCGAAGCCAGACTGAGCAAGAGTGAGACCCTGTCTCTACTATAAATAGAAAGAAATTAATTGGCCAACTAATGTATATAGAAAAAATTAGCCGGGCATGGTGGCGCATGCCTGTAGTCCCAGCTACTCGGGAGGCTGAGGCAGAAGGATCACTTGAGCCCAGGAGTTTGAGGTTGCTGTGAGCTAGGCTGACCCCACAGCACTCTAGCCT
Organism: Microcebus murinus; assembly: GCF_040939455.1. Classification (NCBI taxonomy): domain Eukaryota; kingdom Metazoa; phylum Chordata; class Mammalia; order Primates; family Cheirogaleidae; genus Microcebus; species Microcebus murinus. The sequence continues at coordinate 59,288,954 of NC_134109.1, read as the reverse complement.
GGGCAACAAAGCGAGACTGTCTCAAAAAAAAAAAAAAAATACTATCTTCCAGTGCACCGGGCAGGGCTCCAGCACTTTCCAGAGATGGGCTCATTTAATCCTCACCAAACCCTAAGTGATAGTATAATTACTCCCATTTTGCAGAGGCACTGAGGGGTTAAGAAACTTGTCCAATATCACACAGCTAAGGAAGTATCCAATACACTGACTTCTTAACTCCTTTTAGACTGTTAACTCCCTGTGGGTAGAAAATGAGTCTGGTCCCTCCAGCTGCGCTCTGAAAATGAGTTCAGGTGCCCCCTCTGTTTCCTCATCCCTCTGCCTACACACACAGGTGCACTTTTGCTTGTCGTTACAACTGGGGTGGCTTATTTGATTTTGAGAAAGCAAAACTCCTTTTAATATTTTACGTCATTAGGATAAGAAGTATGTCTATTCTCATTTTTAAGTGATATGCACCACTGGTGCTTTCCTTCAGCTGGGACTCTTTGTAAGAAAGTGGCCTGGAGATGGCTGAGTCACAGAGCAGGTCAAGTTTCTAGGCGGTGTCAGGGTGCAGCGTGTGATTCGGAGCCTGAGCCCACTCCAGGGGCTTTCCTGGGCTGAGGCCTGGGGACTGCGGGGCAGGAGAGCGTCTCTGGGGACAGCCGGGCCAGACCCCGCCAGAGGGAAGCCCACGCTCCAGGGATGGGCCCAAGGATGCAAAACAGAGGGAGGCAGGGCATTTGGGGGTGACAATTTTTGACTCATGAACTATTTGGATGCAGCTATTTTTTATACGGTTATCTCTAAACTGCAAAGACAAAACAAAATTGCTTAAACACCAGCTAACTGCGGCTCCAGGCCCGTGGGGCCCTAGTTGGGCTCAGCCCAGGGGAACTCAGAGATGGGCTGCAGAGGGAGAGGGAGGTGGGGTTTACTCCCTAGACCAGCTGCACCTGTGGGTCTTCTAGGGCGCTGTGGGTCACCTGAGGGCCGCACACCTGCTCATGCTCTCCTCCCACTTTTTTCTCTTTCTGGGTTGTCTCCGGGTTCAGACACCAGGGTTAGGTTCAGCACGCACCCTCGTGGCCTCCCCACACCCTGGCCTTTGTAAACAGTTCCTTTATTAAACTCTCTCCAAATTACCCATTGTGCCTGTGTGTGACAGCCGATGCCTGCCTGCTACGCTAGCGGTGTGCACAGCGGACCTCTCAGGCCCTCTCCTCACCCCTCCTGATCCAGTCAAAAAGGCCTCCGCAAACACCACCGTCTACACTGAGGTCCCAGATCCCAGCTCGGAGGATTTGCAGGAGCTGGTGGGCCTGGAGTCGGGCAGTGTGACTACATTCTGCGAGCAGGACCAGCAGCAAACTCCCGAGGTGGGGTCTTGGGAGGCACTGGGCATTGGCGTGCCCCTCGATGGATCCGACTGAGACCTGCGCTGCGCCAGGCCGGGTGCTGCGGCCCCAGGCGCACCAGCCATTCGGGAGTCGCGGCTGAGGACTGGCCCCGCCTCCCGCACCAGCTCCGCCAATGGGATGGCAGGGATGGCCCGCTCCCGGGCCGCCTCGGGTGAGCCGACCGCCACGCCCAGCCCTAGAAGGAGCAGGTGAGGCGAGAGGTGGGGGCCCACCAGGAGATGCTGTCTTTTCTTGGCACGCTCCGCACCAGCATCCTGACAGTCTGTCAGCTTTCGGAGAAACAGGAAACGCACGCAGGCTGGTCCACGCTTGGCGCTCCTGGATTTTTCCAGGTCCAGAGAGCAGCATGAAACGCATCCTGTTACCGTAACATGAGTCAGATGGATCGTGTTGTGGCTTCTTCCCCAGGTGCACAGGCTTACAGCCCAGGGTGGGGTGGAGGTTGGATCCTGGCCTTTGCAAGCTAGAGAAGAGGTTGGAGAGCTTCTGACCAATTCCCTAATCACCCTAATTTCACAGACCAGGAAGGGGCCTGGGAGTTGGAACTTGCTCGAAAGTTGCAGAGCTGGACTAGAACCCAGGTCTCCCAGCTCGGTGCAGCACGCTGCGCTCTAAACCTGCTCTCCTCTGGCGCTGAGCTGTTCTCTGAGCAGCTTTTCTAAACCACTTGCCAAAGGCTTTTTTGAAAACTGGTTGTTCAGAGGCTGGGGAAGGATGACCCCTGGCATATTAAGGAAAGTCCCCTGAAGCCCTCCCTGATGACCCCTGTGGGAGTGATTGTTCCTTTCTCTCTCGCAGGATCTTCCAAAGTAGGCTGTAAACACAGATATTCATCTACATCAATCCACATTTTCGAAGTACTGTCAGTGTGCCTTCTTCCTGCACAATACACGGATTCCTGAGCACTTTCCGAGTCCCCGTGCGTGCCTGACCTGAGAAGTGTGAGTTGAATTTGGATGGACAGAGCCACAGAAATACAAGGACTGGGAGTGAAGATGTTCTGAGTGTTGCCAGTGAGTGATCATCCTTGGTCTTTGTGCTCAGATACAAAGAAATGAAACTGAACACCAAAGCAGTAAAGCAAAGTGAAAGTGTACTAAGCAAGTATATCTCCAGACATGGAAGGGGGGTGTCAAGAAAGATTAACAAGAGATAGTACGCTACGGAAGGGGCAGGAGTGGGCACAGGTCACCCTGGACAGTGGCCTTGGGGTCTTTTCTGTCTTCTGACTTCATTCTTGTGTTGCCCTCCCCCTGGCCAATGAGAATGTTATCTCCTCCCACCCCTGGGGCAGGGGAGTTTTTTACTTTATTTGTTCAGACCTGGATTGTCAAGGCTTCCAAAACTCACAGGGGGGCAGGGTCAATGCTAATTTATGGTAATGATGGATAATGAAATCAGAGTCATTTGAGGACTCTCTTGCCCTCCATCTGCGCAGGCGCCCGCCCGCCTCCCTGGCACTTTCTCAACCCTGAGCAAGCAAGGTGTACCTACCATGGGTACAATTGCAGCCTGACTACTGCTTTGGTTTTCATTGATCTATTACCCTAATTTTGTTCCTATTGCTTCATGCTACCTGAGGTCTTTCCGTGCCACCTGTGTTCCCTATCCTGATCCCCTGCCTCATGAGTGCTGCATCCCTGGGCTGTCTGGCTGGGACAAGGCCTTCTGCAGCCCAGGTTGGTCCAGATTAACAGGGACCCACAGGGATTGTTTTCAAAACAGAGCAGGTAAAAAGCCTTCATAGTCTTCCTACCACCCAACAGCTAATATTAATTGTTGTATTATTGAGAGCTTACCATGGGTTAGGTGTTTGGATGATTTATTTCCGCACTATAGGTAGGAACTACCAAACCCCTCATTTAAAGATAAGTAAACTGTGGCGTGGAAAGGTTAAGAGACATGCACAAGGCCTCACAGGTGGGAGGTAGTGGAGGCAGGAGGCCACCATTAACCACTATACTCTATTGCTCCCCCCCAGATGTGACCCCATGGTGGCCTTCCTGCCCTTGATGGGGTGTCTGGGGGGTCCTCTGAGCAGGGACTCACAAAGGCTGCCCAGGCAAACCTGGTTCCAAGGTCAAGGAGCTTTTTCTTTGTCACTTATGAAGGAGCTTAGGAAATTTCACCCCAAAATATGACTCCTGGTATAAAGAGTATTTTGAATTAATGGCCCTTAGAGATTAACAGGCCCTTGGAAAGGGCTTTCCCTCTGTCTGCATAAGCAGACTGACCATCAAAAGAACAATTGACTTTCCTCAGTATCTCACTATATTTGGGGGTGGCAGGGGAGAATACCAAGAATGCAACCAGACCTGGCTCAAATCATTTTAGACATAATACCTGTCTCTCAGGTTAATTTACAAGTCAGTCTGTTTCCGCCCCCCCCCATCCATTCATTCTCTCAGGTATCTAGTCATCCTCCCTAGCAACCAATTATTGCCCCTAAACAGAATTCCCTATATTCCTCATCTCCCCCCACCTAAAAAAGGAACATATAAAAATATCTGGATCCCATTGTGATATTGGGTAATCATTCTGTGATTTTCCCCGTTCGCAGGGTAAATAAACCTCTTCCTCTTATTAATCTGCCTTGATTGCAAGTTGATCTTTCAGAAACTTTTTGGGGGATGGGGGAAGTACTCCAACAGTTCCACGGCCCCAAATTGTGAGAAAGCCTTGCCCAGACTGGATCTTTGGGTGCTCAGTGGGCCCCTGGGGCAAAAGTGGGAGTTAAGAGAGGACGATGAGGAGTGCGTTCAGCCAGACCCTGCCTACACCTGTAGCTGTCATGAGTTCCTCTCCAGGAGCTTGGTTCTTCAGACAGATGGCAAACAGTGAGGCTGGAAGGTGAGCAGGCCCACGTGCAGGACTAGCAGGCCAGAAATAATAGGAAAAGCACAAGGTCACAGAGGCCTGGTACTGCTGAGCTGCTGCATCAACAAGTTCCAATTAAGATTCAAAATAGGGGGGAAGCATGGCCAATATACGTAACCTTAACATTTGTATACCCCCATAATATGCTGAAATAATAAAAAAAAAAAGACTCAAAGTAGCCACTGGAGGAGACCATTTGGGAGGAAAGATCACTCTATGTGTGCAGCTGGCCACCCCTTCCCAAGTAAGGAAGCAGGCAGCCTTTCTCCCATCTGTGAGCTGAGCCCTTAGCAAAAAGAAAGGCAGGTTTTGCTTAAGAGCCCCTTGAACCCGAAGTAGTCCTGTTAACACCAGTGTCTTCCTGGCTTCTGTGACTTTTTTTTTGGAGACAGGATCTCGCTCTGTCTCCCAGGCTACCAGGCTAGAGTGTAGTGTTGACATCATAGCTCACAGCAACCTCAAACTCCTGAGCTCAAGCAATCCTCCTGCCTCAGCCTCCCAAGTAGCTGGGACTTCAGGCATGCACCACCACGCCCAGCTAACTTCTGTGACATTTACTGGGCTACTCATTGCGCTCATTTCTTAATCAAGGAAAAATGAAATACGGAGAGTCTTGGGAAATCTAGGAAGCTCATTACAGGAATGCCTCAGAGAGATGACTCAGCACTTCATTTCACAAAGGGAACCAGAAGTGTTGCAAACACAATGTTTTTCCTGGTAAATAAGTGGATTGAACCAGGATCCTGACTGCTAAACTCTGTGGAAACCCCGGGTTCAGGTACAAAAGAGTCTGGTGTGGCAGGAATAGTGTGCTCACTTTTTCAGAATTGATTGGGAATAGCTGACATGATGTGCTTCTGCAAGAGGACCGCAGACTGGTTTGGGCCTGGTAGCCAGGGCATTCTTTGGAAATAGCAGGAATGCTCAACTATTCAGGAACCAGAGGCAATAGTACTAACAGAAAATCCACTTATAAATAGGACATGAAATCCCAGCCAAACTTTCACACAGCATGATCAATGGTTTCCTAGTTTTTTCATTTATATCCATTTGCTCTTCTAAATGCATTATGTAAAATGTCTGTGAACATTAACTATAATTAGTCAAGGGATTGAAAGGATGGAAATAAAGTTTTATGTTCTTATAGTAGCTTGTTTTGCCAAATCACTCAAGTAGTTTATTTAAAAAAAAAAAGTACTTTCCCAGATGTCATGCCCTTTTTACCAATGCTGTAATTTTCTTAATTTTGCACACTCCTCACATATGGTGTATTTCAGCCAACAAGAGCCCAGGTGACTGCAGGACATCCCAGCTATACATGTCACATCAGGTCACTGATTGCTGAGGGCAAGCACAGCATGGTTTGGTCTGAGGCTTGAAGGGTTGAATGTTCAAGACTTGTCAGTGAGTCCCCAAAAGGTCCCTCAGCCTGGGGGCTGAACTCAGCACTCAGGGCTGAAGAGTTTTCTGAGGACAGATTTACACACACACACACACACACACACACACACACACACACAATCATTTTGTTTGATGGTAGAGTTTCGACCTTACTGAGGGATACCTTCTATTATTTATTTATTTATTTAGAGACAGAGTCTTGCTCTGTTGCCCAGGATAGAGTGCTGTGGCATCAGCCTAGCTCATAGCAACCTCAAACTCCTGGGCTCAGGTGATCCTTCTGCCTCAGCCTCCCAAGTAGCTGGGACTACAGGTGTGAGTCACCACGCCCGGCTAATTTTTTCTATTTTTAGTTGCCCAGCTAATGTTTTTTCCTTTTCTTTTCTTTTATTTCTTTTTTTTGAGACAAAGTCTCACTCTGTTGCCCGGGCTAGAGTGCCATGGCATCAGCCTAGCTCACAGCAACCTCAAACTCCTGGGCTCAAGCAATCCTACTGCCTCAGCCTCCTGAGTAGCTGGGACTAAAGGCATGTGCCACCATGCCTGGCTAATTTTTTCTATATATATTTTTAGTTGGCCAATTAATTTCTTTCTATTTATAGTAGAGATGGGGTCTTGCTCTTGCTCAGGCTGGTTTCAAACTCCTGACCTTGAGCGATCCTCCCGCCTCGGCCTCCCAGAGGGCTAGGATTGCAGGAATGAGCCACCGCACCCGGCCTTTTTCTATCTTTAGTGGAGACAGAGTCTCACTCTCGCTCAGGCTGGTCTCAAACTCCTGAGATCAAGCAATCCTCCTGCCTCAGGATTACAGACCTGAGCCATTGCACCCGACCAAAGAGACACCTTTCTATAAAAAGAGGATGAGGGTTGCTTCTCCTGGAAGCTGTGCTGGTCTTCTGTTAGCTCCAGAACTTTTCCATCCGACAGTCCCTCTCTGGGCTGGCAGCCACTAGCATTGTTCCTAAGAACTTCCTGGTACTACTTTTCCCAAGGACTGGAAGGAAGTTCTTGACAGCAAGAACTATGAAAGACTTTTTGAAATTCTTTATAGCACTTTTAAAGAAATCTGTACTTAAAAAGTAAGCTAATGAGCAGGAAACATTTTATATAATTTTAAAGTGGCTTCTAACAGTCTCCATAACTGTGTACATTTTCCTTTGTATTTTACTGTCTTTGCATTCTACGGTAGATGCTGCATCAGCATTCCCCATTTCAGTTATCTAGTGCTGCGTAACAAACTAACCCAAGACATAGTGGCTGAAACAACCTTGCTTTATTCTCATGAGCCCATGGGTTGGCAGGGAGGTTCTTCTGGGTCACATGGCATTACTCATGTGGCACCTTTCAGCTGGGACTTCACCTGGGCACCTCTGTTCTTCTCCAAGAGCTGCCTCATTCTCCCAGGCTTCCTCTCACTCCAGCTCACTAGTCAGGACTTCCTTAAAGCACGGCAGCTGGGTTCAAAGCGAGCGTGCTCCAGGAGGACAGACCTAAAGTGCAAGCGCTCATCAAGACTCATCTGTGTCATGCCTCCATAAGGTCCCATTGCCCAGAGCAGCCACATACATGGCCAAGGCCAGTGTTGATGTGGGAGGGAACAAAGGGGCATGGATACCAGGAGATGTGCCTCCTCCCAGGGCATTAATGTTACATTAATACACTAGTCACCTGACATTTACAAGTATGTTTCAAGACCTTTGCTAATCTCCAAATTTGCACATAAGGAAATGTTCCTCCAGCTCCTCAGCCTCTGAATCACAGCTTCACAGGTGCCCTGTGCGTCTTGTGCTTATTCTTGCATCTTTCAGCCATCACTAGTTTTACCTCTCACATGATACGCTTTTTTCCAGTAGCCTACTACAAACTTCATTCTTATTCTGGAGCACTGTTACTAACTATGGATTTGACATTTTCAGGCTCAACTATTTCAGAGCAAATCTGATGTCAGAATTGTGCTTTTGCAAGGACAAGGTTTGAATTGTGCAACTCCAGGCCAGTGTGTGGAAGTGAGAATCACCCAGTGACGGGTGAGCCTGGCTGTCTCCCCACCTGACTCTTGTCAAGGCTCGGTTGGCCTCTCTATCAGCCTCTCTCTCTCGGCTACAGCGTAGCTCTGGAAAAGTAGAGAGAAAAATCAATGCTTGGAGGGGAAAAGCGTATCATGTGAGAGATAAAACTAGTGATGGCTGAAAGATGCAGGAATAAGCACAAGATGCAAGACGCACAGGGCACCTGTGAAGCCATCATTCGGAGGGTGAGGAACGTTTTCTTATGTGCAAATTTGGAGATTAGCGAAGGTCTTGAAATATACTTGTTGTGAATGTCAGGTGGCTACCGTATTAATGTAACAAGTATTTTACTGAAATTAATAGAATTTAAATATAAAGGGAAAATAGGCCAGGCACTGTGGCTCATGCCTGTAAGCCTAGCACTCTGGGAGTCTGAGGCGGGAGAATCTCTGAAGGTCAGGGGTTCGAAAGCAGCCTGAGCAAGAGCGAGATCCCATCACTACTAAAAATAGAAATTAAACCTCTTTGTCACTTTGTCTATCAATCTTTCACCAGAAAGATTTTCTTTTAATTTTTAAAAACTTCATAATCAGGCCTGGCGCGGTGGCTCACGCCTGTAATCCTAGCACTCTGGGAGGCCGAGGCGGGCAGATTGCTGGAGCTCAGGAGTTCGAAACCAGCCTGAGCAAGAGCAAGACCCCACCTCTACTATAAATAGAAATAAATTAATTGGCTAACTAATATACATCGAAAAAATTAACCAGGCATGGTGGCACATGCCTGTAGTCCCAGCTCCTCGGGAGGCTGAGGCAGGAGGATCACTTGAGCCCAGGAGTTTGAGGTTGCTGTGAGCTAGGCTGACGCCACGGCACTCACTCTAGCCTGGGTAACAAAGCGAGACTCTGTCTCAAAAAAATAAAAAATAAAAAAAAAACTTCATAATCACAATACTTGACTTAGTGGAAACATTTAGTCATGATAGTACATCTCAGGCATCTCATGCTATTTCCCAAGCAGAGTACATTTTGCTCTGTATAGTACACTACTTTTGTGATATTCCTGAGAAGGGACTTCATTGCCTACACTTTAAAGCAATGCAGAGGCCAGACCCTTTTGCTTAGGGATCTATTTCTCTCGCTGCCATAGGATACAGTCTTTACTTAGCTCAGTGTGGCTTAAAATTTTTTTAAATGAAATCTATCAATCTTTTTTAGATGATTATTTCTCTTTAACAAAGTCTTCTCATCTTCAATGATCCGTATTGCTATTTTCTTTCCTTTGCCTTTAGATTTTTAAGGATTTTTGTTTATTTTTTAATACCTACATCTAATCCATCTGGAATTTATTTTAGTGGCATAGATCTAGAAACTGCTTGGAAATTTGCAACAAGGACTATATTTATACTCCCGGGCCCACTTTGGAGGCTATCCCTTCAAGGAAATAATCCAAAATAAAAGATTTGCAAAGATATTCGTGACAGAAGCCACAGTGTAGAAAACCCATATGCCCACCAATAAGGGAAGAGTTAAGCAAACTGTGACACAGAATAGGAAAAGGAAGAGTGTATATGATGAATTTTTTGAAAAATGCAAAATGTACGTACTCTATTCTTTTTTTTTTTTTTTTTTTTTCTTTTTTTTACCAGAAGCAGCAAACAGACGTACTCTATTCTTATACTTACATAAAATCATGCAGGAATATGGCCACAGAACCAGGACAAAGACACAAGCAGCACATTTGTGAGAAAATTACTGACCTAAGCTGGGCAGGTGGGTGGCCTCAGCTGTGTCTCTTGAGAGGTGTTCACAGAGGGAATCTGGAGCCCTGAGGGGTGCCCCTGGGCAAATTATTTTCCCTTTATTATTATTTTTATTTTATTTTTGAGACAGAGTCTCGCTTTGTTGCCCAGGCTAGAGTGAGTGCTGTGGCGTCAGCCTAGCTCACACCAACCTCAAACTCCTGGGCTCAAGCAATCCTGCTGCCTCAGCCTCCGGAGTAGCTGGGACTACAGGCATGCGCCACCATGCCCGGCTAAAGAGTTGAAATTCTTACTGTATCATTAAATGGAAAAGAAAAATACTACTACTCTGAGATACATAAGGGATATGAGTAGTAAACTACAAAAGAACACAATTAATTATGAAACAATTGGAAAAGGTATAATAATGCACACTTAAAATAAGATATATTTTCCATCTATGAAACTAGCTGACTTTCAAAATGTATGACATCCAAGGTTACGAAACTTGCTGCTGTAGGGCGAGGATCCTTCCCAATCCACCTCTGGGCAGAGAAGGACTTGCCTGCTTGCAGAAAGTGAGCTGATTTCGCAATGTGTGTTAAGCTATGCCCTTTGGCCCCGTAAGTAAGTGCTCTTGTAAAAGTCCTTTTAAGGATATAAACTTAAATACATAAGAAGCTCTATATTTAGCATTATTTCCAACTTTAAAAATTGAAATAGAAATAAACAAAATATCTAATGTTAGAGAAGTGATCAGGTAAATGACAATATTCACTTGCTAGCTATTATGCAGCCATTAAGACTCATGCTTAAATAACTTTTATGATATGGAAACCATTTATAACATTACACTTAAAAAATAAGTTATAAAATTTTTTGTACAAAGTTATTCACACAAATGTATGAGGGGAAAAAACTGCATAAAGTCAGTAAAGAAATCACTCAAAATAGTCATTTTGAGAACTATCCTGTAGCCAAGATGAGTTTGCAATTTGGTAAGAGAAGTCTAGTTGAGTTTTTCCTAAGTCTTCTTTTTTTTTTCTTGTATTTTCTTTAAGAAACACACATTTCATTTATTTATTTTATTTTTTTTTTTTTGAGACAGAGTCTCACTCTGTTGCCTGGGCTAGAGTGTTGTGGTGTCAGCCTAGCTCACAGCAATCTCAAACTCCTGGGCTCAAGTGATCTTCCTGCCTCAGCCTCCCGAGTAGCTGGGACTAAAAGCATGAGCCACCATGCCCGGCTAATTTTTTCTATATATTTTTAGTTGGCCAATTAATTTATTTCTCTTATTTCAATTTGTTTTTTTTAGTAGAGATGGGGTCTCGCTCTTGCTCAGGCTGGTTTCGAACTCCTGACCTCGAGCAATCCTCCCACCTCAGCCTTTCAGAGTGCTAGGATTACAGGTGTGGTAATGGAAAAGAACTGAGTAAGAAGAAAATGTTTGCAGTGACACCAGGTAACGGCTCTATTACCTGAGATTTGGTCATTTGATTTATTCCTGCTCATCAAAAAGTGCATTTATAATCATCTCGTTTTGTATTTTTCATACTTTGGTTCAAATGTTCTTCAAAAGATCAATAGAAATGAAGAGGTTGGATGGGGCACAGGGGTTGCAGGGAGGGGTGAAGGAGCGGGTGGGTGTGGATTTAGCAGGACATGGTGGACACACGGGAGGTGGGAAGGAAGACACTGCTGAAACTGGACGTGGATGTGACATTCCCAATAGAAATACTGAAAGTAAGTCTCGATCACGCAGGCACATGACATATTCATTCAAACATATTTATGAAGCACGTAATTGGGAACACAGAGCAGAAAAGACACAGGCTCTGCCCTCCAAGCGAGGAGGCCAAAGGGTGAGAGAGAAGTGATGACAACACAGCCTGCTGATGGCCAGGATGGCGCCATGCAGGAAAAATGAAGGCCTGGAAGGATGCCTGGAGCCTGGTGACATTCATGTCAACGGGAAGAAACCCAGCACTGCCAAAGGCCCCGCCAAGCACTGGTTGTGGACACATACGTAAGTGTATAAAAGTAGCCAGAATGAATTGGAAGCAAAGTGCTACCTGCAGAGATGGGAGAGGGGAAGGAATGGAGCCAGGGGTGGTAGTTAATAGGGACTTTTCTTTTATGCCTAAAGACCCATTTCTCACTGAAAAAACCAAAAAGATTGCAAGTAAATATCACAAAATGTAGTATTTCTGGGGGGAATAAGTGCATTGGTTGACATATGTACAAATGTGGTGGGACCAGGGAGGACTATATTAGGAACCCTGAGGAGGGCGGGGAGGGGACACACAGGCTGAAGAGGGGTCTGCCAGCCCAGCAGGACACGAGGGCTGGGGGGCCCCAGGGCACAGACGCCTTCTGGGCAGAAGCGCCTGCGGAAGGGAGGGCACGCCTGGCGGGACATGGCAGGTGCGTGAAGGGCTTCAGGCACTCCCAGAGGACGTCAAGCTTCCTCTTGGGAGAGATGCAAGGCTTGCTCTGGGGCATCGTGAAGGGTGAACTGGGAGAGGGAAGGACCTAAGGTGCCAGGGACCATCCTGAGGTGTCCTGGAAGCCCAGCAGCCGCCCCACCTGCCCGCAGTCTGCACTAAATGCAGCAGGAAGGCGTGGGACAGAGATCCGGAGAGGCCCTGGCAGTGACGGTGACCTTGGAGAGCAGTCTCAGGAGAGGAATGGGGTGGTGAGAGTTCTCAGCAAGCTGAGGGGTCAGCTGATGGAGACAGGGCCAGGTGGAGGCTGGCAGCATTTTGAAGTGTCCGGAGCCCAATCCAAAGAGCACCCAGACCTCCGTGGGGGACATCCCCTCCCTCCCCCTTCCCACAAAGAGAGCCAAAGGGGTCAAATCATTCCCACTCCGCCCCTACGCCAGCCAGTAGGGGCAGGAATGTGGCCTCTGCCCGGCCAGTTGGATGTTCTTGCCTAGGGCTTTGGACCCTGAGGGAGCTAGCGGAGGACGCTGGTGGCTAGAGGTCATTTACAAAACAGGTGCAGTGGGGGTGGCTGCAGCCGTGGCATCCCGGCCATGACCGGCTTCTGGCCCCCAGAGCCCTCACTTCCTGACTTCCCCAAGCTTGTCTCCCCATCCCGGTCCCCTCTGTGAGCTCTCCACCTCCTGTGGGCTTCCATGAACTCCCCCTTTGTTTAAATTGGCTAGAGCCGGGGACTGCTCATGGACACAAGCGTCAGGCCTGAGTCAGCCGCTCGCCTGGCGAGTTGGCTGTAGAGAAGCAGCTGGCATGTCTTGCAGTTCGCTCTTCACAATGCGTCTTGCACCTAATTCACCCCTCATGACCTCTTTCCATTCCTTCATGCTCTCATTCCTGGGCAGCTGCAGCTGCTTCCCACTTGGGCTCCCTCCCAGCTCTCTCTGCATCCTAAACTCCTGTAACACTGTGGGATTTTATCCTGTGACTTCCCTGCTCGAGAACCTAGTGTGGCTCCCTGTCACCCACAGGTCAAGTCCAGGCACCCACAGCCTTCTGTGATCTGGTCCTGCCTCTGCCATCGGACCGGAGAGGCCCTTGGTGCCTTCCCCTGATAGAATGCTGGTCCTTCCTTGTTTGTCCAAACCCTGGTAAGATTTGGGGTTGGCGGGTGGCTCTCTGGATGTGCCTTAGAGCTCCAGCAACTTGCCTTGATTTGGGGCAGTTCACGACCCTTCCTGGGGGGTGCTGCCATCTGTGGAAGGATTGGGTCAGATGGTCACTTGTCATTACTCACAGTTCTGAATTGAACCAATGCTGTGCAAAGGCCCTCCTGATTTTTGTTCATCCCTTTCCTTGGTGAGGCTGCACCCTGGCAGAGGCCATGGAAAGTACATCCGAAGACCCTCCTTTCTCTGCCTCCTTCCTGCATCATTGCAGTCCTGCGAGCCAGCTGGGCACGGGTGGGCTTGCACTGTGCAACCTCGGGACAAAGGAGACAGACGTTGATCCCAGGCCCACAGAGGCGGGAACTCTTCCTTGGCACCTGCCGCACGGAGAGAGGCCTGGCCGGTGAGCAGACTGGGATCCCGTGCTGCCCGGGGCCTTGGCCTCCCTCCGTGTGAGCTGCTGCCGGTGGCCACCCTCACCCTGCATTGTGCCGTGCTGCTTCCGGTGACTTTCCAGCCATTGTAGTCTGGTGACCAAGCTCTCTGTCAGCACAGACCCCGTATGAGGTGGGCACTGATGGGCTGTCCGTGCAGCTTAGGATGTCCCTGCTTCCGGTCACTGCCTTGTTCTGTCCAGACCCATCCGGGGTTTTAGCACAGGGCTCTCAGGAGTTAAACATGCTGTGAGGCATGCCCCACTTCCCAGGATAGAATTAGACCAGTCTGAGTCTTCTCCCCGGGAGGGGAGCGTGTGAGAGAGAGTCACTGACTGAGGGGGAGCCTGTCTCGGTTCCGGCCTGTCTCCCGTGAGCAGCGTGGCAGCACAGCCGCGCTCTCCTGCCGGCTGGCAGTGCTCATGGAGAAGTTTCCAGCAGGGCGAACACAGGCGAAGCTCCTCCTCAGCGAGGAGCCAGGCGAGCCCGCAGGTGACTCCTGAGGGCCTTCCCGGCCTCACTCTCCCCTTCGTTGTCCTGGACTCTAATGAGCTTCCAGAGCCCTTATCCAGAGGCTTCTGCTACTTGTGATGCAAACCATACCCACTGTCACCCTGGGTTATGCTGTGTCCCCTGACTGGCCTTCCCTGGGACAGGATATGTGGGACATACTCAACTGTGGATTAAGTTTTTGAGAACAAATTAAAAATTGGAATAGCTTTATTGTTTTTTTCTGATAATGAACATCATAGAGAAAAGCACAAAGAAGAGAGTAAATCTCCCTGATTTATTAGTTTTGAGAAAAGTGATGATGGTATTAAAGTTATACCTTTAAAATATAATCCCGGCCGGGCGCAGTGGCTCATGCCTATAATCCTAGCACTCTGGGAGGCCGAGGCGGGCGGATTGCTCAAGGTCAGGAGTTTGAGACCAGCCTGAGCATGAGTGAGACCCTGTCTCTACTAAAAATAGAAAAAAATTAATTGGCCAACTAAAAATATATAGAAAAAAATTAGCTGGGCATGGTGGTGCATGCCTGTAGTCCCAGCTACTTGGGAGGCTGAGGCAGCAGGATTGCTTGAGCCCAGGAGTTTGAGGTTGCTGTGAGCTAGGCTGATGCCATAGCACTCTAGCCTGGGCAACACAGTGAGACTCTGTCTCAAAAAAATAAAATAAAATAAAATAAAACTCTTATCTTTTAGGGATAAGTGCTAAAATATTTAGAGATGACTTTATATGATGACTGGTATTTACTTTGATCTGGGGCAGGGGGGTGGATGGAAATGTAAATGAAACAAAATTACTGGGAGGATACGAGGGAAAAATCAAACCAAAGTGCTTTTCGTATTCTCTCACTGGACAGTCCACACAGAACACTTCTGAGGCCAGATGTTGGGGTAATTTCCCCCCACACCAAACAGTCAACCAACTCTCAACACCAGCGGGGTATCCCCTAATTCAATTCAATTCTGACACTGTCTACCTGGGAAAGATCCCACAGCTGAGGGCTCAGTCCCACGAGACTGCCCCCCACTTCAATGCCAGTTGCAAGCCCTGGGCTGTTTTATCCGTGCTCACCCATGGCTGTACATCGCGAGTCCCCAACTCCCTTCTTGTGTTCAATTAATTTGCTAGAGCGGCTCACAAAACTCAGGAAAACACTTCACTTTCCACTTACTGGTTTATTATAAAGGACATTACAAAGGATATAGATGAAGAGGTGCATAGGGCGAGGTAAGGGGCAAGGGTCGGGAGCTTCCATGCCCACCCCAGTGTGTGCCAACCTCCACATGTTCAGCCTCCACATGTTCAGCTATCCAGAAGCTCTCTGAACCCTGTCTTTGTGGTTTGTTTTGGAAGCTTCGTGATTGATTAAACCATTGGCCGTTATTTTTATTTTTTATTTTTTGAGACAGAGTCTCACTCTGTATGTAGCCTGGGCTAGAGTTGCCAGCGCCAGAGTGCCATGGCGTCAGCCTAGCTCACAGCAACCTTCTGGGCTCAAGCAGTCCTTCTGCCTCAGCCTCCCGAGTAGCTGGGACTACAGACATGCGCCACCATACCCGGCTAATTTTTTCTATATATTTCTAGTAGGCCAAATAATTTCTTTCTATCATTGGCCATTATTGATAAACTCAACCCCTAGCCCTTCTCTGCTCCCAGAGGTTGGGGGTGAGGCCGAAAGTCCCACCGCTCCAATCCTGCCTCCATCTTTCCGTGACCAGCCCAGACCTGAAGCTGTCCTGTCAACTCATTAGCAAGCAAAAGACATTTGCCACTTTGGAGATTCCAAGGATTTCAGGAGTTGTATGCTAGGAAGCAGGATGAAGACCAAATATTAATATCTATTCCACAATATCACAATTGCTAATAACTGGAGATGGGGTGTGCTTTAATATTCTGTCTGCCCTTGTGTGTATTTGAAGGTTTCAATAAAAAGTTAAAAAAAAAAAAGCCTATAAAACAGCCAACCAGTGATCACCACCGTTGACATCTTGGGACATTTGTCACTCAATTTTGTCATCTGAACCCATTTCCTATGTTTGGAGAATGCACTACTTGAAGCAAGAATGCCAGACACTCACTTTCCCAGTCTCTGTTGCATGGCACCTGACTAAGACTCCAGAAATCCACCCTCTGCTCAGACCTTGAATCAGAGGCTAATAAAGGAGAGGACTAAGAAAAAAATAAAAAGGAAGGGACTTCGTGGCACCCATCCCGGCACAGTGCGCCAGCCAAGGCCAGTGGCACGAGGGGTGTTGGAGAGGCTGGCTGCAGGGCCAGCTCATCGGCTCTCTCTGGCTTTCCAGGCCTCTTGGAGATTTTTAGGGCTTCCCAAAATCCTTTTCACAAATTTATTTTCTGCCGAAATTATCCAGAACCAGTTTCTTTTGCTTATAACCAAGAATCTTGGTGGTGGAAGAGGGTAGTCATCCCTCCTCCTGTAGATACGGAAGGGTAACACTGACGGGGGAATATGGAACAGAAGAAATGGCTTGAAAAAATGGCAAAAATATTGGTATTCAACCCCCCACTGCTAAATTTGACTGGCTTAAAAAAAAAAAAAAAAAGGCAAAAATGGGCTGGGCGCGGTGGCTCACGCCTGTCATCCTAACACTCTGGGAGCCCTAGGCGGTAGGATCCCTTGAGCTCAGGAGTTGGAGACCACCCCGAGCAAGAGATAGATCCCTGTCTCTACTAAAACTAGAAAAAAATTGCCAGGCATGGTGGTGCATGCCTGTAGTCCCAGCTACTCAGGAGGCTGAGGCAGGAGGATTGCTTGAGCCCAGGAGTTTGAGGTTGCTGTGAGCTAGGCTAACGCCATAGCACTCTAGGCCAGATGACAGAGCAAGACTTTGTCTTAAAGAAAAAGGCCGGGCGAGGTGGCTCACGCCTATAATCCTAGCACTCTGGGAGGCTGAGGCAGGAGGATCGCTCGAGGTCAGGAGTTCGAAACCAGCCTGAGCAAGAGCAAGACCCCATCTCTACCAAAAAAAGAAAAAATTAGCCGGGCATGGTGGCGCATGCCTGTAGTCCCAGCTACTTGGGGAGGCTGAAGCAGGAGGATTGCTTGAGCCCAGGAGTTTGAGGTTGCTGTGAGCTAGGCTGATGCCATGGCACTCTATCCCAGGCAACAGAGTGAGACTCTGACTCAAAAAAAAAAAAAAAAAAAAAAAAAGAGCTCTATTTCTGCTCAGAAGGAGGATGCTGGTACTTTGAGGCAGGAGCTTGCTATTCTCCTCATTTGCCAGCAAATTAATAAGCTTTTCTTTCCTTTTCCTCAAACCACTTGTCCTTGTTCTTCTAATGCAGCCTCAGGGACAGGTGCTGACCTTTCAGTAACAGTGGGTAGAACATTTTGGTGTCGTTTTTTTGTTTTGTTTTGTTTTTTAGAGTTGGGGTCTCACTCTGTTGCCCAGACTAGAGTACAGCGGCTCAATCTGAGCTCACTGTAGCCTTGAACTCTTGGGCTCAAGTGACCCTCCTGCCTCAGCCTCTGGAGTAGCCGGGACTACAGGCGTGCACCACCTCACCCGGATAGTGTAGTTTTTCATTTATTGATAGGATTATACTATTCAGACTGCTCTGTAACATGCTCTCCCCCTCCGTGTGGAGGCTGTGTCTGTAGGTCTACAGAGCTGCTCCTTCCCTCGTCTCTCAGGTGCAGCCAGTGGTGCCGCAGGTGCGCGGCTCCCTCCTTCCTTGCCTTTCCCACAAGTGGTAGAAGGAAAGGACAGGCCTCCGCAACAAAAGTGTACTTTTTGCATCACTGAGGCAGGACACGGCAGGTGGGGGATCCAGGGGGCCTGAGGGTCTGCCTGATTTGCCGTCCCCAGCAGAGGCTCCAGGCAAGGCCCGGGTAGGGGGAGCGGAAGCCGCTCGTGGCCGTGCTGCTCCAAAGGCGCAGCCCTGCAGCCACCTGTCGCCTGGCCCCTGCTCACCACGGGAGCCTCCTGCGGCTTCCTGCGACTCTCAGAGGTCCAGGGCTCACACCTGGTGTGGGCCCGTGACCACCCTCAGCTTCACACCTTCCATCAGGCCCCCAGCCGTCGTGTCTCCCAGCACCACAGCGGCTCCTGCGGGTCAGGTCTGCACGGAGCGGGTGTTGGGACGCTGAGAAGGGCTGGTGAGGGTGGGGCCCCACGCGAGGGCCAGGGTCAGGGAGGGCCAGGAGGGAAGACTAGCTGTCCCAGTCTGTCCTAGAGGATCTGGTTCCTCAGGTCCTGGGCTACCCCGAGTAGATGAACAAGGCGTGCTGGCTTGCAGGGAACAACGTGCCTGTGGGGAGGGCTGTCATGCTCCGAATGTTAATTATATTAGTAATCTGAAGAGCAGAAGCTGTCATCTGCTGAGCGCTTACTATATGTTGGGCACTTTGCCAGGGCTTGACAGACACCATTAGTGATGTTGATAGTTAAGCACCACAGCAAGTCCGCAAGGCAGCTGTGATTGCCTGCTTTGGAGATGAGGAATTGAGACAAAGAGAGGTTAAGCAACTAGCCCAAGGTGACAGTGTGGTACAGAATAGGGTCTGGAGTGGGGCCAGGGTTGGTCTGAACCTCAGAGGGATAGGTAGTCACTCTGGAGGCTGCCTGTCATGAGAGCCACCAGGGGTGGTCCCTGGTGCTTGGTCCCCCAGGCCCCCGGCCTGCAAGCGTCTGCTCACTGTACCCATCTCTAGAGGGTCAGCTGGAAATGGGCTAGAAACACAACCACACAATCACCTCAGCCAGGGCTTCCCAGCAGGATCCCAGGAAGCAGTTTTCTCTCTTCTTCGCTGGGGGGTTTCTGCTCTCAAAAGCCCTCCCAGTACAGCCTGTGAGGAGCTGGGACCAGAGCTGGCTGGAGCCTCCTGGTCGGTGGCCAGGTGGCCTCTCTCCCACTAAAGCCTGGTGTCCCAGGACTGTACCCACAGCTGTTGCGATGGACTGAATGTCTCTATCCCCCCTTAATTCATACGTTGAAACCCTAACCCCCATGTTGATGGTATTAGGAGGTGGAGCCTTTGGGAAGTGATTATATCATGAGGGTGGAGCCCTCTTGAAGGGGATTAGTGCCTTTAAAGAAGAGGCCTCTGGTCCAGACATGGTGACTCATGCCTATAATCCTAGCCCTCTGGGAGGCCAAGGTGGGAAGATCACTCAAGGTCAGGAATTTGAGACCAGCCTGAGCAAGAGTGAGACCCCGTCTTTCCTCAAAATAAAAATAAATTAGCTGGACAACTAAAAATATGTAGAAAAAATTAGCCGGGCATGGTGGCGCATGCCTGTAGTCCCAGCTACTCAGGAGGCTGAGGCAGTAGGATTGCTTGAGCCCAGGAGTTTGAGATTGCTGTGAGCTAGGCTGACACCACAGCACTCTAGCCTGGGCAACAGAGCCAGACTCTGTCTCAAAAAAAAAAAAAAAAAAGAAGAAGAGGCCTCTGGAAGAGCAACTAGCCCCTTCCACCATGTGTGGACACGGCAAGAAGCCACCATCTATGAATAGGAAGCAGGAGCTCAACAGATACCACATCTGCTGGCATCTTGATCTTGGACTTCCCAGCCTCCAGAACTGTGAGAAATACATTTCTGTTGCGTATAACCACCCAGCCTATGGTATTTGGTTAAGCAGCCTGAACAATCTAGGCAGCTGTGCTCATGCCATTTCTTGTGTACTTACAGCAACTGTGTCCCTTACTTTGCAAACACTCCTGTAAAGAATGTTTCCAATTTCTCCTATAAGGAAACTTTATTCAATAGAAGTAGGAGCAAATGGCTTCTCAGAGTACAATGGGTTTCTGCAGCAGCCAGAGCTACTGCAGGTTAACAACAGCAGCTGTGGAGGGAGCCTTGCAGGTCTTCAGCAAACAAGGCGGCTCACCCTGACCAGTCTGGAGAAGAGCTGTGGAGGCAGAGGGCGCAGGTTTGAGTCCCAGCACGGCCACTGTTCTTGGCTGCCTCACCTCAGACCAATTACTATAATAAAGCCCTCTGCACCTCAGTTCCCCAATGATCTCCCCATGATGTCCACCTGTGCCTGTCATAGGGCCCTTGTTTGATAAATGACACCTGCCATTATATTTCTGCCCCAGTAGCTGGATTGCCTGAGTGCTTTGCAGTGTGGATTATGGCATCAATTACAGGTGAGGGTCAAGACCAGGTGCAGCTTGTTTTCTGACTCCCCTCCATGCCCACGCCCCCTCCAATGTCATGGGCTCATGTCCTAAGTTTGTAACCTTTGTAATCTCTCAGGTTCTCCTGGCATGTGCCAAATTGCTCAGACTTTAGGCCTAATGCCTAATCAGACAGAGGCAGAAACCATCCGCCCTGCCCCCCAGTTGACCGTCCATAGTAATGTGACTGTCTTGTTCCATTGTCTTTGGTACAGTAGCTTTACTATTCCAAGAGACTCTTGCCCAGGCTTAGAACTTGATCCTTATAGGAATTTCCCAAAAAACCCATCAACGTTTTAACAGGAAGCATCCACAGGAAACTGCTCTGTCATGATCTTTCCCCAACCCTGGTCAAGCCCCTGCATGAAAGACCCTCCTGAAACCAAACTTGAAATTCTCAGAGAGATCTCTCGTCTCCCCTTCCCCTGCAGCCACAACGGAGGCTCCGTGACAGGGATGCTGCTTTCTCTCCTCACCAAGCAGAGAACTCAGCTCTGTTTTATAGCAGGTTGGGTGCTGCTGTGTAGGGAGCCGGCATTCAGCTAGATAAATGACCTCATGCCTGCCAGTCTCTCTTCCCCAGGACAGACATTCTAGTGCACTCCTTGCAGGAAGCCCCTTTGGTGACCCAATCTGAGGCCCCATTGAGAGCCAGGATGGGGGGCGTCTGGGCCAGGCTGGCTCTGGGTGTGTGCAACTGGCTCTTGGGGTGCTGTGGGGATAGTGGGTGGAGGGCCACGTGCACAGAGCCCCTCACGACCTTCCCTTCAGAGCTGCACACTGTGAGCTGGGAAGTCCTGCACTCGCCCCAGACTGAGCCTTTCATGGTTGGGCAGCCAGGGGGGCTAGCCTCTAAGAGGGGAAACTTTCAGCTCTCCTTTGGCTCGAAGATGGCAGGATGTTTACATATCTATGGCTTAGGTCTCCCCTGGAAACGGGAGGTTTCCTTTGTGTTCTAGGGAGGAGAACAAATGAATTTGTGTACATTGTACAGGCCTGGAGAGCCAGCTGCCCCTTAGCTAGGCCACACACAGTGGGCCACCAGCAAGGTCCTGCCCTGGGAATTTGCCTCCCAATGATGGAGGTGGGAAGGTGTTCAAAGGAGAGTTTAAAAATCAGTTTAAAACTGAATCAGCACTGGAACATTTCACCTAAGAGAAGTTCATTCACTGGTCCTTAAAAAGTTGCATTTGTTTGTTTCCTTCGGGCATCCCCAGAGATGAATATTAAAAGACTGAAGTTTTTAAAAGTCTGACCAGAATGTTTAATGTGGTGAGTTTGGGTAGACCCAAGCCTCAGACGCACACACAGACTGCCCAGCTGGAAACTCCTGGAAGAGACAGGCCTCACTTCCTTTATTTAGCACCATGTGAAACAATACTAGAAATTTCAGAGGAGATAAATCAGGATTTGGGTCCATATTCACCTGAGTCCCACGCTATTGTTCAGTTTACTGTGGTCTTCTAAGATCTCAGATCTCGCACTTTCTGCATTATTATATAGGTTCTACGAGACACTTCCATTAAAATATCAGAAATTCAAACTATCCTTTGTAATATTTATCCATTTTGGGTAGGATATCAACAACAAATGCATGAGGAACATATTCACAATTGGTGACCTGTGAAGAAGCTCAGGAAATTTCACCCCCAAATATGACTTCTTGGTATAAAGAGCATTTTTAATTAAACACCTTTAGAAAGCAAAAGACATTGGAAGGGGCTTTCCCTCGATCTACGTAAAACCAGATCAGACCCATCAAAGTAACAATCGGAGATCCCTTCCCTTCCCTTTCCTGTTATCTCAAATATATTACAAGAAGGATGATCAAGAATGCAACCAGACCTGGCCCAAATCATTTTAAATATAATACCTGTCTCTCAGGTTAATTAAATTTGCAAAGAGAATCACTTATTAATACAAGTCAATCTGCTTCCCCTCATCCACTCATCCCCTCTGGGAACCATTTATTGCCCCTGAATAAAATTACCTATATTCCTCATCTCCCTTACCCTTTATTTATTTATTTAAAAAATTTTTTCTTCACACTCCATGAATGGTGAGAATCTCCTCCTCTTTAAAATGAGGGTATATAGGCTGGGTGCAGTGGCTCATGCCTGTAATCCTAGCACTCTGGGAGGCCGAGGCAGGCAGATTGCTCAAGGTCAGGAGTTCGAAACCAGCCTGAGCAAGAGTGAGACCCCCGTCTCTACTATAAATAGAAAGAAAGTAATTGGCCAACTAATATATATATATATAAAAAATTAGCCGGGCATGGTGGCGCATGCCTGTAGTCCCAGCTACTCGGGAGGCTGAGGCAGTAGGATTGCTTGAGCCCAGGAGATTGAGGTTGCTGTGAGCTAGGCTGACACCATGGCACTCACTCTAGCCTGGGCAACAAAGTGAGACTCTGTCTCAAAAAAATAAAATAAAATAAAATGAGGGTATATAAACTTCTGGACCCCATTGGGATATCAGGTAATCACTCTGTGATTCTCCCCCTGCTCCCGGTAAATTGATCTGCCTTAATTGTAAGTTGATCTTTCAGCTTCAGGGTGAATGGGAAGGTGACCTCACCCCCACACTTGAAATCACTTTTGTTAATGGGAATTCCCACCGGTGCTTGGAAGCTGCTTTATACCACAGGTTAGGAACTTGGGCCTGGAGGCCACCCAAGCCTGGCCCTGACATTTACTGTCTGTATGTCCTGGGCTGAGTTTCTTACCTTTGCTCTGCTTCCATTTCCTTATTTAAAAATATGAAAATAATAATACGAACCTCATAGAGTGGTTTGAGGAGTATAGGACTTGTAGACCACTTAGAATAGTGTCTGGTACATAGTAAACACTATATATGTGTTTTGTAAACAAAAAGTAAAATTGGCCGGGCGGGCGCGGTGGCTCACGCCTGTAATCCTAGCACTCTGGGAGGCTGAGGCGGGCGGATTGCTCTAGGTCAGGAGTTTGAAACCAGCCTGAGCAAGAATGAGACCCTGTCTCTACTATAAATAGAAACAAATTAATTGGCTAACTAATATAAATAGAAAAAGTTAGGCGGGCGTGGTGGCGCATGCCTATAGTCCCAGCTACTCAGGAGGCTGAGGCAGGATTGCTTGAGCCCAGGAGGTTGAGGTTGCTGTGAGCTAGGCTAATGCCACGGCACTCACTCTAGCCTGGGCAACAGAGTGAGACTCTGTCTCAAAAAAAAAAAAAAAAGTAAAATTATCTTATTATTCCATGATATATATTGTTAAAGATCAGTTGAAAACCATTGTGAATAAAATATTGTACACAATGAAAATATGGCATTAAAAGTGTTTTAAAAAACTAACCTTTAAGGCCGGGCGCTGTGGCTCACGCCTGTAATCCTAGCTCTTGGGAGGCCGAGGCGGGCGGATTGCTCAAGGTCAGGAGTTCAAAACCAGCCTGAGCAAGAGCGAGACCCCGTCTCTACTATAAATAGAAAGAAATTAATTGGCCAACTGATATATATATATAAAATTAGCTGGGCATAGTGGCGCATGCCTGTAGTCCCAGCTACTCGGGAGGCTGAGGCAGAAGGATCACTCTAGCCCAGGAGTTTGAGGTTGCTGTGAGCTAGGCTGACGCCACAGCACTCACTCTAGCCTGGACAACAGGGCGAGACTCTGTCTCAAAAAAAAAAAAAAAAAAAAAAAAAAAAAAAAAAAAAAAAAACTAACCTTTAGGCCGGGTGTGGTCGCTCACGCCTGTAGTCCTAGGACTCTGGGAGGCCTGAGGCAGGCAGATTGCTAGAGGTCAGGAGTTCGAAACCAGCCTGAGGAAGAGTGAGACCCCCGTCTCTACTATAAATAGAAAGAAATTAATTGGCCAACTAATATATATATAGAAAAAATTAGCCGGGCATGGTGGTGTATGCCTGTAGTCCCAGCTACTCGGGAGGCTGAGGCAGAAGGATTGCTTGAGCCCAGGAGTTTGAGGTTGCTGTGAACTAGGCTGACACCACGGCACTCACTCTAGCCTGGGCAACAGAATGAGAGTCTGTCTCAAAAAAAAAAAAAGAAAACTAACCTTTAAGTAGCTGAATGTTTTGCACATAAGCTATACTGAATAAAATTTTAAAATATATGAAATGAGGGCAACATTAAGGGGGAAGTTTTGGGTTTTTTTTTTTTGTTTTGTTTTAGTTTTTTTTTTGAGAAAGAGTCTTGCTCTGTCACCCTGGGTAGAGGGCAGCAGTAGCAGCATAGCTAACTGCAACCTCAGGCTCCTGGACTCAAGCCATCCTCCTGCTCAGCCTCCCAGGTAGCTGGGACTACAGGCATGCACCACCATGCCTGGATAATTTTTCTATTTTTTGTTGAGACAGGGTCTCACTCTTGCTCAGGCTGGTCTCCAACTCCTGAGCTCATGTGATCCTCCTACCTCGGCCTCCCAGAGAGCTAGGATTACAGGTGTGAGCCTGGCCTGGAAAGTTATTCTTTACTTAAGTTTTCCCTGATGCATTTTGGTCAACTGCTTGTGAAGACGTCTCATATTCCAGTAAGGACAGTGAGGACTTTGTCGTAGGTAGGGAAGCAGCTGCGTCTTTACTCCCAGTTCTGAGGTGTGGCCAGGGCTGTCCTGCAGGCCGTGCCACCGCAACCCCATACAAAGGTATCAGTAAGCTCCTTTTTAAACCAATTTTTCATCTTAATGGGCGGACTACCCTTTCAAATGCATTTGTTCCTCTCTTGGAGCCCATGTGATTATGCCTTTGGCATCGGCTACCTCCCCTGTTCCACTTACCTGATTTGAGAGCGGGGTCACTGGCCTTGCCCCTATGTTAGTGTCAGTGCCCAGGATCCAGCCCCGTTTTTCAGAAGACTTGCATTGCTTGGTGCGCTTGTCCCAGGTTGCAGCGGTTCCCAGGGGGACACAGCATTGTCTAAGGCCCAGTTCCTCCACGTGTGATCCCAAATCAACAGCGCCATGGGAACAAGTTAGACATGCAGAATCTCAGGCCAGCCCCAAATGGATTGAAGCAGAATCTGCATTTCAACAAGATCTCTAGGCGATTCCGGTGTGCACGTTGAATCTGACACGTTCTGGACTAAGGGAACCGCATCATTTGTCATTAATTCAAAAGATTGGTGGCAAACTTCTTTCAGGCTCAGTTCTGGAATCTAGGATCACACACAGACACAAAAATGAAAGGTGTAGTGCTCACTTCGGCAGCACACATAAAATTGGAACGATACAGAGAAGATTAGCATGGCACTTGCTCAAGGATGACACGTAAATTTGTGAAGCTTTCCATAAAAAAAATAAATAAAGAAGAAAATGAATGGTGTAGCCTGTTGTTCATTTAATCCCAGCTGGGATGTCAGGGTAAGTGGCTACCTGGGTATCTGCTATTTATCCACCCCCATTCTGCCCTGGGTGCCTGTGCCCAGCGCTCCCTCCACGCCCTGGGCTTTCATCTTTCCGTCCTGTCTTCCGCATGCTCTTCTGTCCCCCTCTCCACCTAAGCAAGGAGCTCTTTGAGGCAGAGGCCATGACTTATTCCCCTTAGTGTCTCCTGCCCTTGGCCAGGGGCCTGGAGAACAATAGTTGTTTCCAATTCAAATGAATGCGTGGGACTGAGTCCCACCTGAAGGAAACACTCATGTAAATATCCAGTTTCAGTTTCTCTAATGCTCTCTTTAAGTGGGGAAAAGACCTGGAATATTCTTGTCCAGGTCCCCGAGGGAGGTGGGGGAGTGCTTATTGGGCACGTTTCTGACTGTAGTTCGACAACTCAGATGTTTCTTGCCAAATGAACTTCAGCTACACCTAAGGCAAGTACATGAAAATCTGAGGGAAGTGGGTGGGGCTGGAAGGAAGACCCATCTCACAGACTCAGGACTCAGTTCCAGCTGTCACCACTTAATCACTTCCAGGAGCAGTTGACGTGTCAATACAAATCCCCCTCAAGGACCTGTCATTTCCAGGCCTCAGAGGGAGGTCTTCAAACTGCTCACACCAGAGTTTGTTCCCTCTTTAAGGAAAAACCCTTCCTTCTGGGGGGACTTGGTACACGTGACCTGTAAAGGACATTTATCCTGATGGACTATGCAGGCAGAAGGAATCAAGGAACTAAATTCAAGGAAGTTGCTGACGTGACTTTTTATTTCCCCGGCAGATCACTTCCCTCTTTCCCAAGGCTCCCGTCCTTCTACCTGTCCTGACAGGACCTCTAGCTCTTGGAGAACATCAAAGTGTGTAAAGGAAGGCTCTCTGGCTGCTGAACTGCTTTCTTTGAAAACTTTTGTTCTTATTTTCTTGGAAATTCACAGAAGACATTCTACAGATTAGAATGTATCTGTTCTAAAATTTTCCTTGAGGGAACTCCAGACTCCAGCCATTCAACACCACTGGGCAGAAAGAAATAAAGTAGATTAAAAAGAAAAGAAAGGAGATGAGCAATGGGGAGAACTGGAGGGAAGGAACTGGGGCAGACTTCAGTCCTTACCTGGGCCCTGCTACCTCCAGATTCATGCAGAGGACAGAGCCTGCCCTGCAGGTCAAGGTCCTGGAAAGAAAAGCTGAAGCCTAGAAAGGTGGGAGACTGGGCCCGAGTGGGTCAGAAGAGGCACTTCCCTGCCGTGGCCATGGGGGACAATGTCCCTACACAAGAGCTGGGCGTGCTAAGGACTTTGGTCCCCAAAGGTGGCCTGTTAGGGACCAGGTGCAGAACTCCACCCTCCCCCACCCCCAAGGAAAAACTGAAAATTGTCTTCCACGAAACCATCCCTGGTGCCAAAAAAGACCGCTGGCTAAGGAGGCAGGGGAGGGGCGGGCCACAGAACTAGACAGCGTGTGGGTGAACTGGCGCAAATTAACACCTTTACAGGGGGAGGAAGTGCCGTGTCTGACCTAGTAGGAAGCACTAAAGGCATCGGTCCCAAATTGGGGAGCCAAATTTCCACCTTTCTTCTTCTGGGTATGAGGGCGTTGCTCTCTCTCCCATTCCCATTTTACCTCTTCCCTGTATCAGCAAGAGCTGGAGCTGGACCTAATGGACCTAAATCATGTGTTAGATCATTTAACACCTGCATCCAGGTGCTCTGGAATGGACAAGGAGTTTCAGTGACGAGCCTGGGGCACTTTGGCAGAGAACAAGGCAGGTAGAGTGGACACCAGTGGTTGGTTTGAGATGCGCTGAGGCTACAGGAGTGAGGCAGAGCTGGCTTTGGCCAGTCTGCAGTTAATGCTCTTTGTATATGGAAGACTCACTCAGTGTTGGCTCCTTTTTGGTCTAAGACAAAGGTGACCACCATATTCATTTGACTGACATCATTGTGGACCAGGAAAGGGATAATGTAAGGTAACAATGTAATGCTTTCCTACGGGTAAGCCACGTACATAAATTGCATTTGTACACCACTCTGCATTTCCTAGAACGCCTTCTTTCTACCTGGGCAAGAGATGTGTTTTAGGGATGTAAACATCAAGATACAGGTATAGAAACCCAAATTTCACAAGTTACTGATTTCTTGTGAAATCTGCTTCTGTAGAATCATACAATCAGCGGATTGAATTGATGAAGACTCTTTAAGCCTTTAATATCACTTTGATACTACAGACATTATCAAAATAGGTAGATTTAGGGATAGGATGCATTTAAAAAATGCTTAAGCATCTGAAAACAAAAGTATATTAAATAAGTTGACCACCTAGCTCTCCTGCAAGGTGACCCTGGACAGGACATTCTCTCTGGACTTGTTTCTCCCAGTGTGAAATTTGGGGTGTTGTGTGCCTTGTATTTTTATGTGCCTAGAGCTCTGCTATACTTTTTACGTGGATTGTCTTATGCAATATTCACAGCCAGTTAGTAAATGAGAAAACTAGGGCTAAGGTGAGCACCTGCTACCAAATGTCAGTGCAGTCCCATTTCTGAGCCCAAGGCATTGGGAATTTCCAGGGGTATAGGTGAGATCTTTCCTAGCTCTATAAAATATGAATTCAACTTATTCCACTTGGAATAATTTCCTAAAGTCAAAGTTAGGGTCCTGGAACAGCTTAGATCAAAGGGATGATTGGGAACCACAATGGATAGCCTTCCAGCCACAAGCCAAGCAGCTTCTGCCACCCCAAGCCTGCAAACTGGTATTTCCTATCACCCTGAGAACAGCGTCCCTCCCACACACCCGGCCCAGGGGCTGCCTGCAGAGTTTCGCTGGCGGCTGAGCCACTGTGTGAGAAGCTGCTCTCAAAAGAGTTCCCTGGCCAGCTGTGGTAAGGCCTCCCCCACAACTCTCCACCTCCGCTAATGGAATGACTCTCAGGAGTTCCACCTTAGGTGGAAGAAAATGATCAGGATAACTGTTCATAAAAACCTGTTTAATAAATATACAACTTAGAAGTACCAAAATAATTACCGACAAAATACACTATGTACACCATTTACAGGAGGGTAACGCAAGCCTTGACAGGTAGCCACTTCTAACCCACATCACTGACAGGTTTGACAACACAGCTGGCTGTTACACGCCACAGGATACAACTGGGGACAGCTACCAAATCCATGGTGGTCCGATCAAAAGCACAATAAATAAAATGTGGTCCTTTCACCAAATATGGACAACCTTCTCCAAACCCCCCCCTAAAAGTTCAAAAGATGTTTTCTTTGTATTCCAATGATCCTTCTTGTCCCCCCAAAGTTCACAAAAATAATAAAATGAAGGCTGATCTACCACAGTCAAATGTCTCAGGCCAGGCAGTGTGCAATGTGGTTGTGGGTACACCCTTTGAATTTTTTTCTTTTCTTTTTTTTTTTTTTTAGAAAAATAAAACTCTTTTTGTACAAATATACAAGTCCACGTTCTTTTAGACCTTTTCCGCTCATAACGTCAGGCGCTGGCCTCCAAACACGCAGTCATCATAGGGCAGCTAAAAACAAGAGGAAAAAAAGACATGTTAAATTTCCAGAGCTTTGCCAAGGTCAGTGGGATGATGGGGAAGCTGCTGCTGGAAATAACACCAAGTATTCTTGCACCCCATTCTCCATAACCCAAATAGAATGGACTTTGCAGGATGAGGGAGTTTTCCTTTAATGCTCCTCTCCTTAAAATAGGGTAAGCTATTAATAAAAAACCCATGGGATACTGGTTATACACACTAAAGGTTGAGGGCCTCATTGTGTTGACACCCCCTAGGATATAAAGAGTAGCTCTAGAGGCCTGGGAGGGTGGAGGGAGAATGGCCACCTTCATTGTTTGCAGTGTTGAAGTTAAGAGAAACTCACCTCATCCTCTGTGAACTCGGATTCTGTATCATAGCTCTCCTCATCCTCGCTCTCTGGCAGCATCTGAAGGTTTTCTAGGGTCAGCTGGCCCAGCTGCTGCTGTATCCGGGTGCTTGGGCGGCCCCAGGTGAGCTGGTACGGGGAGTAGCCCTGGTAGGTAACTCTGTTGACATCAGCCCCACACTTCAACAGGAGCGACACCAGGTCAGGATTCTGCAGGTCCACCGCGAGGTGGAGGGCAGTCCGGCCGTTACAGGGCTCCTGAAGCCAAAAGGAATTTGAGATGCTCAGGCTGAGTTTGGAATTTCTGCTTGCAGCAAGGGTATGTCAAGTATTACTGAGAAGGAACTTGACTCACTCCCTCTGGAGACAGGAAGCACTCACCTGAGCATTGACATCAGCACCCAAAGACACCAAAAGCTCCACAATGCCCAGGTAGCCATGGATAGAGGCTAAATGCAGACACGTGTGGCCTAGAACAAAAGAGAAAAAGTATAACCATCTGTTTCAACCCTCACACCCGAAGCAGAACCTTTCACCCATCCTTTCATGGGACAAATAGTCATGTCTACTGAATTTTTTTTTTTTTTTATGTCCACTGAATTTTAAGAACCCAAAATCTGAGTTCTGAATGAACTTCATAAAGGCATCAGACAGGCAATCTGCATACATATTTTGTCAACCTTTCTCACACACTGGGAGTTTAAAAGCTCTTGCCTGGATTCCTTAAGTTGTCCCACCTCCCCCTTCTCCATGTCACCTGCCCTGTGCCGGGTAGGGCAGGCACACATACCATTGTAGTTGGTGGCCTGCAGGATGGAGTGGAGGTGCTGGGTGGTGCAGCTCTGCGTGAGGACTCCCACGCTGGCCAGGCAGCCTTGCTCACATGCAAGGTGTAGGGGGGTATTTCCTCGAAAGTCTCGGAGCTCAGGATCACAGCCAGCTTCCAGAAGCGCCTCAGCAATTTCTGGCTGGTTGGTGATCACAGCCAAGTGGAGTGGAGTCTACAATGGAAGAGGGAACAGAAAGAGAATAAGCCATGGACCAAACCCACAATCCGAGTTCCCCTGACCCCCAGACATGTCCTGGTTGTGGGTCCCACTCCTCCCAGTCAGGGACAAGGGGCTGGCAGATATGGGGGCTCCAGCTGGGTCATAAAGACCTCGCCAAATCAGTGGAATTTTCTCCAGTCTCTAGGCTGTTGGCTGATTTGAATGTAAAAGTAAAAGCCCAGGACAGATAATGACCAGTAATGGTTCATTTAGAAAGGGTCTGGGGGTGACTGTGCTATATCCAGCCCCATCACGGGTTCAGAGAACACAGGGCTAGGCAAGCGGCGCACCTGCTGCAGGTTGTTCTGGAAGTTGAGGAAGGCCAGGTCTCCCTTCACCTGGCGGATCACTTCCATAGTCAGTGCCTTTTCTTCATGGATGATGGCCAAGTGCAGGAACCTGTGGGGAAAAGAGGGAAAAACCCCCATGGGTGGTGAGTGCACTGGCTGGGGCCCAGGGAGGCGCGGGCTGCGGGGGATTGCGCAAGGCCGGGGTTTCTGGAGGCCGAGGCCGCGGTGTTTTCCGCGAGGTTATTATGAGCTGAGTGTTCCTGGCAGGCGCCCAGGGACTTTCCGGGCCCCCACTTCTCGGCGGGCGCCGGCCAGACCGCCCCGCCCTCCCGCCGGGTCGGAACGCCCTGTACTTCCCCTCCCGGCCGCGCGGCGCCAGCCAGCGGGCCAGAAACTCCCGCCCCCCCTTATGCAACCCGGGACTTCGCGTCCCCGCCGCCGCCCCGCCCCCGGCCGGGGGGTGGGGTGGGGGTGTGCGTGGCACCGCGGCTGAAACGGAGAGGTGCCCGGCGGCGACCCCTCGGGGTCCCAGACCCCCAAGCCCCGCTCAGCCCTGCGGCGCTGCAGGGGCCCGGGCGGTGCATGAGCCCCGGGCGCCAGGGCGGCTGGCCCAGCTGCAGCGCGGGTCCCGCGGCTCCGGCTGCAGGCCCGGCGCCCCCACCCGGCCCCGCACGCCCGGCTCCCCGGGCCCTCGACCCCCGCCACCCGGGCCCGCGACACTTACGAGTCTCCGTCCTCGGTGAGCTGCTGCTTCCAGGGCTCGGCGCCGCGCGGCGCCTCCTGCGGCTCCAAGCGGATCTCCCGCAGCTCCTTCACCATCTGCTCGTACTCCTCATCCTTCATGGAGTCCAGGCCGCTGTCGTGGCGGTCGTCCAGCAGCCGCTCCTTCTTGAGCCCGTCCCGGGCCACCTCCATGGCCCACTCCGGGGCGTGCTCGGCCGGCTGGAACATGGCGCGGAGAAAGCTGCAGGCGCTGCTCCGGGTGCGCTCGGCCGCGGCTGCTCGCGCTGGCGCTGGCGGGCGGGCGGGCGGCGACTCGCGCTGTTGTGGGCTCGCCAGCGCCGCCGCGGCGCCCTATAAACGCTGGCCGGGGATTTCTCTGGGGCGGGGTCAGGCGCGGGGAATTTCCAAGCCAGTCAGACCAGAAAAGAGAACTTGCCTCGTCCTCTGCTAGGGGGAAAAAGAAGCCTAAACCCTGAGCTGGGGTTCATCAGAGAAACTCCCTGCGATGAGCCACTGGGGTCATGTACAGGGAACTTTTTGATGAGCCCTGAGTGGCTGGAAAGTCCTTCCGACGAGGCCCCCTCCCCCGGGTACTTCCCTGCAGCCTGCACTCAGTAACCCTATCCCTCTGCAAGAAACCTTCTTTCCCTGGGGTTTCCCACGGTCGATTTGATTTGGGGTCGCCGGCTGCAGAGATCCCAAGAACTCAGACCTGATGGGCGGTTCCTCTTTGGGGTTTGCCAACCTGCCGGTCCTTTCCGTTTTTTGAACTTTTGAAAACGCAAAAGTGGAAATGATGGCTGGGTTTAAGGATTTGGTTTCCCCAAACTTCTCTCTGAGGGTAAGGACGCACTGGTAGGTAGAAGGTCGCAGGCCACCTCTGTATATCTGTCAATACCAGGCTTTCTGCAATGCAGAGACATTTAGCTCCCCCCGCCCCTCCCCTCTCACGTAGAAGTTGTGAAAACTTTGGCGTTAAAGCCCAAATGCTTGGAGAACCCTCGAATCATTTCCTAGGGATTAACAATCCTGTGGAGTGGGAGAAGGGCAACTCTTTCGCCCTGTATGGGGAAAAGTGCTAAATAGAAGCATGATTTTTATTTTTTCTTTCAAGTAAAGCAAAGTGTTAATCTTTATAGGAGAGGTTGTAGATACCCTGCAATAACAAAGTAACTATTGAGTGCATGCTCTCTGATTGACACTGTGCTGTTGCAGAGCGTGGATCCTGAGCTGGGTGCCCAGATGAGCAATTTTCCAGGAGCATTTGAAGAAGGAGGCAGAAGAATGAGTTGAATAGTTAGTGCCTTACCCAAGATTGGACCTTGAGGTTGGCTAAGAA
The DNA here is from genome assembly GCF_040939455.1 of Microcebus murinus. NCBI lineage: Eukaryota > Metazoa > Chordata > Mammalia > Primates > Cheirogaleidae > Microcebus > Microcebus murinus. Next base: position 59,256,180 of record NC_134109.1, on the reverse strand, counting down.
AGTAGTTGCTGGGCATCCGGCCAGAGGCTCAAGGCAATCTTAATAATTGCCCCCTTCCTGCCCCTGCTGGCTCCTTCTGGCTCCCCTGCGCTCCAAGGCAGCACTTGGATCCATCCATGCAATCAATGTGGGTAGCCCCTCTGGGGAGAAAGGGACTTGGGCTCATCATCCTCTGGTTTCACCTAGCCTGCAAGCCATGGATTGAATTCATCTACTTCTAGAAGTGGTCTAGGCAAAATAAAGTAACTGTGGTCAGAGTTTTTCAGAATTAGCCCCAGGAAACCTCTGTAGTTCTGCAGAGATTTCTGGTGATTATTTCAATTATCCTAACCTTGGATAATTGGCCACACAGTAACCAATCTGCAATCTCTATCCCCTACTCCCATATTTGAATGTAGGGAATTGAATGAGTCAATAGGAAGAGACAAAATATCAGGGGACGGGGGAAGTAAAATAAAGAAATAAAATTTCAAGGTACTGATGATCCCATGGTATAATGAAAACTTCACAGGGATAGACTCCATTGTCTCTGTAGGCTTATGATATGCAAGTATCGAGGCAAGGTGAAACAGCTACTGCAAGTAGGAGATCTCAATTCTAGGTTCTACCTTAACTGCATCCTAGTTGGAGAGGTCAGTTAAGGTCATACTTGCTTTTGTAATAAAGTTGGATTTAATGCTATTTAAGATCTTTTCCAGCTTAAAAATTATATTACTTGTCGGCAAATGCATATCTAATTCTACTTTGTAAAGATGACCATGGCTCTTGGAAATGTCACAGTATAAATTTTTGGAAGAACTCCAGCATGTTATTAGTTCTCAGAACTAATCTTGTAAGATAGGTATGGTTCCTACTTTCCTGAAAAGAAACTGAAATGCATAGAAATTTACCCAGGCACTTCCATTGGCAGTTTAGGTAATTTCTATCCCAATATATTAATCATTTGGCCAAAACAGTCTTAGTATTAACACTTTTGAAAACACATCGTGAAAATGACGCTGAATATACTATACTTTGGAATATCCTCAAAAGTATGTTCCACTCTGTTAGGTAAAATAGCTGGTAGGTGTTCCCCTCCCTGTCTGGGCATAATTCACTTCTTTTTAAAATGTACAAAAGTGTCAAACCCTAAATGTTCAGAAGAGTATTTTTGGCTGTAGGTATAAAAATGATTCTTGAAAAGTAAACAATAAGTAAAAATTATCTCAGAATAAGTTTCTTTGCACCTTCTATTATGGTTTTATATTCTCGATAGCCTGAACGTAGTGGTCTTTGTTCCTGATTGTTTAGTGTGACACCTAGTGGTAAGAGTCAGGCCCAGGAGTTCCTTGATTTGTCATAGTGCCTTTCGAACAATTTGGGAGGTGCTGAGCCTTGATGACTTGTCCCTCCAGTGGGAATTCCCAAGGAGGTACCTTTTGTTTTCCTGCAACCCTAAGAGACAGTTTTGAATAATGTGATCCAACAGGTTTTCTCCCCATTGTCTATAGCTCTGTGTGGTTGAAGTCAACAAACATTACAACGTGGGTAAAAAGAAATACAATACACTTGGAAATCAAAACCATGAAGAGACTGGGGAGAAAAAAATTTAGCAAGATGTTCATGGACCCTTGGGCACTTAGATTTCTCTCCTCATTGTCAAACATTTTAGCTAAGCATAACCATTTAAAAAATGTTAAAATCTTAGAAAACTCATTTTTAATGTTGTTTGGCTTTTTTCTTTTTAATTCAAAAGGCAAAAGAATAAATTATGTAATATCCCAAAGCTGCTTTGTGCAATGTTTGGGTCCAGGATGCAGCCACAGGGAATGGCAGGATGACCAGTGGTGCTCCCAGGCCCCCCTGTGGGCAGGAGCACCCCCGCAGAAGGGAGCACCAGCAGGGCATGGTGGCACTGCAGGCCCTTCTGCACTCTTCCTGGGTGGGAGATGCCCAGTGTGGACTAAACTTCCTGCCTGAAGTGCTGGTGTTTGGGCAGCATGCAGACTTTCTGCAAGTTCAGCCAGGTGGTCCCACATCCTCAGCTTTTCTCAACATTATGTGCTGGGTGGCCTGTGCCAATTGGCTTGGCCAATTAAACTTAAACCGTTTGCTTGAACTCCTGAATCATGCTACCTGTCTATCCCTCAACACAGCCAGGCTGGAAGAGAGAGGAGCAGGACAGAGTGTCTAAAGGGCAAGCAAGGCAGGCGCACCTCCTGAGGGACAGCCCTGCTGTGAAATTCTGAGTGTATATTCTGCTTCCAAGCTCAGGCTCAGTCTTCTTTCCCCGTCGTGGTTAGCAATTGTCCACAACCCCCACAGAACCTGGAGCCGCCACGCTATGGACCTTTTCCCATGAAAAAACAGCTGTCAGGACCTTCATTTGTAGTGAAGTAAAAATAGATTGGCAAAGCTTTATTGTGTTTCCATTGCTACAAATTCTGCAGTTTTATGGGGATCAAAGCTTTAAATCTCTAACTCAAATACCTACCCATACAGGCCAGGCAGGTTCACAGATGCTCGAAGCAGGCCATGGGTGGCTAGAAGTAATGGTGGCGCTCCAGCGGCTGGGAGCTCAGACAATGTTTGCCAGGCAGCACTCTGAGTTGAGTACTCATCCACTATTGTTAAAGGAAAAACCCCCAAAATCGGAAAGTGGATTTTGATAGGAATATTTTCAAATTTTAAAGCATTATGAAAATCAAACAAAATGCATTTTGCATCTTTTGGCTAAACAGAGCTCACAGGCTCTTTTTCAGCTGAGGCATTATGATTTTTTGTTGTCATTTTTTAAAAAAAATGAGACAGGGTCTGCCTATGTTGCCCAGACTGGTCTCTTCCTCCTGGGCTCAAGTAACCCACCGTAGCCTTCTGAGTAGCTGGGGCTATAGGCAGGGGCCTCCACGACTGGTGACACGATGTTTTCATGGTGCTTTGGGGGAAGGCACCCCTTTCTGCTCCCTTAGCGTCATGGGGTCTCTGCTCCTGTGTAACAGGAGGCCGGGGTGGGATGTGTTCGTCCAGGATACGCAGGGCTGCTCCGGGCAGGCAGGGTTGGAATTAGGGGCTCTGAGCCCAGAAAAGAGAGTTTTTCGTCCCCCAGTGCAATTTTTAAACTCTATGCTATAAATTAAGTATAATATGCCTAATGAAGTTCTGATTTTCTCACAATGGCTACTTGTAATATATTTTTTTTTAAGTCAAATTATTTCAGTAAACATCTTTGGAGGTGTTCCTGCTTCACTGGTGCCCTAGCCACATGCCCAGTCTGCCTGTTGGGTAACCTGTTGCCCAGGGAGGAGGAGGCCTGCAGGTGTCACCCTGGGCCAAAATTCCTGGCTCTCCCTTTTCATGGTTTGTTGGCAGTAACCTAGTGATATTTATAGGTGTGTAGGATTGTTTATGTTCTGTTGTGCTCAGGGAGGAGTAGTTGGATCCGGCTTAACACACGTTGCTTCCCTTGCATGCCAACGTGTTTGCTGTTTTGTCTTGGGTGTAAGTTTACTCTGAGTTTAGTCAGGGTATGAGGAGACCTTAGAACTAGGGCAAGTTCCACACAGGTGCCTGGCACGTGTAAGACATGAGTGATATGAGGTCCCCACTCTCGGGCACCATAATTAGGTGAGGGGCTCATGATCCTTTTCAGCCTCAGGGGCTTTGCCAAATCCACCACCAGAAACTACACAAAGTGCAAACTTTTCCCCACCTGTGGTCTAAGGTCTTGAGAATGGTTTAGGACAAAAGTAAACAATCAGAACTGCTAAGAGATCACTTCAGATTACAAAAAGGGGAAAGATTTAGGAAACTTGATCTTTAACCCTCTCTCGTAAGCTCTAAAATAATGCCTTCCCAAACCTCCTTTTAGAGCCTCTATTCTCTGGAGTAGAAGCCAGATTACTTCGATAAGTATTAGAAATTGAGATTTTTCTCCAAGGCTTATCTCTGAGGCTATTCGTGGGGAAGGACACCTGTAGAAATACTGGCTCTGAACGTTATTCTTAGATTGATTTTTAAACATTGAAAGCAAACGAGAGACAGAATAAAAGGGTCACAAACAGAAGCCATGAGTAGGAAGAAAGGGGGAAATTGGCCTGGAACATTTTTTCTTTGTTACAGGTCTCAGCTGTCAGAGTCCAGTCCCATGACTGTGACATATTCCCTCTGCATAAGTCACTTAGCATGGCTCAGGAATGGTCATCATTTCCTATGACCTAGGACTGTTTATAGGCAGGTTTAGGGATTATTTTATCATAAACACTAATATTTTCAGAAAGTGAGGTATATTAATGCATCATCAGATCTTTAAATGCTAATATTTGAAAAGTGGGCCACTTTTGAAGAGGGCGAGAGAGGGAATAGGGTGTCCCTAATAAGGAAGACCCTCATCAACGTAATACTAACCTATTACCTGGCTTCTGCAATTGTGCTTACCTATTGCCTCAGCCACCTGAGACCCCACCCCTTGGGCCACCTCTACCTAATAAAAGTGGGGAAAAACAAGTAGACGGGGCTCAGAATTTGGTGGAAAGTTCCCTCTTGAGCCCGCCAGTGAATAAATCTTGATTCTCCAATTCTCCGTGAGCTACACAGTTTGTCCTTGGAACCACCCTCGTAATAATACGTGCTGTAACATTCCTACACTCATCGAAACTCCAGAGGCTAGGGGGAATGTGGGTAGGGTTGGCAGCACGGGGATGGGTCTTGGTAAATAATCTAAACATGATGGCACGGTGGCTCACGCCTGTAATCCTAGCACTTTGGGAGGCCGAGGCAGGAGGATTGCTCAAGGTCAGGAGTTCGAAACCAGCCTGAGCAAGAGCGAGACCCCCGTTTCTACTAAAAAAAATAGAAAGAAATTAATTGGCCAACTAAAAATATATAGAAAAAATTAGCCGGGCATGGTGGCGCATGCCTGTAGTCCCAGCTACCTGGGAGGCTGAGGCAGGAGGATTGCTTGAGCCCAGGAGTTTGAGGTTGCTGTGAGCTAGGCTGACACCACAGCACTCACTCTAGCCCAGGCAACAGAGTGAGACTCTGTCTCAAAACAAACAAACAAACAAACAAACATGACGAGGAAGGGAGAGCAGGGAAGCATGCAGGGAACCCAGGCACGATGCTGGGCCTGCTGCTTTGAAGGGCTCAGGCCACCCCCAGGTTTCTGGGGTGCTGAGAAAGCACCAAGCTGGTTGCAGGGCAGGGAGGATGGGCAGTCCCAGGGGACAGAGAAGAGGCTACACCATGTGGAGCAGGAGGCTGGGATAAGAGGAGCTAGGTATTTAACACAAAGCCACGATGGACCTTTCCTTTTATAGATGCCAAGGCGGAATCTAGACTCCAAGATGAGGACGGCAGCATGGATGGTGCTGTCTGCAGTGCCATCTTCTGGCCATTTGTGGGAGAAGTTTTCTCTGCGCAGTTTTGTGAGGAAGGGATTTCAGGAAAGCAGGGCTGAGGGTGTGCTTGGAGACATGAAATTTAGTTGTGATTGTAGTGTGTCACTTACCACGGTCCCAAGGGAGAGACCCTCACTTTATCTGTGGGTTTTCTCCTCCTGAAGTCCCTACACCAAGCAGCTCAGCTTGTCCTGCTTTTGAAATGATGCCCAGACCCTTCCTTCTGTTTCTACTGTCCCCGTAGTAGTGCAGGCCCTGTCATACCAGAGCAGCTTCTTTTCTTTCTTTTTTTCTTTGAGACAGTGTCTCGCTCTGTTGCCCGGGCTAGATTGCTGTGGCATCAGCCTAGCTCACAGCAACCTCAAACTCCTGGGCTTAAGTGATCCTCCTGCCTCAGCCTCCTGAGTAGCTGGGACTACAGGCGCTTGTCATCACACCCACCTAATTTTTTGTTTCTATTTTTAGTTGCTCAGATAATTTTTTCTATTTTTGGTAGAGATGGGGTCTAGCTCTTGCTCAGGCTGGTCTGGAACTCCTGACCTCGAGCGATCCTCCCACCTCTGCCTCCCAGACTGCTAGGATTACAGGCGTGAGCCACCATGCCAGGCCCAGAGCAGCTTCTTGATTTGTTATTTATACATTCATCAAACACTATCTAGGGCATTTGATATCATTATCTTATTTAATCTTCGCAATCATTTCTATTAGGTGGGTGCCATAGCTTCGTTATAAAGGAAGCCGAGCCTTGGAAGGTTGAAGTAACTCCCTGAGAAGATGGCAGCTAAGAAACATCAGAGCTAGTTCACATCTGTCCCCCCAGGCTGTCCCTCCATGCTTTCCCTCCATATTTTACAATGTTGCTTGGCTGTTCTTATTTTTTAATTTTTCAAAGGTATTGGCATCAATTCTACGTGATATTTTCTATCATTTTTAAAATGAATTAGTTTTTAAGTTGAAACATAATACCTGCATGGGTTAAAAAATAAAGCAGTCTACAAGTGTGACAATTATATACAATTAAATCTCCTTTCACTGCCGTTTCTAGAACACATTTTCATCCCATCATTTCCTGTAACAGAACCTCTAGCCACCTTCCACGGCCTGCAGGAAAGAGTCTGAATTCCTCAGCTGCATTTTCAGCCCTCCAGGTCGGACTCCACCCAGCATAGCCGCTCCTCATCGCCATTTCCTGCTGGCGCCGACACTGTTCCTCTGCCCTGGCCTACCCACGGGCGTGTGTGACTGCCCTCGCCTCCCTCCCTGGCCAAGGACCAACTTCTTTGGCTTCCTTGCCAGGACCCACCCTTTCCAATACTCCTTCTCTGTCTTCTTCTTCTTAGAGTTCTCTGCCCTCTTCTGAATCCCTTTGTTCTTACTCCCTGTCTTAAACTTTGGGCCACACGTTGCTTTATCTGCTTAGTTATTGCTGGTGTCACTTTTTTTTCTCTTGAGTAGGCTGGCGTGCAATGGTGTGATCATAGCTCACTGCAGCCTCCAATTCCGGGCTCAAGCCATCCTCCTGCCTCAGCATCCCAAGTAGCTGGAACTACAGGTGTGCGCCACCATCCCCAGCTAATTGTTTTTTTCTTTCTTATTTTTGTAGAGACAGGGTCTCACTATGTGGCTCAGGCTGGTCTTGACCTTCTGGCCTCAAGCAATGCTCCTGCCTCAGTCTCCCGAAGCACTGGGAGTACAGGTGTGAGCTACTGTGCCCAGTTGCTTATGTCACATTTTGACCCCTAGTTAGAAACCTGGGTGTTGGGTGGAGAGGACATTCATTTCTTCCTCATCTCTCTTGCCCAGTTCAGTGTTTAAGACATGAGTTTCCCCTTTCCTTCAAATCTGTCATAGTTATTCTTTGACTCTCTTTCTCTGTTCATATCTCACTTTTCATCCAATCAACTTTCCTTCTTCTCTGTCTGGAAATTATCTCGAGGTCCAACTTCTGCCTTCAGGTGAGCTGACTCTTATTATTCCCATTTTACAAAGGGAGGGGCGCTCTGGAGTAAAGAGCCACCGTAGCACACACCTGGTCCTGTCCTAGAGAAATGGGGATGGGAGCGTTAGCAGGAGAAGCAAAGAGATTATAAACAGACCTACTGTGTTTTCCTGAAAATAAGACCTACCCATAAAATAAGCCCTAGCAGTATTTCTAAGCATTTGAGCAATATAAGCCCTACCCCGAAAATAAGACCTAGTGATGGGCGTGGCTACGCAGCCTATCTGCACAACCCATGCATTTCATCGTGGAGCAGTAAAGAAGAGGAGCAGCCCTTCTCATCTGCTCCATCGTGACAGCTACTATCCCAGAGGTGACCGGAAAAGTGCAGGCAGCCCCACCAACAAGGTCGGCTCCCCCTGTCAGGTCCCGGCCATCCTGTGCATGCTGCAAGCTGAGGCTTTGAGGGGAAAATAACACATCCCCTGAAAATAAGCCCTAAGGTGTCTTCTTGAGGAAAAATAAATATAAGACCCTGTCTTATTTTCTGGGAAACACGGTACATGGTGCCCACCTTCTCTTATGTCCTCTTCTGTGTCCTGAGAGTAATCTCTTGTGTGTGTGGGGGTCCAGGGTAAAGAGGAATATTCGTTCTATTCAAAACGTTCAACTAAGGAGATAGTTGAGGTCCTGGAGGTTTGCTTGGTCCAGCTCCCCAAGGCAAGAGAGCAAATAGGAAATTGGTGCAGAGGCTCAAATTTAGATGAATGGATGTGCATTTGCCTGGAGTATCCTCTGTGTTAGAAATCCTTCTAGGACATAGCTTGGTGGGAAGGAGGAAGAATGGAACGGAGTTTGGTTGGGTGAGCAGCTGTCCGGCAGGGGGATGCGGAATCAGACCTCCCATCAATGGGCTGCAAGGGGCCTGGCGCAGTGGCTCACGCAGTGTAATCCTGGCACTCCGGGAGGCTGAGGGGGGAGGATGGCTTGAGCTCAACAGTTAAAGACCAGCCTGAGCAAGAGTGAGACCCTGTCTCTACTGAAAATGGAAAGAATTAGCTGGGCATGGTTGTGCACGCCTATAGTCCCAGCTACTCAGGAGGCTGAGGCAGGAGGATCACTTGAGCCCAGGAGTTTGAGGTTGTTGTGAGCTAGGCTGACGCCACGGCACTCTAGCCCGGGCAACAGAGCAAGACTCTAAGACTCTGTCTCAAAAAAAAAAAAAAAAAAAAAAAAAAAGGACTGCAAGTCTTAATCCCTGTGGACATGGACATTCGAATAGCCGGCCGAGGTAGGGGTGTGGATGCTAAGGCCCCCAGCTCCCCTTCCGGGGTGCTCTTGATGGTTTTCAGAAGCAGAGGTATTTCCGACACCAAATATAACCTCAAGAACTTGACCTAGTTTAACAGAGTATATATAAGCTAATCAGTACTTAAAATGAAAAGCCCATTGGTGTCCAAAGAATGATGTGGTGTTTGTAGTCTGATTCAGGCAACATCTAGAATAACTTGTTTCCCAGATAATTTTCCCTTGAAGGGGTAATCCCAGGGAGAAGCTTAGATTGTCCAATGTAGACTCCATGTCTTGGATTCTGATCGCAGAGAACTTCATTCAAATACAGTTGCACATGAACATATACTAAAGTGTTTTATAAAAGTAGTACAGGAGGATATTATACATATTTGATGTCAGGGCATCACCACAACTTTCCACTGTTAAAGGCCTTAACCTTATCTTTTCGAGTCTTTTCTTTTTATTCTCAACTTCAGGTCTAGTGATTTGTCAGGCCAGCTCTGGGTGATTCATGTCGCCGAGAAGACTGAGAATGAACACAGACGCATTTGGGAGGGCTGCTCTCTGTGGGGCGTTGAACTGGGGCTAAAAATAGGTGGGGGTTCCTGGGGCAGCCTCCTTGGTGGCCACAAGTACCACAAAAGGAAAACTCAGCAGGGAAATCTGTCTTCGAGCCCTGCCCACAGAGAGGGCAAAAGCCCCCACCCCTGTCACCCCTTTTGCCCTACAGGAAAAGCTCAGGGTGACAATGAATTTGGTGCTTTCAAAATGTCAGGGCTCCCACAGCAAGCTCTCACTCCTTCCCACCCCCGGGCCTCTGATCGGGGCCCTTCTTTCTTAGTTTCTGCTTTCTTAGTTCAAGCACAAATGTTTGTCCCTGACTGCCTATAGCTATGTTTTGTGAAAAGACTGATTGAGATAAAGGGAATGTGAAATATTGATACAACAGGGCTAATACAAGAAAAAAGAAAAAGAAATTCTAAAGAAAAAAAGCACTGTAGATAAAGAAAAAATAAACATTAAATTGTCAAGCATTTATTAAGTACTTATTTTGTGCCAGACACTGTGCTGGGGTATGGAGGTATGAAAAAAACATATATATATATATATATATATATATATATATATATATACATATAGTATGGCTCCTTTATTCAAGGAGCTTCTAGGCTAGTGGGGAGAGAACTGGGTAAATTAGTGAATCTAGTAAGGAGTGATAAGAGATATGGCCGAGGTAAGAACAAATTGCTTTGGAAGCATGGAACAGGAGAAGTTGAGTCAGTCTGCAAGGGGTGATCAGGGTGGCTTTTTTTTTTTTTTTTCCCCCTGAGACAAGGTCTAGCTCTGTCATCCAGGCTAGAGTGCAGTGGCATCATCATAGCTCACTGCTATCTCAAACTCCTGGGCTCAAGTGATCCTCTTGCCTCAGTCTCCTGAGTAGCTGGGACTGCAGATGTGAGCCACTATGCCTGGCAATTTTTCTATTTTTTTGCAGAGATGGGGTCTTGCTATGTTGCCCAGGCTGGTCGGGAACTCCTTGCCTCAAGTGATCCTCTTGCCTTGGCCTCCCAGAGTGCTAGGATTACAGGTGTGAGCATTACAGAAGGGCGGCTTTTTAAAAGTAGGAGTGAGGAGCAGGAAGAAAGATGTGCCAGGCAGAGTGTTGAGCCCGTGGAGCACAGAGGTGTCAAACAAGGAGTTCCACAGGGTTTACATGTGGTGGAAGGCATGAGTGAGAATATTAGAAAGACATTGTACACAGCCATGTGACCGGGCAGAAAAGCTGGAGCAGCACCCTGAAAGCCATGGACAGCCACTGAGGGGTTGTAAATGGTGGCTACGATCAGGTGTGTGTTGTGTGTGGCCAATGAGCCAAAGTGGGTTAGGCATGAGGCTGGTGGCCAGCGAAAAACGGTAACTGGAAAGCGAGATGGCTAAAGAGAGATCTAAGAACAAGGATCTACAAGTTGTGGTAACTGATTGGATGAGGGTGGTGGAGAGAGGGAAGAGTCTAGCAACTCTGTTTCTGACTTTGGCTCCTTAGTGGGAAAATAGGAGGAAGAGAAGGTTGAGGGGAAGATGATGGGCTCCATCTTGGGCACATGAGTTTTAAGGGCCTGGAAGACGTATAATAGGCGATTTAGTGTGGAGAGTTGGAAGTCATCAGTTTATCTGAGAAGCGGACAGAACCACCCAGGAATTGTGTGTAGTGGTCTCAAGACCAAGACTGGGAACACCTATAAGGGGTGAGCTGAGCCGAGGAGCCAGTGAGAGAAACTGAGAAACAACATCCAAAGAGGTTGAGGGAAGGCAGAGGAGCTGTCCCAGAAGCTGAAAAAGGTGACAGGTACGAGAAGATGGTCTTTGTAAACGTGCCAAGTATGGCAAGACTGTGTGTCTGTGTGAAGTCGTGCAGATCTGGAAAAGCTCACTGATGCAGGCTAACTTGAGAAGGAAAAGGCCAGACTGAAATTAAAGAAAGTTTTAGTTAAGATGTAACGCTTAATTACTTTCAAGTATACAATTATAAGGCTAGCTAAAGGCGTCCTTTGGGGGTGTGATTCAAAGATTTACGACTACTCCATTAAAAGCACGTAATGAAACTCTGGCATCTCTTTGGTTTCATCGTTGAAGAGATGGAGGCTGACGGGGTTCAGTGATGTGTCCCAGGTCACGCAATTAAACATCTGGACTAACATCCAGGTGTCCAGATCGTGCGCCCACTGCCCTCTCCTCTGTGTCCTCTGTGTCAGGGGTTAGTTCTCAAACTTCAGCTTGCACCAGAGTCACCGGGAGGGTTGGTTAAAACCCTGATTGCCGGCCCCACCCCAGAGATTTTTATTCAATAAATCTGAGTGTGGCTTGAGAACGGTTTCTCACATGTCCTAGGCTACCTCTTGCTCCTGGCCCAGGACCGTGTGCTGAGAGCCACTGCTCTGTAAGTACTTGAGGATTCTAGAAAGCACTTAGGTCTTTCAAGTTGCTTAATCATTTTCTCAGAAACCCTCCTTACTTTTTTTTTTTTTTTTTTTTTTGAGACAGAGTCTCGCTTTGTTGCCCAGGCTCAACCTCAAACGCTTGGGCTCAAGCGATCCTGCTGCCTCAGCCTCCCAAGTAGCTGGGACTACAGGCATGCGCCACCATGCCCGGCTAATTTTTTCTATATATATTAGTTGGCCAATTAATTTCTTTCTATTTATAGTAGAGATGGGTCTCGCTCTTGCTCAGGCTGGTTTCGAACTCCTGACCTCGAGGAATCCACCCACCTCAGCCTCCCAGAGCGCTAGGATTATACAGGTGAGCCACTGTGCCCAGCCCATAAATCCTCCTTATATTATTAATTTGCTTAAAAAAAATAGGTTCTTCATGCCAATCAGAGCATCCTTGTGGGAAAGTATGAATGCGGATCTGAACTTTCCTCATTGGAAACTCTGTTTTAGGCCGGCTCGGTGGTTCACGCCTGTAATCCTAGCACTCTAGGCATGGTGGCGCATGCCTGTAGTCCCAGCTACTCGGGAGGCTGAGGCAGGAGGATCGCTTGAGCCCAGGAGTGTGAAGTTGCTGTGAGCTAGGCTGACGTCACGGCACTCACTCTAGCCTGGGCAACAAAGCAAGACTCTGTCTCAAAAAAAAAAGAAAACTCTGTTTGAAGCACTCATGCTGTTTTAGACACTGTTCTGCGGATTAAAGACACAGTAAAATACTCTGCCCTCAGAGAGATACAAACATACACGATAAATAAGTAAAATATATAATACAGTGATGAGAGTGCTACGGAGAAAGCGATGCATCAGGGGAGTGTGGAAATGCAGGGCCGAGGGCACAGGCGGCTAGAGGGGACAAGGCCACCTGGGAGGAAGGCTCGGAGGAGACCGCGCGGCTGTCTCGGGGAGGACGGTCCAGGCGGTGTCCAGAGGGTGCAGAGGCCCCGAGGTGGGAGCACTGTGAGGAACAGCAGGAGCCAGTGTGGGTGACTAGGATGAGTCAGGGGGAACAGTAATAGGAAATGAAGTCAGAGGTAACAGAAAGCCAGATAAATGCTGGGATCTTAGGAACTGATTTTGACGATATTTAGTAAATCCCCCATAAAATGTCATGTCACTCCATTTCTCTTGCATTAAAGCGTACTGGTTACTTTTGAGGCAACATGAGGTCCCAGCCTTGCGTGGGCCCCGGGAGCTCCTATAGCTCTGGCTGTCCCAGTGCTGAAGGGTCACACCAGTTCCCTCCACAAAGTGGCTGAGTTTGCTCAGCTGCTTGTTTTCCCAAAACAATTGAGAGAGGCGACAGATATGGAAGGAAGTATGTCTCTTCAGCCACCTTTTACACGTACATGTGCACTAGCCCGTCCTCCCCCCTCCCCCCCCACCCCCATCCTCAGCCCTTTCACTAAATGCCAAGAGAATTGCCCTGGCAATGTCTGCTACATTTTTTCTGAATTACAAATTACATTGTCTACACTTCTGGGAAAAATTGACCCCACCCTTATGAGTCGAGAGCTATGGCTCAAACCTTCAGTTCTTTTTATGGTCAAGTTTTGGGTCCTGGCCCACCCTACAACCACCTGTAATGGAAAATAAAAAGACTCAACACTTTTTTTTTTTTTTTGACAAAGTCTGGTAGTGGCGTCATCATAGCTCACAGCAACCTCCAACTCCTGGGCTCAAGTGATCCTCCTGCCTCAGTCTCCTGAGTAGCTGGGACTACACATGCTTGCCACAAGGCCCAGGTAATTTTTCTAATTTTAGTAAAGATAGGATCTTGCACTTGCTCAGGCTGGTCTCAAACTTCTAAGCTCAAGAAATCCTCCTGCCTCAGCCTCCCAGAGTGCTAGGATTACAGGTGTGAGCCACTGCATCCGGCCAAGACTCAACACTTTAAAGTACAGACTAGGATATTCGTTTTTCTGGAGGATTACCGAAATTATATTCTTTTTTTTTTCTTTAAGCCTATAGTGCCGGCCGGGTGTGGTGGCTCACACCTGTAATCCTAGCACTCTGGGAGGCCGAGCCGGGCGGATCATTCAAGGTCAGGAGTTCTAAACCAGCCTGAGCAAGAGCGAGACCCTGTCTCTACTAAAAATAGAAAGAAATTAATTGGCCAACTAAAAATATATAGAAAAAACTAGCCAGGCATGGTGGCGCATCTCTGTAGTCCCAGCTACTCGGGAGGCTGAGGCAGGAGGATCGCTTGAGCCCAGGAGTTTGAGGTTGCTGTGAGCTAGGCTGATGCCACGGCACTCTGGGGCTGGCAAGAGAGTGAGACTCTGTCTCAAAAAAAAAAAAGCCCATAGTGCCATGAATGAAATTATATTCAAACACATAGAAATCTTAAAGGTATAAGGTATAATAGTTGCCACAGTCAAAGGCAGACTACTAGGCTGGATGGATAACTGGTGTAAGAAAGTTTTGCATTTTGTGTTTTTGCATAGGCAATATGACCTGGAATAGAACTAGATCTACGGTTCAGTGAAGTGCTTGACTGTGTTGTGTTGGAGCCTTGGGCTAGGTCCTGCAAAAACATAGGCCTTAAAAAGTGCAGTCCTTGATTCTAAGAGGTTATAGTCAAATAAAAAGGTCCTAGACCTCTGACAATGTAAGTGTATTTATGAAGATTAGTGTTTTCGCATTGGTACAGGAGAAATATTTCCTAGCAAAACAAAAGAGAAATGTAAGCTCCCTCACATTTTGATTTTAAACCTTCAGAGACCACATTTTTTTCCTTGTACAGAATATAATTTTGAAGTCATATTAGCAAATTATCAAGTCATCTGTGGGTGAAAATTATAACATATTGGATTTAAAAACACAGGAGTTTTCATCAATGGCTTATTTTCTTTCTTGCTCGCCCACATAGAATAGAAGGTGACTTTCTGTAGGTGAAGTTGCCAACCTCTCTGGGGCAGACTGCTCTGTTCCACTCAGAAAAATACATCATGTGTGGGTTACTTCAAGATCCTAGAGGCTTCTGGTCCAAGAGTCTGAAGGCTCTTTGGGACAGGGATATTTTTTTGGTTGATCCCTAGAATCTTAGACTGTGGGAGCTAGAAGTGACCTTTAAGATCATTTAGTCCAGACGTCTTCAAACTACAGCCCACGGGCCACATGCTGCCTGCCTAGGACATTCATCCGGCCCGCCAGGTGTTTTTGCCGCAGCTGCCTGTCCTGCTTAGCAGCGGACTCGTCCTGGGCCCCACAGTGCGCACTGTCCAACGGTCTGAGAGACAGTGGACTGGTCCCCTGTTTAAAAAGTTTGAGGACCCCAGATTTAGTCCAAAACTAGATTCCTTTGATGCTTAAAGCATGTCTTCAACACCCTTGCCAAGTTGTCTAGCAACTTTGGTCAAACACCTCTAGTGTTTGCACTTAAGAATAGTACTAGGTGAGAAGCGAGAGCCTGATTCCATTTACTGAGGAAGGTCTTTGTGCAGGAGGTAAGCTCTGGCATGGTTAATATGTTCAATTTAAATGTAATTCGATTCAATTAAGAAAGAGGAAAAGGAAACTTGGCTAATGCCTCTTTTCTTTTGCCAAATGAAACAATATTGTGGATAGATAATCAAGACTATCTCTTTGGAACACAGCTAAATGGTAAACACCCTGTGCTCGTATTTCCCATCCTAATAAAAAAACAATCCCAAATGCCAGACCACAGTAGCAAAATGCTTAATAGTGTCCCCCACCTCAGTAAGCCATCAATTCCTGTCTCCACCAACACAAAAAAATTTTATGGCCCAGTCTTTACATGAATCACTCTGTGAAAATGATAGTAAATGTAATAATCCCAGACAGCGCAATTATCTAAATGTCTCCCTATTAGCCATTTGAATGGCTGAAGCCTTATAATCAAATGAGAGTGAATGCTAATTGAAATCTAATAGAGCTTACATCCTTGTGATTAGGTATCAGAATTTGATTCCAATATTGTTAAATTACAGACAGGGCCCATCAAGTCCCACTAAAAATAAATATTGTAACCTCAATGGCCAAAGGAGATGGATTCTTTCAATAAACAAATCAAACTGGAACAGGTTTGTACGGTGTTACCTCCACCTACTGGGGCTTGGTGGAACTTCAGGGACAATCTTTCCTTTGGCGTGGCATCTACTGTTTTTCTAACCCAACTAGTTTCTTGACAAGCAAGAGAAATTGCCAAAATTCTTAATTCTGTGGCTCAATATGATTAATTATCATGGAAAAATGTTAATAATGTTCACTTCTGGAAAAATCAGCCAAGATGATTACAGAGAAATTCATATTCATTAATTTCAGAGAGCAAAGGGGACAAAGTTAAAAATATCCCTGGGCTGGAAGATTTGGTGATGACTACAGGTGAAGTTAAATGAACTCAGTGGATCCAGATTATGGAGTGATTCTGAGTGAATAGCTAGAGAAATTACCCTTAATGACGCCCCACGTTCCAGATGACTCTGTTCTGCTAATGGAAGATTCACTTACTGTTTGTAATACCTCTAGAATGAATAACGTTTATTGAATCTCTACCATGTATAAATACAGTCTCCAGGTGAGTAAAATAAGAAGTATAAAATGTCCCTCTTCGGGGAGTTTATAATCAGTTCAATGGAGAGAATACAGGAAAATATGTGATAGTTTATACTGGTAATTAAGCACTGATTTTGTCATATGGTAGTCTCTCAAGAAAGAATGCTTGAAGTGTAAATTTTCCGAAGCTTTGCATGTATGACAATACGTTTGTTTTTTTTAAGGTACAAGGTACTCCAGCCAAGGCTGGAGTGTGATGGTGCCATCATAACCTCAAACTCCTGTGCCCAAGCAATGTCCCGCCTCAGCCTCCTGAGTTAGCTAGGACTCTGTAGCTGGCTAATTTTTCTTCTCCTTCATCTTTTTTTTTTTTTTTTTTTTTTTTTTTTGTAGAGACAGAGTCTCACTATGTTGCCCAGGCTGGTCTCCAACTCCTAAACTCAAGTGATTCTCTTGCCTTGGCCTCCCAAGTGCTGGGATTGTAGATATGAGCCACTGTGTCTGGCTGACAATGCCTTTATTCTACTCCCGTGCTTAAGAAGTTTGGCTAGATAAAGTATAATTTTTTCTCGCTTGTCAAGTGCATAGGGAAGCATGATTGTAAAACATATGGTCCTTGAATGTGAGTGGTAGAGGAGGGATAGTAAGTCAAATCTGTTGCCTAATTTTACGAACTACATAGTAAGGTCTACATATCGGCATACTGTATTTGGCCTAAAGTAGCCCAGATTTCTAAAATTGTAATTTTCTTTACTGTAGCGTGTATTCCTAGACCACACTGAATTGTTAGTGAATAAGGCAAGAATATAAAGATATAAATGAAAAAAGTTTGAATAGAATTGATAGGAAAGGCAAAGAAAGATCACCTGAAATGTTTAATAAGGCTTCTAATATATCTGAAGGATAAAAGGCTGATTTCAATGCCAGCATTATGGCTGGTGACAGGCAGAACAAGGCCCCACCCCTGTACACCCCAGATGTCTGAGTCCTAATTTCCAGAACTTGTGAGTATGTTAGCTTACGTAGCAAACCTAACAACCTAACCCATGTTAGGTTACGTAGTAGGGCATTAAAGCTGCAGCTGCAATGGAGGCTGCTAATCAGGTGACTTTGGGGTGGGAAGATTAGCCTGGCTTCTCCAGGTGAGCCCAATGTGATCACAAGGGGCCTTAGAAATAGGCGAGGGAGGCAGACGAGAGAACCAGAGAGAGGGCAGTGTGGAAAGGGCTTAGCCTGATACTGCTGGCTTTGAAGGTGGAGTCACAAGGCAACGAGCCAAGGAGTGCAAGTGGCTTCTAGAAGCTGGACAGAGGTGAGGAAATGGATTCTCTTCTAGAGCCTCTAGGAGGAGTGCAGCCCTGCTGACACCTTGATTTTAGCACAGTGAGACTCATTTTGGACTTCTGACCTTCAGAACTGTTAGAAAATATTTGTATTGTTTAAGCCAGTACATCTGTAATTTGTTACGGCAGCGATAGGAAAGTGAACACATGGATTGACAGGAGAAAAGCCGAAGGTGAAGAGGCCACTAGAGATCAAGGCATCATTATGTAGGGCAGTAGACATGGAATCAGAAGACCAGTTGAGGTTCCTGGCTCTGCTAGTTGCGACCCGTGCAACCCAGATCAACTCACTTAGCCTCTCTGTGTCTCAATATCTCCATCTGGACAAAGGGATGACAATAGTATGTCCTCAGATGGCTGCTGTGAGGCAGAAATGAGACAATCTCTGTAAGCCCTTAGCACACAGTGCCTTTGGAAGCCCTGACGTATGGAGCTTCTGTTGCTGTCGATAGCTTGTTATCACTACCACTGCCGCAGCCTCTACGGTGGTGGTTTTTTTTTTAAGTGATTGTTTACTTACAAAATTATCTGTACAACATATACATGTTTAGCCAAAATTCAACTGGAAAGCATTACAGATTAAAGTTACATTAGAATTCTGTGTAAATCTAGGTCTTGTTTAAAGGAACTTTTGGGCCGGGCGCAGTGGCTTATGCCTGTAATCCTAGCACTCTGGGAGGCCGAAGCAGGAGGATTCCTTGAGCTCAGGAGTTCGAGACCAGCCTGAGCAAGAATGAGACCCCGTCTCTACTATGAATAGAAAGAAATTAGCCAAACACCTAAAAATAGAAAAAAGTTAGCCGGGCATGGTGGTGCATGCCTATAGTCCCAGCTACTCATGAGGCTGAGGCAGGAGGATCACTTGAGCCCAGGAGTTTGAGGTTGCTGTGAGCTAGGCTGACGCCACGGCACTCTAGCCCAGGCAAGAGAGTGAGACTCTGTCTCAAAAAAAAAACCAGAAAAAACAAAAAAGAACTTTCGATTAAACCTACCCCTCTATAATCACATTTCAGGGTTGGTGTTTCCTACACGGTAGAAGATGGACCTTGCCTTCCAGAGAGTAAAACAGACCGTTTCAGTGTAAGCAGGTATTCTTGAAATCTTGATTGGCAACTATAACTCTCAAATTAAATTTACCTCTTGTTAATCATGATGATCAGGTGCCAGTTTAGTATGTCACTCTTTTGTTAAAGTTTTAGGAATGATTCAGAATATTCAGAACTATACACTGTTAAATGTGGTGCTAAATTTTGCAGTTGAAGATCTCCCCAATGTAGATTTTTTACTTGATTGCCCTTCTAATTAAAAGTCAGTTTTGTATTATAGATATGATTCCTATGATTATACATAATTTAAGCTTTTATATTCATAAAAAGTTGCAAAATAGTATAGAGAATTCCCTTGCATCCCTCACTGGGCTTCTTTCAATGATATCAAAACCAGCGAACTGGTATAATGTTAACAGTAATTACAGATATTATGCAGATTTCACAGTTCTTATATATGCTCTTTGTTTTTCTGTATACAGTGCTTTAAAATTTATCAAACGTATAGATTTGTGTAACCTCTACTATGATCAGGATAGAGTTGTGCCATCACCACAAAGAAACTCCCTTGCACTACCCTCCGTGGTCGTACCCTCCCCTGTCCCTAAGCCCTGGTGATAACTGATCTGTATGTTACATAAATGGAATTACACTGTAAACTTTTGAGATTGGCTTTTTTTCACTCAGTGTAATGCCCTTGAAATCCATCCAAGTTGTTGCACTTGTTGCGTGTGTTAATGGTTTGCTCCTTTTTATTAATGAGTAGTATTAAGTATCATATGGCCGTATCACAGTTTGTCCCTTCACCTGTCGAAGCATGTTTGTTTCCAGTGTTTAGCTCTTACAAATAAAACTGCTATAAACATTCATGTACAGGTTTTTGTGTAAACATAAGCTTTATTTCTTTAAGATAAATACCCAGTTTTGTAAGGTTTTAAGGGTTAAGATCTTTAATGTTAAAATGCTTTGTAAGTGGCAATGCTCGATTCAAACTTAGGGTAGATTAAGGTAGATTTACTCTGAGTTATATTAAGAATGATAAAGAGTGACAAAGGGCTGAAAAATTATGGGAGAAGTAGTGGTAAGAGTTGGTGGCAGAGGGAACCTGGTTTTGAGTTTTTTTCCTTTGGAGAAAATAAAATACCATTTGTTAGGTAATAGAATGTATGAGAGTCAGGGGCAGGCTTTCATAGAGTGGGAATGTGAGATTGAGTTAGAAACAAAAGATTGAAATATCTTGGTACACTGGCCTCTGGAGAATATATACAATTGGTGGAAAGAATTTTAATAAGAAGATGAATAAAGGCAGATTCATTCATTTATCCAACAAATATTTACTGGACCCCTACTATTTGCCATGTATTGTTCTTGGCCCCAGATACACCAGTGAACATACTAAAGTTCCTGCATTATGGAGCTTACATTCTTTTTTTTTTTTTTTATTTTTTTTATTTTTTTTTACCCGCAGGCAGGGCCCACGACTGGGCCCCGCCCACTGTGGCCGGCCGCTTACATTCTTGTATTTTTTTTTTTTTTTTTTTGAGACAGAGTCTCGCTTTGTTGCCCAGGCTAGAGTGGGTGCCATGGCGTCAGCCTAGCTCACAGCAACCTCAAACTCCTGGGCTCAAGCAATCCTGCTGCCTCAGCCTCCCAAGTAGCTGGGACTACAGGCATGCACCACCATGCCCAGCTAATTTTTTCTATATATATATTAGTTGGCCAAATTAATTTTTTTCTATTTATAGTAGAGATGGGGTCTCACTCTTACTCAGTCTGGTTTCGAAAGCCTGACCTCGAGCAATCCGCCCACCTTGGCCTCCCAGAGTGCTAGGATTACAGGCGTGAGCCACCACACCCGGCCTACATTCTTGTATAGTTGGTGTTGTTATTAATGATTTCTTGGCTCCTATTACATCTCTCTCACATACCATGATGGTAAAGTGTACTCATTGGTTAAAGAGAGGCCTTATGCTAGTAAGTGCTGGTGGTTTTTTGTTTGTTTGGTTTTTTTTTTTTTTTTTTTGGTCCATACAGACACCTGATTTTCAAGTCTGCTTGGAAGACCTGGAAAAAACAAATAGAAAAATAGTGCAATAGATCTTTTTTTTTTTTTTTTTTTTTTTTTTTTTTTTTTTTTTTTGAGACAGAGTCTCGCTTTCTTGCCTAGGCTAGAGTGAGTGCCATGGCATCAGCCTAGCTCACAGCAACCTCAAACTCCTGGGCTCAAGCAATCCTCCTGCCTCAGCCTCCCGAGTAGCTGGGACTACAGGCACGAGCCACCATGCCCGGCTGATTTTTATATTATATATATTAGTTGGCCAATTAATTTCTTTCTATTTTTATGGTAGAGACGGGGTCTCACTCAGGCTGGTTTTGAACTCCTGACCTTGAGCAATCCGCCCGCCTCGGCCTCCCAGAGTGCTAGGATTACAGGCGTGAGCCACCGCGCCCGGCCTGCAATAGATCTTTATTCTTGCGTAATTGCTGTGCGGAAGGGGATGCTCCCATTGTACCACCTTTTGTAGCTTTTTTCTAGACAGGATGGATGACTGCACTTTTTCACTGACCCTCTCTTTTCCAGAGTAGGAGGCTGGGGTATTGAAAAGGAGTGAATTTTAGGTCTGTTTTATAGAAACAAAATATTACAGATACAATTGAAGCTCTTTTTGAACCCTTTCTCACTCTCAATTCCCTTGCTGTCTCACCAGTATGTCTCTTCCTAACCATGTTTTCATATGTTTGGTAGATATAAATGTATCCATAAATAATAGACACTATTGTTAAGACTTACATAAATGGCATAAATTGAATGTATCATTTTGCAACTTGCTTTTTCACTCACCATTGTGATTTGAGATTTACTCATATTGATGTATGTTGTTCATTCATTTAACTTCATTGCTATGTTCTATATTCATACATTTCCTTTATTGCTGGTTTCTAGTTTTTCACAATTGCAGACAGGACTATGGTAAAGATTTTTGTATGTGTTCCCTTAGGCACATGTGTGACGGTTTCTCCAGGGCAGTGATTCTCAAAGTGTGGTGCCCGAGCCAGCAACGTCTGTATCACCTGGAACTTGTTAGAAATGGAAATTCTTCCTTTTTTTTCTTTTTTTGAGACACAGTGCTGTGAATCAGCCTCCCTCACAGCAACCTCAAACTCCTGGGCTCAAGCGATCCTTCTGCCTCAGCCTCCTGAGAAGCTTGGACATAGGCATGTGCCATCACGCCTGGCTAATTTTTTCTGTTTTTAGTAGAGGCGGGGTCTCATTCTTGCTCAGGCTGGTCTCAAACTCCTGATCTCAAGAGATCCTCCCACTTTGGGCTCCCAGAGTGCTAGGATTACAGGCATGATCCACTGCGCCAAACCGGAAATGCAAATTCTTGGGCCTGAACTCAGGCTTACTAAATCAGAAACTGGGGGTGGGCCCAACAAACTATTTTAACAAGCTCTCCAGTGATTGTGATGCATATTAAAGCTTGAGAATTACTGCTCTAGCTATATACATTTTACAGTAAAATTGCTGGATTATAGGATATGTGTATTTGGAAATTTGAGATTTAAACAAATTATCTTAAATGATTGTGTTAGTTTACACTTAAGTATCATTTCTCAGTCTATAGCTTAACTTTTTTAAAATGATAACTTGTCATAGAAAAGCTTTACATTCTAATGTGATTTAATTTAATATTTTCTTTGTTTTGTGCTTTTGATCTTATTTGTGTTCAGAAGTCATAATCTCTTAAATTGTCTTTGTTAATGGAAAGAACTCTGAACTCTGTAAAAATAATTTAAAGAGGCTTACTTTGAGGCCAAATATGTATGACCCTAGTCCAGAGCACATGGTTTCAAAAGGGCCTTAGAAAATGTGCCCCAGTCAGCCAAGTTACAGTTTGGTTTTATACATTCATGGAGGTAGGAATTACACATAAAATGACCACTTCTTGGCTTTTTGGCTAAGATCAAGTGTAGGGATTACACATTAAATCATAAATCAATACGTGGAAGGTGTACATTGGTTTGGCCTGAAAAGTCAGGACACCTCACAGGGTGGGGGCTTACAGGTTATAGGTGGGCTCAAAGATTCTTTGATATTGGTTAAAGAAATAAAGCTTTGTCTAAAGACTTGGACTATTTTAAGATAAGGAAGTCTGTTAATCAAGGACAAGCCACTGGACAGGAGTTAAGTGATCTGTTACGTAAATTGATGGCCCGCAGGTAATTTTAACCTTTACCCTGCACAGCCTTAATAATAATAATTTAGTTATTGTCTGAGTTGTATCTGAACTCCTTTCTTTTTGGTGGCCAGGAACTCAGTTTCAAGGTTTTTTTGGGGTCCTCTTGACCAAGAGGGGGTCCACTCAATTTGGGGGGGGTGCTTAGGATTTCATTTTAGTTCACATCTTCTAATTACTTTAAATTTTCATTTTTCCCATTTAGGTCTTTGAACATCTAAAATTCAAATATAGTAGTGTTTTTTTCTGATCTGCTCTTGCTGAAGAGATCAGGCTCTTCCCAACTTTAAAAAACCTAACAGTGTCATTGTAGGCACAGATTTGGTGAGGGGGGCTGTGGGCAGGTGGTAATTGGTAATACATGTGAATGATTTAAAAAAAAAAAAAATTCAAGCCTGGTGCAGTGGCAAATGCCTGTTGTCTCAGCCACACAGGAGGCTGAGGCAGGAGGATCATTTGAGCCCAGGAATTTGAGCCTTTGAATAACCACCAGTGAGGTCCTGTCTCTTAAATAAATAAATGAAGCCAAAGAGTTTACAATAATTAAAAACATAGGTTTATTTTAATATTAATAGGGGAGAAGTTGGCATTGCTTTCTACAGTTGTTTTATTTATAGTGCTGTGGATTTGGTGAGCTTATTTATTTTAGTGCATCATATATGCCATTGCATATGGGTCTTGTTAAATCCATACAAAGGCTATGAAAATTGTTCTGCTTCAAAATACATTGCTTGGAGATAAGTGATTCTTAGTACAGATTCCAAGAAAACAGGATTTGGCGGTAATTTGCAGTTCACTGGGAAAAAGCCTTCTAATACTTTTAGCTGACCCCAGATAGTCCCAGCGCTCGGAACAATGCCTAGCACGTAGTGTTTTCTAAGTGTTGATTCACTGATTGATTACAGAAGGTGCTAAACTACCCAAACTTTCTGACTGTCTGACTTTTACCTAGGAATGCTAGTCCTGCAGAAGAAAAGCTGAGATCCTGGTATTTACATATACCAACAGAGCAACAATTTATCAATCCTGTCTGCTATTTTAAGTATTTAAAAATTTCAACAAACAATGTTGAATCTTCCCAATGATTTGGGAAGATTTACTAGTGTACAATTTGTACATTAATATTAGGCCTAGATTTTAATTTAATCTACTTTGTGTTAAGTTGAGTTCAAAAAATATTTTTGTGAACTACTGTGTGCTTCACTAACCTCTAAGGTTGCAATGATGGGTATGATACAGTCCCTGCTTAATCAAGATGATGTGTTCAGTAGACAGCTAGGGACCTTTGGCCCCTTCTGGGGACAAGGCTGGTGACTGCCACACCTGGGGGAGAAGGGGACACCCCATGAATCTGTGAGCCAGAACTTAGCACAACAACTGCAAAAGAATGCAGAGGACTTTCTAGCCCATGGGCCCAGCAGCATAGGGACAACAGACTTGGGAAAAGAGACCTAGAACAACCAGCTTTCAGAAGCTCATGGGAGATCCGCATGTGTAGTAAGACTTAGGTTGTATAACTCCCAACTGTCCAATCAAAGTGGTTCCATGGTCATGTTTGAGCCACGAGGCGGGTCCAATCCAGACACTATAAAATAAGACTCGGACCATAACCAAGGCTTTTTTTGTCACAACAAGGGGTCTGTTGTCTGTGGCAAATGTATCTTGCTCTCGCTCTGTAAACCTATATCTTGCTCTATAATCCTATCTTTCTCTCCTCAATAAACCTCATTTTCACACTTGCCTTGTTTTCAGCGTGTCTGGTCATTCTTTGGCCAAGAGCGCACAATGAACCAACATTTCAGACTGTGATGTTCTTTCTCTGTATTATAAATGTGGCAAACTAGGTATATCTAATCTTAGTCCAATGCCGATATTTTAGGGGGTTGGCAGAAATGTCTTGCAAAATTCTTATCTTAGATCTACAAAGAATACAAAATCTTCAATCATATGTCTAAGCTGAAAACACATAATATTCCTAGTAGGCCTTATAGAATTGGGTGAAGGGTTCAACGATAGAGGAAGCGGGTTTCAGAGGGCAGGAGTAAAATGGATGTTGGTTTGTGGAACATGGAAGAAACAGTGAGAAGCAATTGGTACTCTAACCAAACCATACACATTACAAAGTCTGGAAGGAGAGTTTTCCAGACTTGGCAGTGGTGCTGCAGGGCTCCTCACCCTACTGGTAATTGGGACGTGTTTGTGAGGGTGGTCTCCTGCCGCCTTTCCACCCAGCTGTGCCCCAGCACCCTTCCATGGCCACCCAGTCCTCTTTGTACTTTTGTTTTGCTTTGCCTACCTCAATTCAGGGCTTTGCAATATAATGCCTAGAGGTTTAGCTTGTCATTGTAGAAATCAAATGAGCCTAGAGGTTATTTGGTTTTAATTATCATTCACTGAAACAATCAATGTAGAGGATTTAGTCATTCAAATGGTTAATGAAGGGACATTTAGGTAATTGCAACTGTTAGATGTTCTTCTTTCTGCTAATTGTTTTTATCGAACAAGATTTGTATCTAGGTCTTGAAGAGAAGTTGTTAAGGTACTGGGTATCACAGGCCAACATTTTTTAAAAATTAAAAAAATGTATTATGGGTATACATATATACAACAATAGTTGTATATATTTATTGAATACATGTGATGTTTTGATACAGGCATACAATGTGTATTCATCAAATCAGGGTAATTGGGGTATCTGTCACTTCAAGCATTTATTTATTTGTGTTAGGAATATTCCAATTCTTTTAGTTAAAGTATATCCTAACTTATTGTTGATTATGTCACTTTGTCGTGCTATCAAATACTGTTCATTCTACATAACTCTATTTTTGTACCCATTAACCATTCCCTCTTTATCTCCCCCTCCCTTGTTATCCTTTCCAGCTTCTGGTAACCATCATTCTACTTACTGTCTCCATGAGATCAATTGTTTTAATATTTAGCTCCCACAAATGAGTGAGATCATGAGATTTGTCTTTCTGTGCTTGGCTTATTTCATTTAATGTAATGTTCCCCAGCTCTATTCATTTTTTACAAACGGCAGGATTTCATTCTTTTTTATGGCAGTATAGT
The DNA here is from genome assembly GCF_040939455.1 of Microcebus murinus. Taxonomy (NCBI): domain Eukaryota; kingdom Metazoa; phylum Chordata; class Mammalia; order Primates; family Cheirogaleidae; genus Microcebus; species Microcebus murinus. Next base: position 59,230,372 of record NC_134109.1, on the reverse strand, counting down.
ATTCCACAGTGTATTATGTACCATAATCTCTTTATCCAGTTATCCATTGATGGACACTTAGGTTGATTCCAAATCTTGGCTATTGTAAGTAGTGCTACAATAAACATAGGAGTTCAGATATCTTTTTAATATACTGAGTTCTCTTGATTTTTGGATAAATTCCTAGCAGTGGGATTGCTGGGTCATATGGTAGTTCTATTTTTAGTTTTTTGAGGAAGCTCCATACTATTCTCCATAGTGGTTACACTAATTTACATTCCCACCCTTCTCCACATCCTTGCCAGTGTTTGTTATTGCCTGCCTTTTTGATAAAAGCTATTTTTACTGGGGTGAGATGATATCTTATTGTAGATTTGATTTGCATTTCTAAGATGACTGATTGTTACCAAAAGCTTGGTACTTGTCCCCGAGGCTGAATTGAACTAATGAATACAAAGAATGAGGACAAGTGGTTTGAGGAAAAAGGAAAGAAATTAATAAATTTGCTGGCAAATGAGGAGGGTGGCAGACTAGCATCTCAAAAGACCACCATCTTGCCTTTAAGTTGAAAAACAAGGCTTTTTAAAAGGAGGTTTTCCACAGTTGGGCTTGGGTCCACATGACTGATGTCACATGTCATGGCTTTGGGGTGTTGTTGCTTAACTATAATCGATGGTTTCAGTCTTGGGTTATCGTAATCTTATCTCTGGTGATAATGATCTTGTGGTTCTTGTTTGAACAATTTTGTTGAGCCATCTCCTATGGTTTAGTATAATAGAAAACAGCAAAGAACATTTTTCTGCCCCTTTGATCACTGTCTTCGGGAAGGAATGCAAGTTTTAATTCCCAAAAGGAGAGGTTTTAAAGAAACGTGAAACATTTCATTGTCCTTTTTCAGACCTTTACCTCTGTTACATAATGATGTTGAACATTTTCTCATACGCCTGTTGGCCATTTGTATGTCATCTTTTGAGAAATGTCTATTCAGACCTTTGACAGGCCAGCATTTTGGAAGGAAGTGGTAGAGGGAGCTCTTCTGACCGGGTCCTAAGCCTGGCTCCACTTTTCACTCTTATAATTGCTTCACTTACTGTTTTTTTTTTGTTGTTTTTTTGTGTTTTTTTTGAGACAGAGTCTTGCTTTGTTGCCCAGGCTAGAGTGAGTGCCATGGCGTCAGCTTAGCTCACAGCAACCTCAAACTCCTGGGCTCAAGCAATCCTCCTGCCTCAGCCTCCCGAGTAGCTGGGACTACAGGCATGCGCCACCACGCCCGGCTCATTTTTTCTATATATATTAGTTGGTCAATTAATTTCTTTCTACTTATAGTAGAGACGGGGTCTTGCTCTTGCTCAGGCTGGTTTCGAACTCCTGACCTCAAGCAATCCGCCCTCCTCGGCCTCCCAGAGTGCTAGGATTACAGGCGTGAGCCACCACACCCAGGCCGAACATATTTTAAAAACCAGTAAGTGGGCCAGGCCTCCCAGCTACTCGGGAGGCTGAGGCAGGAGGATTGCTTGAGCCCAGGAGTTTGAGGTTGCTGTGAGCTAGGCTGACGCCACGGCACTCACTCTAGCCTGGGCAACAAAGCGAGACTCTGTCTCAAAAAACAAAAAAATCATGTATGCATAGTGTCTAGTGTCCATACTCACAAACATGTGTATTTGGCCATAGCTGTGTGCTTAGTTGCCATAACAGACTCTCTCAAGATTATATAAAATATTGTACACTGCCCTAAATGGAATTTTTGAGTGTAGTATTTTGCTTGGCTTCTCAATTACTTATGTAATCCTAAGTTTATAACTCTAATCATCTAGTACTGTTAGGGAGGAAAGTTTTTTGTCTACCCTCTTAGTTTCAGTGACCAAAGCTTGCAAATTTAACTGACTAAAGAAAGACAGATTAACAGGAGGAAAGGTATGATTTTTATTCATAATATTTTTAAGTGCACAGGAGCTTCACAGAAATGAAGTGAAAACTTGAAAGAAGTGCTTAGGCTCAGGAGCTGACATACCCCTCTTAACAAAGGAGGAAGCATTTGGGCTTCAGTGGACAATACATTATTTGAAGTGATTAGGAAATACATGAAGGAAACTAATGGCAGATAGGGGTTATTTTAGTAAGGTTTGTTAATGCAGACTCATGTTGGTGTGACATCTCTAGTAATGAGTCATTCTCCTCTTCCTAGCACAGAGAGGCACCTTCCTCAAAGGAAAATTTATGCCCTGCTCTTAGGCAGATAAGGGGAAGGCAGAGACCTTTTACTGCACATCTGTTGTTTCTCAATTGCCTTCAGCTCAAAATAATCCTTATGCCAATGTGACGTTTTGGAATGGCATATTCTGATCTCCTGTAGTACCATTTCCCCCAGTTTTAGAGGTAAGAAATGAAGGTGTAGAAAGGATAAAGGAGTTGCCTCTATTCACACAGCAAATTAGTGGTCGAGCTGGAACCAGATTCCCAGTCTTCTGACCCTGAGTCTTATAATTACTTTTATCATCTGAGGGTCAGGACCCAGCACATGCTTTGGTTGGGAACAGAAGACTAATTCAGGGAACACAGACTTTAGTAACCAATTCCTCCTAGACAAATGAGTGTTTACATTTTCATTTTCAATGAAGGTTAGATTTTAGCATCTAATTACATTGAAGAAGGGTTTATACATGCTCTCCCTTTTTCTTTGTTGAGTAAGGAAATGGGCACAAAAACCTTCACAATTTCATGATTCTGAGATAATGCAATTCCCACTGAAATAGATACATTGAAAAATATTAGAAAAGACTTTTTTACTGGTTCAATTATTACTAAATAATTAGATATCTGTTCTCTACTTTTCAAGTGATTTAATCTTTTTTTTCTGAACAGGAAGTTCTAAGTGTTCTTTGATTAAAAATTCAAACTTTAGAGACATATGCAACATGGATACTGACAATATACCATGTCTGTCACTCTTAGAGATAATCACTATCAATTATTTAGCGTATTTTCCTCCAGTTTTTTTTTCTATGCACATACTAATAAATATTACTGGTTTTCCCACAAAAAATGGGATCATGTTATTTCTACTGTTTTTTTTTTAAATTTTAAAATATGAAGAAGGTACAAATGTTTTTGTTACATGGATACCTTGTATAATGCTTAAGGCAGGGCTTTCAGTGTGCCTGTCACCAGAATAGTGTTCATTGTACCTGATAGGTTAGTTTTTATCCCTCAACCCCCTCCCACCCTCCAACTTCTTTTTAAATTTAGGCTGTGTATGGTGGCTCATGCCTGTAATCCCAACACTTTGGGAAGTCGAGATGGGAGGATCACTTGAGTCCAGGAGTTCAAGACCAACCTGAGCCTCTACAAACAATAAAAACAAATTAGCTGGGTGTGGTGGTGCATGCCTGTAGTCCTAGCTACTCGGCAGGCTAAGGTGGGAGAACTGCTTGAGCTCTGGAGTTTGCAGTTGCCATGAGCTATGATTGTGCCACTGCACTCTAGCCTGGGCGACAGTGAGACCCTGCCTCGGAAGAAAAAAAAAGGATTGAAGTAAAATTTACATATAATAAAACTTACCATTTTAGCAATTTTAAAATTGTACAACTCAGTGGCTTTTAGTACATTCACTTTTAGTACATTCACATGCAACCAACACCACTATCTAGTTCTGGAATGTTTTTGCCACCCCATGGAGAAATACCATGCTCTGTTCATACAGCTTTGCATCTTTTTCACTTAATGTATCCTACTATGTGATGTGACATATAGTCACATTCCTTTTAATGGCTCTATAGAAGTCTAAGTACCATAGTTAAACAACCTCAATTAATGAACAGTTGGATTCTTCTAGGGTTTTTCTTTTCTTTTCTTTTCTTTTTTTTGAGACAGAGTCTCACTTTGTTGCCCAGGCTAGAGTGAGGGCCGTGGCGTCAGCCTGGCTCACAGCAACCTCAATCTCTGAGGCTCAGCGATCCTACTTCCTCAGCCTCCCGAGTAGCTGGGACTACAGGCATGTGCCACCATGCCCGGCTAATTTTTTGTATATATATTTTTAGTTGGTCAATTAATTTATTTCTTTTTTTTTTTTCCATAAAAATTTGAGCTTTTAAATTAATTTATTTCTATTTTTGGTAGAGACAGGGTCTCGCTCAGGCTGGTTCCTAACTCCTGACCTTGAGCAATCTGCCTGTCTCGCTGGCCTCCCAAAGTGCTAGGATTACAGGCGTGAGCCACCACAGAGTCTCACTCTGTTGCCCCAACTAGAGTGCTGTGGCGTCAGCCTAGCTCACAGCAACCTCAAACTCCTGGGCTCAAGTGATCCTCCTGCCTCAGCCTCCTGAGTAGTTGGGACTACAGGCACACACCACCACGCCTGGCTAATTCTTTCTCTATATTTTTAGTTGTCCAGCTAATTCCTTCCTTCCTTCCTTCCTTCCTTCCTTCCTTGTCTTGCTCTTGCTCTTGCTCTTGCTCTTGCTCTTGCTCTTGCTCTTGCTCTTGCTCTTGCTCTTGCTCTTGCTCTTGCTCTTGCTCAGGCTGGTCTCCAACTCCTGAGCTCAAGCAATCCTTCTGCCTTGGCCTCCCAGAGTGTTAGGATTACAGGTGTGAGTGACCATGCCCGGCTGGGTTTTTCAATATTATAAACAATGCTATACCGAACATTTGTGAACACTTGCACACTTCTGTGAGAAATTACTAGAATTAAAATTATTAGAAATAAAAATGCTGAGGCCGGGCGCGGTGGCTCACACCTGTAAATCCTAGCACTCTGGGAGGCCAAGGCGGGGCCGACTGCTCAAGCTCAGGCTGGTCTCAAACTCGTGACCAAGAGCGAGACCCCATTTCTACTAAAAAATAGAAAGAAATTAATTGGCCAACTAAAAATATATGGAAAAAATTAGCCGGCCATGGGTGGCACATGATTGTAGTCCTAGCTACTTGGGAGGCTGAGGCAGGAGGATCACTTGAGCCCAGGAGTCTGAGGTTGCTATGAGCTAGGCTGACGCCATGGCACTCTAGCTGGGGCAACAGAGTGAGACTTTGTCTCAAAAACAAAAAACTGTTACATTTCCCTCCAAAAAAAGTTGTACTAATTAACAATCCCAGCAAGAGTATTTCCCGTTCATATTTTCTTTTGTCAACCCTCAATATCATCAATTTTAATTTAATTTATTTATTTATATTTTTTTAGACTAGCCAAGTGCAGTAGTGAGGAGGGGGAAAGTAGTAGAACAAGGAGTTCAATCTGTAACTGTGAACAATCAAGTAAAATAACTAACTACCTTTGGACCAGCCTATCATCAATTTTTAAATCTTTGCCAATCTGATAGAAATAAGCACATTGTTTTTTTTTTTTTTTTTTTTTTTTTGAGACAGAGTCTCGCTTTCTTGCCTAGGCTAGAGTGAGTGCCGTGGCGTCAGCCTAGCTCACAGCAACCTCAAACTCCTGGGCTCAAGCTATTCTCCTGCCTCAGCCTCCCGAGTAGCTGGGACTACAGGCACAAGCCACCATGCCCAGCTGATTTTTTATATATATATTAGTTGGCCAATTAATTTCTTTCTATTTTTATGGTAGAGACGGGGTCTCGCTCAGGCTGGTTTTGAACTCCTGACCTTGAGCAATCCGCCCGCCTCGGCCTCCCAGAGTGCTGGGATTACAGGCGTGAGCCACAGCGCCCGGCCTGTTTTTAATTTTTATATGATTAAGAGATGCTCAACTTCCCTTATAACTGTTTCTTAGCAATTTGTATTGTTTTGTATGTGTGTGACTTGCCTGTTCATACTCTTTGCCCATAACTTTGAGTTTTATTTTTAATTGAATGTTAGTTAGTTCATAAGAAATTTTTGTTTTGAAAGATCTTTTTGGTTCTCATTTTTAAATCAACCCTTTTCTTCCCTGCCCAGAAAAAAAACTTTCTGATTCATCTGTGTTAAGAGCTTCCAGGCCATTTAGTTAATGAAACCTTTTCCTGCTGAAGAGGGCTTGGCCTGTGATCATCAAAAGGATAATAACACCCTATTTCCCTTTCCTTTAGAGCTACCATCCTCTTTTTCTCTCACATTAATTGCTTTGTGTTTTCCCTGCTTGATGCATTTGACCTTAGGTTTTTCCTGTAGTGCTTTCTTGCTGTATCCAGTTGTATTATATCAGAAGAAAATTAATTCCTTTGGCTTTTGGATACATTGTATAAGGAGACCCCATTGGATTAGTCTTTCTTTTAAGCTGTGTCTAATTTTTGACTCAACCAAAGAGTATTTTGATTTAAACTTTATTCTTTGGAGTCCATCTGTTCTAAATATTTTTTGGACTCCCAGGGTGATCTTAAAACCAATGACAACCATATTTTTGTCAGGGTAAGAATAACAGCCTAAATTCCAGGTCATATGTAATTTTCCTGAGCTGCCAATAGTGGGAGCCCTTTTCTGCTTCTTAATTCAAAAGGCTATCCAAGTACCCGCTATCCAAGTACGTGCTATCAGGTAGTGCTTTGCCCCAGAAGCAGAAGCGGTGACCTCTGGGGCTAGATTGAGAAATTAATGAAGCCCTGTGGGATCCTTTGCAAAAGAAGAGTTGGCATAAATGGGAGGTGTGCTCTGTATGGTTCTCAAGGGAGTTGAAAACAAACCAAGGATGAAAAAATGCTGCCACAGCTGCCACAGCCTGTGAATAATGTGAGGGTGAAGTGTTGACAACACACAGATTCCCCAGGGAGAGCTTGGGGGTGAGATGGTCACAACATCGCAATGCTTTTCACGTGGTCTTAGCATTGATTTTCAAATAACACATTCACTTAAAGCCTGACCTGACCACTCTGGGTGTGGGATGGGGTGGTTGCAAGGCCCTCAGCAGCTTTGTTATTGCTACCACCAAGCATTGGCATGGGAACGAATTGGGCAATCTAGGTCCTTTTCTCCTAGCTGGTCACCAAGCTTCACTTGGAGGTGGGACGAAAGAGGGGAGCCAACAAGAATTTTCTCTTCTATGCTTTTGACAATGAATCAAATGAAGTTTTGTTTTTAAGAGTGAGCATAATGTTACTCAGCCACCTTCTGTACTCGCCCCCACTCACCATTCCAAAGGGAGAGCCCAAGTACTCACTTAGTTGGTTCTTTTATATGGTTGGTTCTGCCACTGGGACCTTTAGAAACTCTTTATGGCTTCCTGAATGTTAAAGGTCTAATTGTCATAATCTATTATTTCTCAGAGCCTTACACTTATCAATTATGTAACTAACTTTTCCTTAATTATATGTATTACACATATTGCCCATAGAAAAATCTAGAAGATATGGAAAAGTATAAAAATGAAAAGCAACCACATCCTTATTATCAAGGACTACCACTATTAATCTTTTTTTAATTTTTAAAAATGTTTTTATTTTTTTTTTTAGACAGTCTCACTCTGTTGCCCAGGCTAGAGTGAGTGCCGTGGCATCAGCCTAGCTCACAGCAACCTCAAACTCCTGGGCTCAAGCAATCCTCCTGCCTCAGCCTCCCGAGTAGCTGGGACTATAGGCATGTGCCACCATGCCCGGCTTGTTTTTTCTATATATTTTTAGTTGGCCAATTATTTTATTTCTATTTTTAGTAGAGACAGGGTCTCACTTTTGCTCAGGCTGGTTTAGAACTCCTGACCTTGAGTGATCCGCCGGGCTCGGCCTCCCAGAGTGCTAGGATTACAGGCATGAGCCACCGTGCCCGGCCACTATTAATATCTTGATATATATCCTTCCATATTGTATATAATATACAGTCGATTCTCATTATTTTGGCAGTTTTGTTTTATAAAGGCATTGGGAACCATGAATTAGCAAATACTGAACATTGCTCCTAGGGGAGATGTATAAGGTTAGGTTCCTGTGAGCCTCTGATCAAAACACTTTTATCAACTGATCTATTAATATATGTATCTTGATTTATGTGTGTTTCTGTTTAAAGACATATGTATATTGTTGATTCATTAAAATTAAACTCATGGCTAACGGCACTATAATTCATGCCTGAATGAAACTTATCTTGGCCAGCCATAGTGGCCCATGCTTGTAATCCTAGCACTTTGGGAGGCCAAGGTGGGAGGATCGCTTGAGCCTAGGAGTTCAAGACCAACCTGGGAAATATAGCAAGACCCCATCTCTACAAGATAAATAAATTAGCCAGGCATGGTGGCAAGTGCCTGTCATCCTAGCTACACAGGAGGCTGAGGCAGGAGGATTTTTTGAGCCCAGGAGTTTGAGGCTGCAGTGAGCTATGATGATGCCACTGTGCTTTAGCCTGGGCAACAAAGTGTGAGACACTGTCTCAAAAACAAAAAAAAACAAAAAACACCCAAAATAAAAAAATTCATTAACACAAGTATTTTGTCTGTAAAGCACATTATAGCCTCTTGCACTTAGACACATTAGATAGTTCTTCAGCACTAGATTTGGGGGAGATTTTAAACAGCAAAATGACCAACAAAAAGTACAAAAATGTGAAATACACAGCAGTAAATAAACTATGAAAAGGATACTTGTTTACAATATGAGAGATAAAACAAGAAGGCAGAGTATTGCCTAGTTCAACTTCAGCTGCTCGTGTGCACATCAGGTGACTGAATTTTTAGCACTCTGTGCAAGCCGGCAAATGACCACGAATGTGCTGCATGTATTGATATCTGGGGTCACAGGTTTTAGTGAACAGGTGAATTCACAAATACAGAATCTGTGAATAATGGGAATCAACTACATTGTAATATTTTCTCCACTTACCAACATATGAATTTTAATGGCTACATAGTAGTTCAAGATATGAATGAACTGTGATTTATTTAACCATGTTTCCAATTTTGAATATTGTTTGTTTTCAAAATTTTACTCTCATCCTTGAATGTAGATCTTGGTTCATATGTTATTTACTTGGATATTTACCTGGAAGAGGAATTGTGATTCTAGTTGTCAAAGATAGTGTTATATAGCTATGTTTTGCATAAATAATCTATATGTAGTCCTTATTTTTTTTTTCAATTTGAAAGCAGTCACTGTTTATTAACTGACCAGATTACAAAAATAATCATGGTAGACACCTTAGTTCATTCTTCTGATAAGCCTATTGATCTGGTCCTCCCTGTTGCCAGCATCTCCACCTTCTACAAAATGGGTTGTCTTTTTCTTCATTCCACCCCGTGGAGATGATAACTTGAAGGGCCACAGGAGATTATTTGCTTCTTTGAAGCGTTTCCCAACAGTATAGATCTCATGAATCAGATCCTCCATGCAGATGATGCCATATTTACCAAGAGATCGAGCAATCAAATCGTTATCTGTCAACGCAATTCGTTTCTTATTGATTTTGCCATAACCACGCTTGTAGATTAGTTCATTTACTGACTTTAGGTTTGGGTACCCCCATGCAATATATGGTTCTACAATCCTCAGCATGTTAATTGAAGCCTTGTTGAGCTTAACAAAGGTTCCATTGAAGATCTGCCGAAGGTAAAGAAGCTGCAACACCTTTCGGACCTTTGGGCTCACACCATTGATAACCACGGATCCTGATGACAAATGCCAATTTGGGTTCTGCAGGTACATAAAAGTTGCCTGCTTTTCTTGCCATCCTAGCCATTTGAATCTCAGTTCTGTACATCTGCCTGTATTCCTTGTGATAATGCTTAGCTTTTTCATAGATAAGCTTCCTCCTTGCCTTTCGAAGCATCTTTTGGGCAAACTTCTTTCTCAGGCGTTTGATCTTCAGCTCCGCGAAATTTCTTCGCTTTTTCTTAAGGGTTTGTGGCACAGCAGGAACCTTCTTTTTCTTCTCTTCTGCGCCCTCCATGGTTCCAGCCGGAAAAGAGCTGTAGTCCTTATTTATATGTGTACTGAGGGGTTAACTCAGGAGATGTAGGTATCTAAATTCTGTATATTCCCAAGGTCTTCTTCAGGACTGGCCTGTGAGCAGCACCTGGGAGATAACCTCTAAGCCCTTGGCATACCCTGCCCAGTAAGACTGTCTTTGCATAGTTATCATAGGCCATGCCAGATAATTTATGTTAACAATGTGAATACGAGTATAGTGAATACCTGTTCTTGTTCACCTGGGGCCCTGGGCTACACTGGATCAGTTAAACATCTGCGGGGACTGAAGACTGAGGAGCTAAGATCAGTCACATTAGGTGTTCCATGTTTATGTGATTGACCACCCTCCCCCAATAAAAACTTCAGACATCAAGGCTCAGCTGAGTTTTCCTGGTTAACAATACTTTATAAGTATAGTCACACATTATAGCTGGGAGACTAAGCGCTGGGAGAATTAAACTTGCACTTGGCTTCTCCAGGACTCTGCTCTATGCACCTTTTTCCTTTACTGCTTTTAATGTCTATCCTTTTGCTGTATTAACCATAACCATGAATATAACAGCTTTTCTGTTCTATGAGTTCTCGTGAATCACTGAAGCTGAATGTGGTCTTGGGGACTTCTCCCCAACACAGTTTACTATACACTTACACATACATGTAGGATTTTGTGCACCAAAGCACATATGCTGTATTTTATTGGAAGTTTAAGAGGTTTTCAAAGGTAATTGGCTATGCTATACTTGATTTTTCTCTTGTCTTACATTCTATTTTTAAAAACCAATCCTTATCAGCTGCAATTCCACTATTAAACATATTTTTAAATGCTTATTGGCCATTTGATTTCTTCCTCTGTGAATTGTCTATTTATGTTCTTTTTCTTGGCTGAGCTGTTCTTGAATTTAGAAAACAGTAAGCACATTCACATATACACAAAGGAAATCAAATTTTATTTCCCTATTGGCACATGGAACTTGGTGCATTCTATTAATGTATAGTCAGAGTTTGCTTCGTCTAAATAATCCCTAAAATTGCTTACCCCCTCAGGAATACCAGCTTTCTCCATTATCTAATTTTCTTATATCCAGCCTCTATTTTTTTTTTTGCAGTTTTATTTATTTCAGCATATTATAGGGGTACAAATGTTAAGGTTGCGAATATTGCCCATGCCCCCCTCCCCCTCGAGTCAGAGCTTCAAGTGTGACCATCCCCCAAACGTTGCACATCTCACTCATTGTGTTTGTATATACCCATCCCCTCCTCCCCCCTCCCACCCACCCGACACCTGATAAATGTTTTTCCTATATGTCCACTTAGGTGTTGATCCATTAATACCAATTTGCTGGGGAGTACATGTGGTGCTTGTTTTTCCATTCTTGAGACACTTCACTTAGTAGAATGGGTTCCAGCTGTATCCAGGAATATACAAGAGGTGCTATATCACCATTGTTTCTTAAAGCTGAATAGTACTCCATGGTATACATATACCACATTTTATCCAGCCTCTATTTTTAAGTCATGTTAATCCTACCCTCAATCTCTCATAAGTTTTTTTTCTCTGGACAAAACTTTCACTCACTGAATTTAGTTGATTTTTCTTTTCCAATGTCTCTAATATATGCATCTTCCTTTACATAACCACCTTGCAAATCCAGACTTTTAGAATCCACATTCGATTACTTTACTAGTCTTCCCATGAATCCAGTAACGTCTACCCTCAAAACTATCCTGTAGATGCCAGCTTAATCATCTTAAAGCATTGAATTCATTGTACCACTTTCTTGCTCATAATCTCCCAAGATTCTCTTATTACACGTGGGAACCCCTGGGGTCAGACTTGGAGACCTGAGTGTGTTGAGAGCTGCCCACTTGATTTACTCATGGAATCAACTCCCAAGACAAAGATGTTGTCTGAGTCCATTTTCTGTGACTGTAGCTGAATACCTGAGAACTTAGGTAATTTATAAAGAAAAATGTATTTAGCTCATGAGTTCCGGAGGCTGGGAAGTCCAAAAGCATGGCACCAGCATTTGGTGAGGGCCTTCTTGCTGTGTCATAACATGGCAGAAAGCATCATCACATGGTGAAAGGGCTTCACGCAGGCTGAGTGAAGAATGGTTTAAGTCTGAGGTTTGATGAAGAGTACAGAGGTGTGGGAAAATGTGATAGGACAGTAGGGTATGAGCTAGGGGTAATAAACTGGAAGAAACTTAGCAAGTCTTATTCATTTAAATTCCTTTCAGCATCCCTCCATCTTTGGAGATAAGGATGGTCCTTTCCTCCAGGTATAGGGAGGTCACCTCTCTCTCAAGAGTCACCTGCTTTAGGGAAGAAAGAGGAGGTGAGAGTCCTTCCTGCACCTGCCATTTCTCGAATTCCTTCAGTTTAAAATATTCAATATACCAAGGTGCTGTATTTGGGAGTAGCATGTTCTGAACCTCATCAATGCCAACAGGACCAGGTGGGGCCATATTCCTGTGAAATCTCCACTGGGGTGATGTGGGTCTAGGATCCCTGATATTCTGATCTGTTAATATAATCCACTTCTGGGTGAGGAACCATTTTCCTGATTATCTTTCTAATTCCTGCTTCCTTCAGAAAAAGATTTGGGACTGGATTAGACATGGGTTACTGGAAGAACAGAGTCTGTTCCTGACTTAACTTTCAAGAAGCATACAGTTGGTGACGACGTCTCAGATGTTATGGGTGCCAGGCCTCTGCCAGGCAGTGTTGAAGTCTGCTATCACCGTAGGAGCTCTTTCACCCACACAAGCTGGGGTTAGGGGTTAAACTGAGATACATTTACAGAACAAGCATGTTTAGGCTATGAGAGCATTTGTCCAGAGCAGATTACCAGAACTTGTCCCTGGAAATTCTGATTGTAGATTTGGGTTTGGGCATAGGAATTTGAGATTTATCTTCAGGGAGTCTTGGGAAGCATTGGCGTAGGATTGGTTTGTGAAAAAATAGCCCTGAGGTTGGATGTGTTGGCCTTTTCCATGAGTAGGCATTATGGATTGAAGGAGGTTAGCATTCTAGCATAGGTGAAAAGTTTCTTTAGTTTGCTGAATGGTTTGATTTTATTCATCCAGGAACTGTTTTTGTTGTTGTTGTTGTTGTTGTTCGAGACAAGGTCTCACTTTGTCACCCTGGGTAGGGTACATACCCAGTGTGACAGTGGTGGCAGTGACAGCATCATAGCTCACAGCAACCTCAAACTCCTGGGCTCTAGGGATCTTCCTGCCTCAGCCTCCTGAGTAGCTGGGACTACAGGCGCATGCCCCCATGCCCGGCTAATTTTTTCTATTTTTAGTAGAGATGGGATCTTTTTTTTTTTTTTTTATTTCAGCATATTATGGGGGTACAGATTTTAAGGTTTCAATAAATGCCCATTTCCCCCCTCCTCCCACAAGTCTGAGTCTCCAGCATGACCATCCCCCAGATGGTGCACATCTCACTCATTATATATGTATATACCCGCCCCCCTCCCCCCTGCCCAATACCCTATTACTGCAGTACCTATGTGACCACTTAGGGCTGTTCAGTTAATACCTATTTGCTGGTGAGTATATGTGGTGCTTGTTTTTCCATTCTTGGGAAACTTCACTTAATAGTATGAGTTCCAGCTCTAACCAGGAAAATATGAGATGTGCTATATCACCATTGTTTCTTAGAGCTGAATAGTACTCCATGATATACATATACCACATTTTATTAATCCATTTTTGGATTGATGGGCACTTGGGCTGTTTCCACAGCCTTGCAATTATGAATTGTGCTGCTATAAACATTCGAGTGCAGGTGTCTTTTTTGTAGAGTGTCATTGGATCTTTTGGGTAGATGCCCAGCAATGGGATTGCTGGATCAAATGGTAGATTCACTTGTATCGCTTTAAGGTATCTCCATATTGCTTTCCACAGAGGTTGAACTAATTTGAAGTCCCACCAGCAATGTAGGAGTATAGAATTTTTTTATTTCCATCTTGATTTCTTCATTTATGAAGTAATCATTTAGTAGGAGGTTGTTTAATTTCCCCGTTTTTGTGTAGAAATGTGAGTTTCTGTTAGGGTTGATTTCTACTTTATTCCACTGAGATCTGAGAAGGTACATGGTATGATTTCTATTTTTTTAAATTTCTTGAGATTTACTTTGTGTAAATCTCTAGGATGATATGGTCAATCTTAGAGAATGTCCCGTGAGCTGATGAGAAGAACGTATATTCAGTGGATTTTGGGTAGAATGTCCTGTAGATGTCAGTCAGACCCAGTTGTTCCAGGGTTTTGTTTAAGTCCATTATTTCTTTATTAATTTTCTGTTTGGAGGATCTGTCTTGTGCTGTCAGTAGGGTGTTGAAATCTCCGGTGATTATGGAGTTGCTATTAATCCTTTTGCTTAGATCCAGTAAGGTTTGCTTTATGAAACTGGGTGCACCTAAGTTGGGTGCATATATATTTAAAATTGTTATCTCTTCTTGTTGAAGTATGCCCTTCACCATTATATAATGACCCTCTTTTTCTTTCACTACTTTTGTTGGTTTAAAAACTAAATCGTCTGAAATTAGAACTGCCATGCCAGCCTTCTTTTGGCTTCCACTTGCCTGGAATACTGATCTCCACCCTTTTACTTTTAGTCTATATGCATCCTTGCAGGTTAGATGTGTTTCCTGAAGACAGCATAGACTTGGCCTGTATTTTCTTGTCCATTCAGCCAGCCTATGTCTCTTGAGTGGAGAGTTTAAGCCATTCACATTTATTGAGAGAACTGTTAGGTAAGGTAGATTACTGTTCATTCTGTTGGGTTGGATGTTGTTGCTTTGATTTCTCTCTTGAGCCATTGTATTATCTGGCCTTTAATCTTTGGGTTTTGGTTGTTTTTATATTCGTGAGTTTTTATTATGGTGTTCCGTGCGTAGCACTGTTTTGAGTACTTCTTGTAGGGCTGGTCTTGTCTTGGTGAATTCTCTGAGACTTTGCTTGTCTGAGAATGTCTTTATTTCTCCTTCATATATGAAGCTTAGTTTTGCAAGGAAGAAGATTCTAGGCTGGGCATTGTTTTGTTTCAAAAGAGTGAGAATGGGGCCCCAGTCTCTCCTTGCTTGTAAAGTCTCATTAGAGAAATCTGGTGTTATTCGAATTGGTTTTCCCTTGTATGTCACTTGCTTCTTTCGTCTTACAGCTCTTAGAAGGGCCTCTTTAGTTGATACTTTGGTCAGTCTGATGACTGCATGTCGTGACGTCTTCCTGTTTGCATTGAATCTTCCAGGGGTCCTCTGAGCTTCTTGAACTTGTATATCGAGATTTTGAGCAAGGCCTGGGAAATTTTCCTCTATTATATCTTCAAATAGCTTCCAACCCTTGGGTGTTGTCTTCTTCCCCTTCTGGTAACCCTATGACCCTCACATTAGGTTTCTTCACATAATCCCACATCTCTTGTAGGCTTTGCTCTTTTCTCTTGTTTCTCTGCTCTATCTCTGTGATGGTTTTATTTAGTTGGAGGGTGTTATCTTCAAGCTCTGAGATTCTTTCTTCTGTTTGATCTACCCTGTTCTTGAGACTTTCCACTGTATTTTGTAGTTCCTTGAATTGATTCTTCATTTCCAGGAGTTCAGTTAAACTTTTCTTCATTGTGTCTATTTCTTTTCCCATATCCTGGAGGCTTTTTGTGGTTTCTTTGTGTTGGTTATTGAGTTGTTGTTTCAGCTCGGTGAGTGTTCTTATGATCCACATACGGAATTCCTCTTCTGTCATTTTGGTTGCCTGATTTGGGTTGGTGTCCATTTCTAGGGGGCTGGTGCTCCTCTTTGGGGGTGTGTTTTCCATTTGGTTCTTCATATTTCCTGAGTTCCTTCACTGATTTCTTCCTATGTCGATCAGTTGTTGTTTCTTTCCTTTAGGTTTTTGTTTGGGTATTCACACACCTTGCTTAGTTTCTGAGCCGTTAGGTGGTGTCTGTGGGTGAGATTCGACCACTCCCTGTATAATGAGTCAGTGGGTGCCGTGATAAGGCTGTGCAAGATGCCGTCCCTGTCAGTAGGTGGTGTTTGTTTGGAGGAACAGGCTATGCTGTTGATTTTGTGTCCTGTTATCAGCTCTTGTTCTGGGTGGAGCTGGGTTGGGTAAGCCTGCCCTCAGGCACCACCAATGCTGTTAGCAGGGGTCAAAGTTCTGTTCTCTGCTTCCAGGAAAAGCTGTCAGGGCAGGGCTGGAATGGTCCAGCTCAGCCAGAAAGTCTGCTTGTTGGGGTGGGGCTGTCTGAGACCCGAAGTCTGGAGCGGGGCTGGCTTCTTTCGACCCTCCCCAACTCCGCAGCTACTCTTGGGCCTCTGCCAGCAGGCCAGACCACACGCCACCAGGCCTCCCCGGATTGTGATGACTGCGGGGAGGTTCCCTGTGTAGGAACGCCACCTGGGCTGGGCGCATGGCCTCCTTTTGGTGGGAGGGTTGCCCTCTAGGATGCTGATCTTCCCCTGGAGGCACACACACCTCAGTGGGCTGTTCACAAATATCCCTTCTGTGCCCTAGGCAATGCTAGACCTCGGTGCATGGGATCTGGTCTGCAGGTCCGACCTCTGGGTCCCAGAGTTCAAACTGTATCCCCACCAGGGAGAGGAGTTCCGGTCCCAATTCACCCACAGGGAGCTCAAGCTGTGTATGTGTCTCTCAGCCTCTGAGTCGGCACCGTTCTCCTGGGAACACACCGTGCCAGCAGCACCTGGGAGGGCAGGCGGGTAGGGAGCTCACAGTCTGAGTTCCCCTTAGTCAGCTGTAGGGTCCCAAAAGGGAAGGTCCCGTTCCCTGGAGTTGCCTCCGGCTGGTGGCTGTATTGTCTCTCTGGGCAGCCTCGGGTAGGGTCGGCGGAGGGGAGAAGGAGGCAATATGGTGCCTGCCGTGCGGCTCGGGTCTGTGCACAGGGAGGTGCACAGGGATTTGGGAGCCTGGTGCCGTGTCCGCTACAGGCTCACCACTAGCTGGCGGTGGCCATCTCTGTCCGCAGGTCTCTCCACCCGCTGGGGAGCCCACCAGCAGTCCCAAATGCAGGGGAGGGGAAAGGTGATTTATCCACCTACCCTTCCCGCTGGTCTCCGGGCTGCTCCGGTGGTCTCAGCTTCCAGTTCTCCTCTGCAACCTCCTTCCGTGGAGTCTCCCGGGGTCTCAGGTACCCCTCCTTCCAGCCCTCATCTGCTGTATGCTCGCCTTCTTGCTTCTTTTTTCTAATTTCTGCTAGAATCTGTCTTTTCTGCAGAGACACTCTTTCTGGCGGTGTTTCTTGCCCGCCATCTTGATCCTCCCCCGAGATGGGATCTTTTTGAATAGATTTATTGGCAGGGTGGTCACACTGAAATGTGGGATGAGCTCGGGGAATATCCTTGATGATTTGGGGAACGGGATGCCACTTTGGGACTGTGGAGATCTTTGTTGGGATAAATCATCTGAACTTGTGTTAGGAGACAGTATGCCCTAAAAACTTGATCTCAACCAGCTCCAATAACCGTTTATTGTAGTGTATGTTCTCAGAGTGAACACCCTGAATGATGTCAACTGGGGGCTTGAATAAGGTCAGATATGGGGAGTAAATGTGTCATTCATGGGAGACGATACAGGCATGTGTTTGTATAAAAAGATTCACACGCTGGACAACATAGCAAGACCCCCTCTCTTAATTTTTCTAACTTTTTTTTTTACTCTAGGCTTGGTGGCACATGCAAGTATTCCCAGGTACTGGGGAGGCTGAGGTGGGAGGATCGCTTGAGCCTGGGAGTTGGAGGCTGCAGTGAGCTGTGATTGCAGCCTGGCACTCCAGCCTGGGTGACAGAGTGAGACCCAGTCTCAAAAAAAAAAAAAAAAAAGAAAAAGTAATTTACATAGTTGTATATTATATCATTTAAATTAAATACTAAACATAATTAAATCATATTAATCAATGATAGGTTTGTTTTTTTTTAACAATTTAACAGTATCTGTTTTGTTCTTTTTCCTTTTTTTCTTTTTTCTTCTCACAGCCAAAGCAACAATATCTGAATAAGTCATGTATTCTCTACATTCTCTCCTCATTTCTTGGCTCCTTACCAGCCGATCTCTCCGGGATCATTTCTATCCCTTTTTATTTTTGATCATGTACGGCAAGTCCTCAAATAACCTCGCGGCGTTCAACATCATTTGGTTATGATGTGGATGAGAAAACACTGGTTCCCGTCCGGGGCCACTGTCCGCGTCTGTGTGGAGTTTGCACGTTCTCCCACGCCTGTGTGGGTTTTCTCAGGGTGCTCGGCTTCCTCCCGCCTCCCACGCGTGTGCGCTTCAGGTGAACTGGCACGTCTAAACCGCCCCCTTCTGAGAGGGTGGTGTGTGAGTGCACCCGAGTCGGTTCCTGCCCTGTGCCCTGAGCTGCGGGGATAGGATCTGGTCACCTGTGACTCTGGATTGGAGTAAGCTGGTTGGAAGATGAACAAATGAATGCAAATTATTGTAAAACAAAAGTTCATAAAGTGTATGATGATCATACAAATGCTCAAAAATAACAATGTGGTACGACAGTGCTCAGCGAACTTGCCATATTTGTTGTTTGTTTTTGAACTACCTGGTGGTTGGAGGTGTTTGTTACAATTTTTGCTTTGCAAACGTTTATTCCTTCATTAAACCTGCCACCACTGCGACCACCATTACTCACTGATTCACCAAAAATTGGGTAAATAATTATCTTGCTTTCTTAAATATATGCGTGGCTCACATTTATTTCAATGTTTAATATTAGAAGTGTTTTGGGTCTTTATTTAGAAGTTTGGTGTTTAGATGTTTCTGTGACCAGAAATAGATCATTAGAACTTAACGCTTGTTTATATCAATTAGCCTGTGGTAAAATTGGTTTTTGTTATATGTTGTTTTGCTTAAAGTCAGTCTCCAAAAGGACTATGGATGATATTGAGGGCTAATCATATGTATTATGTTTGTCAAATGTATATCTGGCTGAATGATACAAAATTACAGATGCTTTACCATTTTGTGGCTATAAAAACAGCAATTTCATATACATATACTGACATACACAAACGCATATAAATGCACACACAGAAGTATGTTACGTTTATCCTGTGTCTTTCAACTCCAAAGATTCCTCCAGATCAGAGAAGCATTCTTCATTTGTTACTCTCTGTGGGCCTCATAAATTATTATTAAAAAATTTTTATTGTGTATATTTAAGGTATACAATATGATATTATGGGATACTTATAGATAGTAAAAGGTTACTGTAGTGAAGCAAAGTAATATATCATTTTACAAAGTTACCCATTTTTTTGGTTTGTTTTGTGGCAAGCTAAAATCTAAACAGCTAAAATCTACTCATTTAGCATGACCAAATACACTACGATTTTATTGCCTGTGGTCCTCGTGTTGTGCAATAGATCTCTAGATTTGTTCATCCTACATGTCTGCTACTTTGTATCTTCTGACCTACACATTCCTGTTTCTTCTCCCCGATAACCACTGTTTTGTTCTCTGTCTGCATATGTTTGAATTTTTTTTAAAGATTCCACATGTAAGTGAGATCATGCAATATTTTTACTTCTGTGTCTGGCTTATTTCACTTAGTATGATGTTCTCCAAGGTCATCCACAATGTGGCAAATGGCAAGATCTTGTTCTTTTCTATAATTTTTTTAAAATTTAATTTTTTATTTAAAAATTTTTAATACTTTTTTAAAATCGCAGGGGCCATGCCAATTGCTATATCGTTCCAATTTTAGTATATGTGCTGCTGAAATGAGCACAAGATTTTGTTCTTTTTCAGGGTTGAAAGCATTTATTTCTCTAAATATATATGTGTGTATACACACACATACACATACATATATATATATACACATATATATACACATGTGTGTGTGTATATATATATATACACATATATATTTAGAGAGAGAAATAAATGCTTTCAACCCTGAAAAAGAACAAAATCTATATATACACACACACACACACACACAGATATATATATATATATGTTTCTTTATCCATTTGTCTGTTGAATTATTTTGGCTATTCAGGGTCTTTTACATTTCCATACAAATTTTAGGCTTTTTTTTCTATTTCTGTGAATGTAATTGGGATTTTGATGGGGATTATGTTTAAGTTTTTTAAGTTTCTTTTTTATCTGGTTGCTCTTGCCAGACTATCCAGTACTATGTCAAATAGAAGTGGTGAGGCCGGGCGCGGTGGCTCATGCCTGTAATCCTAGCACTCTGGGAGGCCGAGGCAGGCGGATTGCTCAAGGTCAGGAGTTCGAAACCACCCTGAGCAAGAGCGAGACCCCGTCTCTACTATAAATAGAAAGAAATTAATTGGCCAACTAATATATATAGAAAAAATTAGCTGGGCATGGTGGCACATGCCTGTAGTCCCAGCTACTCAGGAGGCTGAGGCAGGAGGATTGCTTGAGCCCAGGAGTTTGAGGTTGCTGTGAGCTAGGCTGACGCCACAGCACTCACTCTAGCCTGGGCAACAAAGCGAGACTCTGTCTCAAAAAAAAAAAAAAAAAAAAAAAATAGAAGTGGTGAGAGTGAGCATCCTTGCCTTGTACCAGATCTCAGTAGAAAAGCTTTCAGTTTTTCCTCATTAATTATGTTAGCTGTGGGTTTTTCATAAATGGTTCTATTATGTTGAGGAATATTCCTGTTGAGAGTTTTTATCAGGAAAAGATGTTGGACTTTGTCAAATGCTTTTTCTGCATCAATCAAGAGTGGTTTTCAGCTTTGATTCTGTTAATGTGGTATATCCCATTGTTTTGCTTTACATATGTTAAACCAGCCTTGCCTGCCAGGGATAAATCCCACTCAGAAATGATGTATAATCTTTTTGATGTGTTGTCAGATTCAATTTTTTAATAGTTTATTGAGGATTTTTGTATCAATGTTCATCAGAGATTGGCCCGTAATTTTCTTTTATTATGATATCTTTGTTTGGTTTAGGTATTAAGGTAGTGCTGGCCTTGCAAAATGTGTTTGGAAGTATTCCTTCTAGCTCTATGGTTTTTGAAGACTTTAAGAAGTATTGGTACTAATTCTTCTTTGAATGTTTGGTAGAATTTATCTGTGAAGCCATCTGGTCCTGGGCTTTTCTTTGTTGGGAGGTTTTTGATTACCTCTTTAATCTCTTTGTTATTGGTCTGTTCAGGCTTTCAACTTCCTCCTGACTCAATCTTGGTAGTTTTTGTTTTCTATTTCCTAGGAATTTATCCATTTCCTCTAGGTTAACCAATTTGTTGGCATATGACTGTTCATAAGAGTCCCTTATGATCTTTTTTATTTCTGAGGTATCTGTTGTAATTCCTTCACTTTCATTTTTGATTTTATTTATTTGAGTCTTATCTTTTTTTCTTGGATTAGATAAGGGTTTGTCCATTTTATCTTTTCAAAGAAAAAAACAACTCTTAGTTTTATTGATTCTATGGTTTTTCTGTTCGATTCATTTGTCTGAATTTTATTATTATTTTTTCTGCTGCTAATTTTGGGTTTAGTTTGTTCTTCCTTGAAGCCTAATGTTAGACTACTTATATGTGATCTGTCTTTTTTCTTTTATTTTTCAACCTCTTGGTCAATTTGCAATTTCTTCTTTTTTTAATGTAGGCATTTATTGCTATAAGCTTCTCTCTTAGAACAGCTTTTGCTGTGTCCCATAGGTTTTGGTTTGTTGTATTTCCATTTTTGTTTGTACAGTGTCTCAAGATATTTTCAAATTTCCCCTTTGATTTCTTCTTTGACCTATTGATTGTTCAGGAGCATATTGTTTAATTTCCACATATTTGTGAATTTTCCAAGTTTCCCCATTAATTGATTTCTAGTTACATGTTGTTGTGATCTGAAACAATACTAGATAAAATTACCTTCTTAAATTTGTTTGTTTTCCTCTTGCACACTTGTTGCAGAGTGTCTTCCAATCACCAGCTACGAAACAAGCTGGGAATGGAATGGGTACCTCTGCTAGGCTTGCTTTCCCTCCTGTCTTAAATTTGTTAAGACTTGTTTTGTGGCCTAACACATGGTCTATCCTGGATAATGTTCCATGTGCACTGGAGAAAAATGTGTATTCTGTTATGTTGGATAGAAAGTTCTGTATATGTCTGTTAGGTCCGCTTGATCAAAAGTATAATTCAAATTGAGTGTTTACTTATTAATAATTTTCTATCTGATCTATTATTGCAAATGGGTTATTGAAGTCCCATACTATTATTGTATTGCTGTCTGTTTCTGCCTTCATGTCCATTAATATCTAGTTTATGCATGTAGGTACTCTAATGTGGGTAGGATGTATATTTACAATGGCTATGTCCTCTTGATGAATTGACTCCTTTATCATTAAATAATGACTTTGTCTCTTATGACGGTTTTTGACTTGAAGTCCATTTTGTCAGATAAGTATAGTCATCCCTACTTTCTTTTGGTTACCCTTTGCATGGAATACCTTCCTCCAGCCCTTTACTTTCAGTCTATCTGTGACATTAAAGTAAGTTTCTTGTAAGTAGTACATGGTTGGATCTTCTTTTAAATCTCTTCAGCCACTCTACGTTTTAATTGGAGAATTTAATCCATTTACATTCAAAGTTATTATTGATAGGTAAGGAATTACTACTGTCATTCTTAAAATCTGTTTTCTGGTTGTTTTATAGCCCCTTAATCCTTTCTTCTTCTGTTGTCTACCTTTGTGGTTTGATAATTTTTTGTAGTGCTAGGCTTTTTATTCCTTTCTCTTTATCATTTGTGTATCCATTGTAGTTTTTTGTTTTGTGGTTATCATGATGTTTACATAAAACATCTTATAATTATAATCAACTATTTTAAGCTGATAACTTCTATCATATACAAAACTCTAATAGATTTTTACCCTCCCCACCTACAATTTTATATTTTTGATGTCACAATTTACACTTTTCAATATTTATTCCTTAATAACTTATTTTTTTTTTTTTTTTTGAGACAGAGTCTCACTTTGTCGCCCTGGCTAGAGTGAGTGCTGTGGCATCAGCCTAGCTCACAGCAACCTCAAACTCTGGGCTCAAGCAATCCTCCTGCCTCAGCCTCCCAAGTAGCTGGGACTACAGGCATGCACCACCAGGCCTGGCTAATTTTTTCTATATATATTAGTTGGCCAATTAATTTCTTTCTATTTCATAGTAGAGACGGGGTCTCGCTCTTGCTCAGGCTGGTTTCGAACTCCTGACCTTGAGTGATCCTCCTGCCTCAGCCTCCCAGAGTGCTAGGATTACAGGTGCGAGCCACTGCGCCCGGCCCTTAATAACTTATTGTAGTTTTAGTTATCTTGGACTATTTTGCCTCTTAATCTTCATACTGGAGATATGTATGATTTACATACAACTGTTACAGTATTGGAGTATTTTGGATTTGACTATGTACCTCTACCAGTGAGTTTTACTTTCATATGTATTCATGATAGTAATTATCATCCTTTCATTTCCATGTGAAGAACTTCCTTAAGCATTTTTTTTTTTTTTTTTTTTTGCAGGGCAGGTCTAGTGGTGAAAAATTCCTTTAGCTTTTGCTTGTCTGGGAAAGACTTTAGCTCTCCTTCACCTTTTTTTTTTTTTTTTTTTTTTGAGACAGTCTCACTCTGTTGCCCAGGCTAGAGTGCTGTGGCGTCAGCCTAGCTCACAGCAACCTCAAACTCCTGGGCTCAAGCAATCCTCCTGCCTCAGCCTCCCAAGTATCTGGGACTACAGGCATGCGCTACCATGCCCGGTTTTTTCTATATATTTTTAGTTGGCCAATTAATTTTTCTATTTTTAGTAGAGACAGGGTCTCGCTATTACACAGGCTGGTTTTGAATTCTTGAGCCCTTGAGCGATCCACCTGCCTGGGCCTCCCAGAGTGCTAGGACTACAGGCATGAGCCACTGCGCCCAGCTTCTCTCCTTCAATTTTTGAAGGATAGATTTACTGAGTATGATAATCTTCACTGCCAGTTTGTTTTTCTTTCAGCACTTTGACAATATTATCTCATTCTCTCTCGACCTGTCATTCCTGGATCCTTGTGCTATTGCACCTGGTCTTTCAGAGCCTGGGCTACTGCTGTGTCCTACCCCAGGGTTTAGAGTCACCAGGTTATCCCCAGAGCCTGAGCTGCCACTGTGCCCTGTTGGTTCCAGGTCTCAATTTGCAGTTGTGTCCTTCTCCTTGATCCTGAATATCTGGAGCACCCCCTCTTCCCCAGAGTCATGCCAGTGCTGCACCGTGCCTTCATATCAGAGCCACAGCAGCATCCCAGCCCCCCGGGCCCAAGTGGCTGGGGTGTGCCTCAGAGCAACAGATCCCAGTGTAGTGCGGGAACTGCATCTGCTTGGGCCTTGGAAAGTGAACAAGTGCCACAGTAGTTCTCCAAGACCCTGGTTTGGGGATGGTGTGCTATTGGGTGGGTGTACTGCAATGGCAGCAAAGCCTCAGGGGTGGAGGGGTGCAATGGTCACTCATCCCCAGTTAGGGTGCAGTGTAGCAATGGCTGGGGCTCAAGGTGGTGCATCATAGTATTAATAGCAGCACATGCCACAGGGGGGCAGGGCCCAGTGTTGGCCCCTTCTGTGGGGGTAGTTCGGTGTCTGGGCTCTGGGAGCTCCCTCAGCTGGACGCTGATCCTGTGAGGACTGCTGGAATCTCCGGTAGTGAAAACTGCAGGTGTTTGCAGTGGCAAGAGAGGCTGCTGGAGTCCTCGTGCTTACCTTTTCCCTGCAGGGAGGTGTCCCTCCTGGTTCTGAGCTGATTCAGACTGGCAGTGTTGGATGACAGAGGCAGGGTGTTTCCTCCCCTCCCCTGTGGGACCTTCCTGGGTTTCTGTTTATTACAGGACTTCTGTTGCTGCTTTGCTGTGCTCTGAAGCTCTCCTTTAGTTCTTTTGATCAAAATGCTCATAGTTATGAATTTGTTGTCTTGGATTTTGTTGTGTGGTGGGAAGAGAGCTAAGAGCTTCTAGTCAGCCATCTTGCTGATGTCACTGCCCACATAAATTATTTTTTTTAGGTGATGCTATACCTCCTCCCACATGTTGCCTCTCTGTGAGTCTTCATCACCATGAATTCAGCTCTTCATGTGAGGTAGGGGGGCGGGCAGAGGGAGAGAACAGTGAAGGGAGTTGGATAAACTTCCTGAGCCAGGCAACCTTTGTTCAGTGCTGTCACTCTGCATTTGCTCACTTGCATTTTATGACGATAACCCGGCCTGGCTTAGATATGTCACAGGCAGCTGTGGTTGAATCAAGCTAAATAGCGAGGCCCCTCTCAATGGCCTCTGTTTCTTGCTTTCCTCTGGGGAGACACACTTTAAATGTGCCTGAATCGTGTTTTTTGGCAGATTGTTACAGTAGAATATTGACTCTCTGATCTGAAGCCAGGCTTGTCCCAGAGATTGTCTGCTTTTCTAAGAGCTAATAATGAGAATTGATCAATGGTTGTGGTAGGGGTGGAGGAGGAGGGAGGAAGAAGAAAAAACCCTAATCACTGTTCAGAGAACACTGAATTCTGAAGCTGTTAGGCAATTTATTTCTATTATTTTGCCTTATCTTTTCTCATCAGAAACAAAGCAAGTTTTCTCTCTGCTCAGCACTGGACTCTAAAAAAGATATGGAGCAAGTTTTTCATGAGTATCATACAACTGAGTTAAGGCAAAACAAGCAAGCAAAGCAAATCTAAGTGCTGTCCTTTTCTTTCTGTGAATTTCCCTATTCTTTAGTTCTCATCACCATGATATCCATGGAGGTCAAGTCTGATTACAACTAACCCCATGGGGGAATTACATCATTTTCAATGTAATGGAATTTCATTATTGCAATAGGAAGCCTGGGAAGATGGAGGATTGGGTCCCAATTCATTCCCTGGAGAAAGAAAAATAAATAAATACCGACACTTTGGATTAATCATTATTCCTTACCCCTAAAACAAACAGCCAAAGGGAATCCATATATATATATATGAGAAGGGGACAAGGTGATGGAGATGTAAGGCAATAATGGCTTGTTTTTAAAATTGAAACTTTTTTTTTTAAGAGACAGAGTCTCGCTTTGTTGCCCAGGCTAGAGTGAGTGCTGTGGCGTCAGCCTAGCTCACAGCAACCTCAAACTCCTGGGCTCAAGCAATCCTTCTGCCTCAACCTCTCTAGTAGCTGGGACTACAGGCATGCACCACCATGCCTGGCTAATTTTTTCTATATATATTAGTTGGCCAATTAATTTCTTTCTATTTATAGTAGAGATGGGGTCTCACTCTTGCTTAGGCTGGTTTCGAACTCCTGACCTTGAGCAATCGCCCGCCTTGGTCTCCCAGAGTGCTAGGATTGCAGGCATGAGCCACCGGCCCAGCCTCCTTTTTTTTTTTTTTTTGATAAGTGAGCTACTTCCTTTGATAGTTTGGTTAGTTTTGCTTTATTTTAAAGCAGTGTTTCCCTACTCCCTGTCCATCTCAAGCCCCTTGGTTAAAGGTTCCTCTTATCCCATTCCTGCAGCCCACCCGCCAGATTCTGTTAGGATTCTTCAGAGTGGCATGCACTCTGCTGGGAAACACTGTATCTTTTATGTGTCACCAGTAGCCACAATTATTTTCTTGAACTTTACTTTCTTTGCATTGTGTGAAAAATAGGTTTTCTTCCAGATATAAGATTATACAATTGTTTTTCAAATGGTTTTTCAAACTGCATTTGTTTCTCTTCTTTGCTAGCCCTCTAAGATGATGGATACTTCTCAGGAAAGTACTATCTTGAAGAAATTTTTTCTTTTGTTTTTGAGTGTGTGTGTGTGTGTGGCATATAGACAAAGTTTCTGTTTTTATATTTTACCTTGGAGTCCATGTCAGAGGTGATATTTAATATATATGAAATGATAATATTTAAAGCTTACTGGGCACTTTATATGTGTGGACACGGAATGATTTACTTCTCAGAAACATCCTATGAAGTAGGTACTATTATTCTCCCCATTTTAAGATGAAGAAACAGGCACTCAGAAGTGAAGTCACTTCCCTAAGGTAGCACAGTTGGTAAGTGGTGGAATCAGGACACGAACCCAGACAGTCTGACCTTAGAGCCCATGCTTTTGGCCTCTCCGCTATGCTGTATGGTCTAAGACTGGGGAAAAATACATTGTGCTGACACTAATAACTTGGATCAAATTCAGTAGTATAAATAATACCAAAACAAAATTTCTTTCTGACCAAATATTTCAAACTTTACTTGTTGGCTAATTTATTTATTATATTTAATTATACACATTCCTTATGCAGAGAATCTAATAAAGTGGTTGCAAATCTCTTGGAATTTCTTTTTTCTTAAGACTAGTCAAGGGCAGTAGTGAGGAGGGGGAAAGTAGTAGAACAAGGAGTTCAATCTGTAACTGACTGTGAACAATCACGTGAGATAACTCACTACCTTCGGACCAGCCGGAATTTCTTATAGTGGAATTTTGCAATGTATATTATACTGCAATAATATTTACCAAAAAAAAGCTTTTTTTTAAAAAAGATCTGATTATAATAAAATTCCCTGTATTCTTTTTTTTTACTTAAAAAATTAAACTGTTCAGCATTATGGTCACTCTACTGTAATTTTTAAAACATAAAACACAATTATTTATGTCTACAAATCTTAAATTTGAAAAGTAGATAGTTATTTTGGATTTAAACACTGAGTTGATAAAATTTTATAAATAGTTAATATTTCAGAATTTATCACAGGTGAGTGGTAGAAAACATCGCAGAGAGGGGCCGATACGCGTGACCGCGGAGTGCACGTGCATTCTCCTGGTCGAGTTTGTGGACTGAACTAGCGATGGACGCTTTGGATCGAGTTGTAAAGCCCAAAACTAAAAGAGCCAAGAGATTCCTTGAGAAGAGACAACCAAAACTCAGTGAAAATATTAAAAATGCCATGCTGATTAAAGGAGGAAATGCAGATGCAACAGTGACACAAGTACTTAGAGATGTGTATGTCCTGAAGAAACCGTATGGCGTTCTGTATAAAAAGAAAAATATTACAAGACCATTTGAGGATCAGACATCACTGGAATTCTTTTAAAAAAAGTCAGATTGTTCCTTGTTCCTGTTTGGTTCCCATAATAAGAAGCGGCCAAATAATCTAGTAATAGGTCGTATGTATGACTATCAAGTGCTGGATATGATTGAATTAGGTATTGAAAAGTTTGTCTCTCTAAAAGACATTAAGAACAGCAAATGTCCAGAGGGAACGAAACCCATGTTAATATTTGCTGGTGATGATTTTGATGTAACAGAAGACTATAGAAGACTAAAAAGTCTTCTTATTGATTTTTTTTTTTTTTTTTTCCCAGAGGACCCACAGTACCGAATATCTGCCTGGCTGGATTAGAGTATGTTCTGCACTTCACTGCACTGAGTGGGAAGATTTACTTTCGAAGCTATAAGTTGCTGTTGAAGAAGTCTGGTTGCAGAACACCGCGGATTGAATCGGAAGAGATGGGACCCTCACTGGATCTAGTTATGAGGAGGACACACCTGGCATCAGAAGACCTTTATAAATTAGCTATGAAAATGCCAAAAGCTCTCAAGCCAAAGAAGAAGAAAAATATCTACCATGATACTTTTGGTACAACTTATGGAAGGATTCATATGCAGAAGCAAGACCTGAGCAAACTACAAACCAGGAAAATGAAGGGATTGAAGAACCGACCTGCAGAAAGGATAACAGAAAACCAGGAAAAAAAAGCAAAGAGAATTAAAAAAAATTGATAGAGCTTAAAAAAAAAAAAGAAAAGAAAAGAAAAGAAAACATCACAGAGAACATATGTACCTGTGGCTGAAGAGTGAAAGGTTGACAATAGGCCGAGCATGGTGGCTCACACCTGTAATCCCAACACTTTGGGAGGCTCAGGTGGGAGGATCACTTGAGGCCAGGAATTCAAGACCATCCTGGGCAACATAGTAGGACCCTATCTCCATAAAACATAAAAAAATTAGCCACGCATGGTGGCATGGTACCTGTAGTCCTAGCTACTCAGGAGGATGAGGCAGAAACCTCCTTGACCCCAGGAGTTGGAGGCTGCAGTGAGCTACGATCATGCCTCTAAACTCCAGCTTGGATAATAGAGCAAGACCCTGTCTGTAAGGGGGTGGGGGGAGAAGAGTCACCCTCTCATATCTGGCCCCATCGGCAAGGTTCCCACCCCCCACCATAATTGCTGTTATCAGTTTTCTCTGGATCTTTCCAGAGTTTCTACATATACAAGTAGGTAGGAATATATATTACCCTCCCCAATTTTTTATAGAAAAGATAGCATTATTCTACACTTAAAAAAAACAAACTTTATGTATTCTGGAGATTTCCAATATCAGAATATAGAGCTTTCTCATTGTTTTTGACTATCTATAAAATATTCCATCATATAAATATAGCATAATTTAGTTAATTCACTATTAATGGACATTTAGATTGTTTTCTAGTCTGTCACTGAAAGTGAATAATAATATCTGCAACTGTATCTATAGGATAAATTCTCAGAAGTGGATTTGCAAAGTCAAAAGACTTATACATGTGTAATTTGGATACATACTGCCAATTGCCCTCCTTAGGGGTAGTTCTGATTTATACTTCTATCAGCAACATACAAGAGTGCCTGTTTCCCCACTGCTTTACCAACAGTGTGCGTTTCAAACTCTTGGATTTTTGTCAATCTAACACCTGAGAAATGATATCTCAATGTAGTTTTTAATTTACATTTCTCATATTATGAGTGACATTCGTATATTTTCCTGTGTCCAAAAAGTGTTTTTATCTTTTTTTTGTGAGCTGTTCCACTTTTTTAGCTCATTTTACTGTTGAATTAGGTTGATGGTCTTTTTCCTATTTCTACTTATGGGAGCTCCTTCTAGATAAGGGAGATTTGCCTTTTGTCTATGGAAAGAATTAGAATCACTTCCCTCCAATTTGTAATTGTCTTTTGATATCGAATATATATTTTTTGCCATGTAGGATTAAAAAATATTTTTATGTACTCAAGTGTATCAATATTTTCTTTAATGACTTCTGGATTGCATGTCATTGTTAGAAGGGCCCTTCCCTACTCTATGGTTATAAAGGAATTCTCCTTTTAGTACTTTTATGGTTCTTTCAAGAGCATCATTGTCCCAGTTCTAGCTTCTTGGCAGCACCCAGGGAGAGGAGTAGGATGTGTTGCCTCCAGGCATATGGGATTTAGTCTTCAAGGCAGATTCTCAAGTCCCGAACATGTGGATGAAGTAGAAGAGGACTGCCGATATTAAAGGTGCCGTTTAGACAAGACCTTGGAAGATTCAGCGGTAACCTGTGTACAGAGGTGATTGATTGCTAGAACCAGCCCTACCCTAATTTGCTCTACCCCAAAATGCAAGAGGTCAGAATCTTAACCTAACTCAGAAGTGTAGATGAAAGGCTTTAACAACTAACCTTAATTTTTCTACTAGTCCAGGAGAATAGGGAAGCTGGAGTCAGAAATTCAGTTTTTACAAAAAGTGATATTTCTTACATACCTGATCATACCTACTGCATATTGTCTTAATCCGTTTGGGCCTCTAACAAAATACCACAACCTAGGTGGCTTCTAAACAACACAAATTTGTTTCTGGAGGCTGGGAAGTCCAAGATCAAGGCACTGGCAGATTTGGTATCTGGTGGGGGTATGCTTTCTGGTTTATAGATGGTACCCTTTAGCTGTGCCCTCACATGGTGGAAGGGAAAAACTCTGGTCTCTTCAGCACCTTATAAGAGCAGTAATGCCATTCCTGAGGGGCTCTGCCCCCATGGCCTAATCACCTCCCAAAGGCCTCACCTCCTAATACTATCATCTTTGCAGTAGGATTTTAACATATGAATTTCGGTGAGTCACAAACATTCAGAGCATAGCATATATATTTTAATCTAGGTATGCACTATTTGTGATTAAATTGCTACCTTATAACTAAAGCTGCCAAAATTGAAAATAAAAGATTAGAGAATTCCAACTTTTGAGAAGTCATGAACTTAGTTCTAGCCTTGTGGAACCTCCTGTAGCAAGGTGTCCTTGAATGCTATTGAGTTACAGGTTCGTCTTTGGTTTTTTGTGGGGGTGGGGTAGAAGGTGGGTGGGTGGAAGAAAGACCAGGTACACAGAGTTGACTTAATCAGACTCCTTAGTCCTTGGCACGTTGTTCTGTGCAAGGTTGCTCCCCTGTTGTCTTCCCCTTCACTCCCTGTCTCACTCCTGTTCTTGTCAGTCTAGAGGCTTTTTCCAGGGTCACCCTTAGAGGATGAAACAGTCCAAGTGTCTCTTAAAAAACCCATTGCTGGGCCGGGCGTGGTGGCTCACGCCTGTAATCCTAGCACTCTGAGAGGCCGAGGTGGGCGGATTGCTCGAGGTCAGGAGTTCGAAACCAGCCTGAGCAAGAGCGAGACCCCGCCTCTACTATAAATAGAAAGAAATTAATTGGACAACTAATATATATATAAAAAAAAATTAGCCGGGCATGGTGTCTCATGCCTGTAGTCCCAGCTACTCAGGAGGCTGAGGCAGCAGGATTACTTGAGCCCAGGAGATTGAGGTTGCTGTGAGCTAGGCTGACGCCACGGCATTCACTCTAGCCTGGGCAACAGAGTGAGACTCTGTCTCAAAAAAAACCCAACAAAAACAAAAAACAAACAAAAAAACCCATTGCTGTTGACTAATATAGATGTTTGTGGAATAAGCAACAAGAGGAGCAAGTAAGTTACAAAAGGAGTATAACTAGAGTTGGATAACTTTCTAGTGGACTTTTTTTTTTTTAAAAAAGGGAGGGAGGTGGAGGGAGAGGAGGCTGCCAGTGGACTTTCTTTACCTATAAAAATGGAGTTAATAATAACCTGTTCCATATCTAACATAAAATAATAAAGAAAAATATTTTGTGATGTCTATGATTTTAAAGAGAAAAATTATGTAAGTATTAGATAGTTTTAAAATATGGAATAAGTTAAAAAAGTAGCAGAAATCTTTAAATATTAATGGAGAGTCTCAGAAGTCTTTATTTATTGGTATGTCAGCTATTCTAAGGTTGTGAGGGTAACTGACCTGAAAAAACACGTTTTAAACCAGTGTGAGATGTGGCTAATTGACTAATCAGACTAAGCAGGGCCCAGATGACTTTTTAGAATAATTCAGATCAGAGTGGATATTGACAGGGCAGATGGTGAATGGCACTGAAAGGCAGATTTAATTTATTTATTCTTTGTTTTCTGGTTTCTTTAATTTTAATTAAAGTGAGTAAAAACAAAATCTTGCCTAAGCATTTTTTGTTCCCAATATGAAAGGTGTTGACACATCATATCATTGAGTTGGGAAGATAAAGACAGGGGAAAGGATTGGAATTTGGTGTGAATTAACATATCACAGTGCTCTTGTTGTCTGTAAAAGGTGAGGAAACAAACACACGCGTTAATGTAACTCCCACTGCAAAGGAAGGCTGTCAAGGCATGTGGGTTTGCCTGGCCAAAAGCTATTGATTCCAAAAATGTAATTTCATTTGATGGATTTTATTGTAATTAACACAGGGAGTTGCACCAACTCAGAACTCTTAGCTTTATTATCTTGGGAGAAGAATTATGAAATCTGTGCACTTATAAAATAGCATTCATATCTTGCAGAAGGTTTATAATGCTGATGGGTCTTGGGAACCTTCTGGGATTAGGGTTTCTGCTTTGCAATCTCAAATGTGGTTTACCTGGAGCATTTTGCATTTCATCTTAAATGGTATTTAATAGAACTGGGGAGCACTTCAGAGCAGGGACTTAGATTTTTGTTGTTGTTGCCTATTGCAAAGCACTAAATTCACTGCTAGAGAAAACTAGCAGTCACATTTTATGTACAACTGATTATTTTTAATCTTGTAGAGATCATCTCTAACATTTAACAATTCAAAAAAAAAGGATAAAGTTTATACAAGCACATTGTGTAGGGGATTCACTATTTTAATAAAATCATTGATACTTGTATGAAGAAAAGGCATATAACATAAACAACAGGAAAAATAGTTCATGGATTTCTTTAAATAGTGGATAGGGACAATTCATTCCTTGAACTATATTTAGTAAAACCTTAGAACCAGAAAAAAGAACTACCTAGAAATAGTAAAGCTCAAGCTTTAGGCTGGGATCTACTTGCAGGTCTGAGCTCAGCTAACAACTTGGATACTGTCAAAGCAGAGTCTGCCCTTTCAAACCTCTCCTTGGGAAACTAATTAGCAGAATAATAAAAAAGCAAGATCAACTCTTGTCTTCCTTGTTGGGGATATAAAAAACAGTAGTTCTAATTAGCAATAATTAAAATTTAATTAAGAAGCTCTTTGCAATCCTCCTCCCTCCTCCCTGTACTGGTGCTTGCCAGCTCTTGGTTGTGGAGCTGTTTTTATTCCTGTGGTGCTGAATCACGGCTTAATCACAAAGCCTTAGATCACAGCTTATCCAACCCTGGGTCCTAATCACCACTGCTTTCTAACAGTGACAAGTACATGTCCTATGTTTTAATAATATCAGCAATTACTTTCTTTGATTTTATAATAATGAATTATGATTTTTCTTCCCTCTCTATCAGCTGATTATAGGTGCCATTGGTTTTTTTTGTTTTTTAAACTTATCTTTATATCTGTTTCCCTAGTTCTACCCTTTGTTGGGACAAGAGAACAATACAAGACCTCCAAGAAAATGAAATATTTGAACCCAAATTTCAACTTCAATGCTTTAAGCAGAAAATTAGCTTAAGTATAAAAGAGTAAAACATTGGTGAAATTCCACATTTAAAAATAAAACTATTTACTAAAAAATAAAACAGCACATTGTAGACAAGGGTTAAGGAAAGTAAATATAGTACTTGATGTTCCTTATAAAGCTTATATGGTATTCTAAGAATTAGTTTGGATTTAGAATATTTCAAATTGCAAAAGGAACTCCACTGAATTGTACATTTTAATGTGGTTACAATGGTGAATTTTTTGTTAAAATTATCTCAGTAGAAAAAAGAAACTCAAACTCTGACTTTGTCCTAGTTTTGTGTATGAGGATTAATCACATAGTTTACAGAGAGAGAAAAAAAAAAACAAGCTAAGATTTGATAGTTCATTATGAGTGAAAGAAAAAAGGAAATAATCAAGAACGGAGGGAAATTAGTTTTTTAAAAGCCACTGGACTAAGAAATATAACCCGGTTCTTTAATTATTAAGGGAAGGGCTCTGAATCTGCTCCATTATCTTAATTATGTTTCTGGAGCAAACATTATTTCAATGTGATAAAAGATGACATGACACTAAAGGTAAAGCCTGAGCAGATGTTACATGAGTAACAAGCCAATAGGCCCACATTCTGGTAATTTCTTCCCCACTAGACATGTTCTCATTAATCTGTGATTAATAGGATTTGAGTATGGTAAATGATGATGATCTATTGTCTGTCTTTGTTGAGCACCGTGGAGGGAGTAATTTGTCAGCTCAGCTTTTGTGTGACTATTTAATAGCAAAGAGGGAGAGAGAAAAGACGCTAATCTTCTAATTGGCATCTATAGAGAAGGTCTAGGAGGATACTGCCTCTGTGGAAATAGCCAGTGCAATTCCTATGCCTAAAGAAAGCAAATGTGGACTCTCTGTATCTTTTATGTAATTAATTGTGCCTTCCATAGAAAAAAAGGTGGAGGTGGGGATAAAGAAAAAAACAATAAAACAATCTTAAGAGATCATGAGGTAACACTTATTAACCTAGTTATGAGGATTTTTCAACTGTAGTGACTTGCTAAAAAAGTGGGCAAAAGAAAAAAAATCTACTTTTGGTTAAAAAATACTTGCCCAGGTGGGCCAAAACAACAGCATATAAAATAAAAAGCCAGCATCATCATCACTACCACCACCACCAGCATAGGATGCCCTGATGTTATGCTAAAAATTTTATTAAACCAATAAATCAGATATTTTAAACTAAAGTGACTTGATGATTAGTGCTGTCAAGTCTGTTGTAGAACCTTCTTCAAATGCCTATACCTTGGTCAGAATGTGTGAAGTGGTTCTCTCTCTCTTCCCTCTCTCTTTTTATCTTTAAAAACTTTCTCTACATTTTTCCATATTTTAGGTTCTTCCAGGTACTTTTCTGGTTGGTGGAAATGAAAAGGACAAGGTCTCACTGGGGGAAGATATTTGCAATGCATAAAACCAGCATGCAGAGTATATAAAGAACTATTACTGATCAACCTTAGAAATTGGCAATGATTAACAACAGGCAATTGACAGAAGAGGAAATCCAATATGGGTAATGAACATATGAATAGGTGTTCAATATAACTAATAATCAGGAAAATTTAAGGAAAACAATGAGATCCCATCCACATCCATCAAACTGGTCAAATAAAAAAAGTTTGACTAGGCCAGGCGCGGTGGCTCATGCCTGTAATCCTAGCACTCTGGGAGGCCGAGGCGGGTGGATCACTCCAGGTCAGGAGTTCGAAACTAGCCTGAGCAAGAGCAAGACCCCGTCTCTACTAAAAAAAATAGAAGTTAATTGGCCAACTAAAAATATATAGAAAAAATTAGCCAGGCATGGTGGCGCATGCCTGTAGTCCCAGCTTCTCAGGAGGCTGAGGCAAAAGGATTGCTTGAGCCCAGGAGTTTGAGGTTGCTGTGAGCTAGGCTGATGCCATGGCACTCTAGCCTGGGCAACAGAGTGAGATTCTGTCTCAGAAAAAAAAAAGTTTGACTAGATCAAATGGGGACTCCAACTTTGGGATTTTGGGTAGTAAAAATCAGATAATCATTTTAGAGCGCGATTTGTCAATATCTAGTAATTCAACTTCAGTTTGTCAATATTTATAGTAATTTTACTTCTTGAACCACACTTCAAACCGTTATACATGTGCACAAAGAGATATCTATAAGAATATTCATGGCCGGGCGCGGTGGCTCACGCCTGTAATCCTAGCCGAGATGGGCGGATAGCTCGAGGTCAGGAGTTCAAAACCAGCCTGAGCAAGAGTGAGACCCTGTCTCTACTATAAATAGAAAGAAATTAATTGGCCAACTAATATATATAGAAAAAATTAGCCAGGCATGGTGGTGTATACCTGTAGTCCCAGCTACTCAGGAGGCTGAGGCAGGAGGATTGCTTGAGCCCAGGAGCTTGAGGTTGCTGTGAGCTAGGCTGACGCCACGGCACTCACTCTAGCCTGGGCAACAAAGTGAGACTCTGTGTCTCAAAAAAAAAAAAAAAAATTCATTGCAGCATTGTTTATAATAGTGAAAAACTAAAAACTACCTACATATTCACCAATGAGATATTCATGTTATGGAAAACTATACAGCAGTTTGAATGAATAAATCAATGATTATTATTAACCTGAATAAGTTTTAAAATCATTAGACTAAGTGAAAAAACTATAGCAAGTTTAAGAAGGATACTTTGGGTATGCTACTATTCAATTTTTTAAAATATAAAACAATAAAATGCATATATATGGACACATACTTATGTGGCAAGACTATAAAAACATACATGGGGGCCGGGCGCGGTGGCTCACGCCTGTAATCCTAGCTCTCTGGGAGGCCGAGGCGGGCGGATTTTTCGAGGTCAGGAGTTCGAAACCAGCCTGAGCAAGAGCGAGACCCCGTCTCTACTATAAATAGAAAGAAACTAATTGGCCAACTAATATATATAGAAAAAAAATTAGCCGGGCACGGTGGCACATGCCTGTAGTCCCAGCTACTCGGGAGGCTGAGGCAGCAGGATTGCTTGAGCCCAGGAGTTTGAGGTTGCTGTGAGCTAGGCTGACGCCACGGCACTCACTCTAGCCTGGGCAACAGAGCGAGACTCTGTCTCAAAAAAAAAAAACAAAAAAAACAAAAAACATGCATGGGAATGACATAACACCAAATCCAGGACAGTGGTTACCTCTGAGAAGGGAGGGAGGGGAATAAATTTGGAAGGTTTCCATAGTATTTCTAATGTTTCTTTGTCTTCTTTTTTTTTTTTTAAAGACCTACAATAAATATAACAAAATATTAAGATTTGGCAATACTGGGTGATATGTGCTTGTTATATTCTCTATATTTTTTAGGATATTCTAAGTAGTTCATAATTTTAAAAAAGGGAAAAAGAATACATGATTTCTAGTTTCTGGGTGTTCTTATTGTGGCAGGTGAATAGACAATTCACAAATAGGTATATTATAGTTTAATAAGGGTTATAATATGGCCACAAAGTGCTATATGTAGATATAGATAATCTCTCTCACATGTACATGCACACACACACATGTTCTTTAAGATATATGACCAGATTATTTTGGTATAAAATAGTTGAAATGAAAAATGTAGTTAACTTTTATTTATTTTAATTTTTTTTTTTTTTTTTTTTTTTGAGACAGAGTCTCACTCTGTTGCCCAGGCTAGAATGCCGTGGCATGAGTTTAGCTCACAGCAACCTCAAACTCCTGGGCTCAAACAATCCTCCTGCCTCAGCCTCCTGAGTAGCTGGGACTACAGGCATGTACCACCATGCCTGGCTAATTTTTTAAAATATTTTTTAGTTGGCCAGCTAATTTCTTTCTTTCTTTTTTCTTTTCTTTTCCTTTTTTTTTGGTGGAAACGGGGATCTTGCTCTTGTTCAGGCTGGTCTCCAACTCCTGAGCTCAAGCAGTCCTCCCGCCTCAGCCTCCCAGGGTGCTAGGATTACAGGTGTGAGCCACCATGCCCGGCCTATAGTTGACTTTTAAATGTCTCTTCAGATATAAACAGAAAAAAGTAGTGGTGGCAGCAGCAGTAGTAACAGCAGTGGTAGCAGTAGTGTAGTAGTTTTGGTTTCTAGCTTCTAAGAACAGTGCTAAAATCATTAGACTTCTTATCTCTCTAACTTTATTGCCTCCATGAACTTGAGAAGTTATTTTAACTTCTTTGGCCTCAGTTTATCTGTTGAAAAGTGTGTGTGTGTGTGTGTGTGTGTGTATGTGCGTAGTTGAATAGAGAATCTTCCAAAGTTCCTTCCAGTTCTAAAATTTTAAGATTCTATTTTTTCCCCTGAAACACTAGCCCCAATTTATATGAGCAAGATTTTCTAAGATTTTCTCTCCAGTTAGTAACAAAAATACATTTATTCATGAAATATTATTGTTATCAAAAGGCAAAGAAAAGCTTTCTCTCATGAAGTTGGAAGCAAATCACTCTTGAGGGGAGCTAGAAGAAACAGCTAATTGGTTGTTATCATTAATAGATTTGGAAAAGGAGATCTAGAGATTTGGAGAATATATATATTTCTTCAAGAAGTACCTGGAGAGAGCTGAAGAGAGGTGAATCAGATTTTAGGCAATGAGATCTGCAGATATAAGTTTTTATAGTAGGGACTCTGTGATAGGTAGAAACTTTTTGTCTTGTATGTTAAATTGCTGAACCTAACAGGATTCTACATCAAGGGTGATTATTTTTAGATCAGGCCATGAGTTGAACTTCTTTGGTCCCACATGCTGAGCTGCAAATATACTCTCTAGTGACTTTTTATCACTTAAGTTATTCTTTAAAGTATTCTCCAACCTTCCTATAATTCTACCCCTGAGTATGACATGAAGGGATCAGAAAGCAAAAACGAAGCTGTTTGTCAACAGTATAATAATTATAGGCTCTGCTCATTGACAAGAATCTGGTTGGTAGTAGATCCTTGATAGCCCCCAACCCTGGCCCTTCAGAATATTGATTACTGGTTGGAAAAACTAATTCTCCTCGAGGAGAGTGAGTCAGAGAAAGGCAGAGAGTCTTTTATTTATATTCCCCTTGCACTCGAGTTCAGACATTAATGTATAATAACACCTTCAAAATCTCCTCAAATTGTGTTTGGTTTTGTTTGCTACAACCTAAAAAGGAATCCTTCCTTTATTTCAAAAGCCTTTTCCATTTTGGTTGGTATGGATGATAATGTTAAGAATATACTGTGGATTATTTTGGTTTAGTTGGAAGAAGAGACTATTCGCCATCTATTTCCTTCTTTAATCTCTTGGTTTTTGGCTCTTGTCTGCAGAAAATATTCTAAAATTAACTGTTCCTGGCTAAACCTAATAGTCTTTTTTGGCACAGCATTTTTTTTCCCTTTTTATTTAGAAATGATTATAGATTCACAGGAAGTTGTGAAAAATAGTAGCGAGGTCTTGTATATCCTCCCCCAGTTTCCCCCAATAGTAACATCTTATATAACGAAATCTCATATGATTTTATATCATGAAATTGAGGCAGTTTTATATGCAGTCATTTGTGTGCGTGTATGTAGTTCTCTGCAATTTTATCATAGGTGTAGGTTTGTGCTAACACTACCACAATCAAGATGCAGAACTGTTCTGTTACCACAAAGATCCCTTATGCTACCCCTTTATAGTTATATCCACCACCTTCCCTCTCTACAACCCCTGGAAACCACTGATATGTTCTCCATATCCATAATTTTATCATTTTGAGACTGTTACATGAATGGAATAATATAAATATGTAAACTTTTGAGATTGGCTTTAGTCTCTCAGCATAATTCTATTGAGATCCATCCAAGTTACTACATATAATGATATTTTATTGCTTTTGGCTTAGTAATATTTCATGGTTTGTTTAACCATTCACTATTTGAAAGACATTTGGGTTGTTTCCAGTTTTGTCATAAGATCCAGCGTAAGGGATCTTTGCAGTCATGTTCCTTCCAAGTCCCTGACCATCTACAACTATTGGCTGTAGCCCACAAATCCATGTAGCCTCATACCTTTGGCAATTTCTCCTTCTAAGAAAAACGAATAACCACGTACACTGCTCAAAATTCTACCTTCTGGGGGGATTTCCTTTCAGG
Organism: Microcebus murinus; assembly: GCF_040939455.1. Taxonomy (NCBI): domain Eukaryota; kingdom Metazoa; phylum Chordata; class Mammalia; order Primates; family Cheirogaleidae; genus Microcebus; species Microcebus murinus. The sequence goes on along the minus strand of NC_134109.1, from coordinate 59,190,744 downwards.
GATGTCCCAGGAAGGGACTGTATTGTGTAGTTGTGTGACATATCCTGTAGAACCATTTGGAAATCTGACCTAAGTTTTCTCTTAATCAACTGTAGGAACACTCCATGGGGCTACAGGTGCTGGCTGAAACAGAGAGAGAAGGTATAGCAGCATGAGTGGAGCCATGGGTATTTGGGCCACTTTGTCATGTAACTTGTGCATTTAGGGCTTGCGTGACCTCAGTTTCACTTATCATTTCTATTTGATGGTGGAGTATTGCTGTGCACAACCAAATTTATGACTTGTGGGTCAGAAAACACCCAGTTTATGATGGGTAGCTCAGTCTGCATGGTAATTTGATCACAGAAAACAGATGGATCTTGGAGAATGACAGTGATTTATTATAAGCTTAACCAGGTGGTGACTCTCATTGTAGCTATTGTTTCAGATGTGATTTCATTGCTTGAGTAAATGAACATATACTCTGGTATCTGTTATGCAGCTACTGATCTGATAAATGCTTTCTTCTTTTTTTTTGAGACAGAGTCTCACTCTGTTGACCGGGCTAGAGTGCCATGGCATCAGCCTAGCTCACAGCAACCTCAAACTCCTGAGCTTAAGCGATCCTCCTGTTTCAGCCTCCTGAGTAGCTGGGACTACAGGCATGTGCCAACATGCCCGGCTAATTTTTTCTATATATATTTTTAGTTGTCCAGCTAATTTTCTATTTTTAGTAGAGATGGGGGTCTCGCTCTTGCTCAGGCTGGTTTTGAACTCCTGACCTTGAGCGATCCTCCTGCCTTGGCCTCCCAGAGTGCTAGGATTACAGGCAAGAGTCTCTGAACCTTTTCATATTGTACCTTTTCTATGTTTAGATACATTTGGATACACAAATACTTACCATTGTGTTACAGTTGCCTATAGTATCCAGTACAGTAGTATGCTGTACAGGTTTGTAGCCTAGGAGCAATAGGCTATCCCATAAAGCCTAGGTATGTAGTAGATTATACCATCTAGGTTTGTATAAGCACACTCTATGATGTTCACACAATGATGAAATTGCCTAATGACTCATTTCTCAGTATCTGTGTTCAGTGACACATAACTGTATCAGTGTCACAACACAGAATGAGAACTGAAACCCCTGCCTTTTTTCTCCAGTTGATTTATTTATCTCTACTTGGTGAAGTTGTTACCAGAACCATGATTTGCTTTTTAATGTTATAATTTTGTATTCTCATTTGTAAGAACTACAGATCCAAAAGTAAATGAACTGATCTTAAAGTAACTATGGCCTATAGCTATCCTTCCTACCAACTATCTTCTGCTGAAATAAATAGGAGGAAGGGCTGATATGGGTAGTTGTAGTAGCCTATGTGGATGAATTATCATATGCCTGCATGGGAGCTTGTTTAACACATTGACTGCCACACACAAAAAACCAGAAACTTTCCCTTGGGGCTATAGTGTTTTATTATGAAAATAAAATAAAAACTTCAAGTGTAATTTAAAGGTAAACATAAATAGAAAAAAGAAATTTATTGACTTCTATTCATTTAATCCATGTTTTTAGAATTGTCAATTGTAATAAGAACATCATAAAGTAAGATATTATATATACTTCATGTGGCCTCAGGGTGAAAACTAGAGTGAGTTAAATACAACTTTCATGGCAGTTAATGTATTAAGATTCCTAATTTAACATAAGGACAAGTAAGGCCGTGGAGAACTGCAATCTTGTTTCAGAAATAGCATCTGGTGCAATTATTGTCATCAGATAAAAGTATATGCAATAGTGTCAGTCTCATTTGAATACAGAACACAGATAAGGTAAGATGATTGCTAGTCTAGTACTAATTTTGTATTCTAAATTATTATTTGACTTTCGGTGAACTAAGGCTTCAGATTACAGGTTGATTTTTCTTTAGTGAGGATGAGGAAGACAGGTATCACATTAAAATGATATTAAGCAGAGGACTTTGGAAAAAAGTGAAATGGGAAGAATAATCCTTAAATCTAGAATTAGAATCGAACTTTGAACCCTGGCATTCTTCCTACTGAAAATTATACGATAACATTTTGATAGTTTGAACCAAATAAGACACAGAAGCAATTGCTAAGTGTTGATAGGTAAAGGAAAAGAAAGTGTAATTCAATCCACTAGGAAGATTTTGATCCAAAATGAAACAGTTTTTTCCCCCTGCTAGTCAGGCAGAAATCTAATTATTCTTGTCTGATCTACTATGGAGAGGTAAAGCTGAGAGGTATAGATTATGGACAGTTTTATTGATTTTAATCTTAGAAATCAACAAGTGAAGGCTTTACACTTTGCACATAGTTACTTAACTGGTGTTAAGAATAAAACCTAATCAATAATAATAATTTTTGTTTTACTGAGACTTGTTCTAGTTTCAATTATGAGGTTGGCTATTTTATAGTCCCTTTCTTTATGTGAGTGCTTCAAAGAGAATTTCTCTCTAGTTGAGGGTTTAATGTGGAATTATTTTTCATTTCATATCTCTCAGAAACAAAACCAGAAGAAAAGAAACTTAAAGACATGCTCTGGGAAGGTTGGGAGCATAAAGAGAGATGAACTGAAATGAGCCCCTTTTCCTTTAAATTATATTAATTCTCATTGCCGTTTGAATAGTTTAATCTGATGAGGCATGATAATGAGATCAAGCATATGGACATGACACGGGTAAAGTTAGAATACGCTCCTTTATTGCTTTCCTTTGTACAAGCGTATAGTCAGAAGGCTTAGCTTCTGGACCCAGATCTGGTCCTTAGGAGCTGAGGGACCTGGCGTTGAAGGCTGGTATAGCAAAAGGCTGAGAACTAGCACTTACTGATTCCACACTCTAGGCATGGTGCTAAACACTTTATACCCATGCCTTGTTTTTATACTTAAAACATTTCTGTTAAGTAAATGGTATTATACTCCCCTGCCCTTTTTAAACAGATGGTACAACTGAACTTCTGAGGGGTTAAGTATTAATAACATGGCACAAGTTAGATAGAAGAGGAATATTTTGAAGATCAGATGAAATGTTTGAGAAAGTGCTTTGAAAACTGTCAAATGCTATACAAATTTCAACTATCATTACTATTATTATTTTAGTCCTCAGCAAGGAAAGTAAAAATCTGTTTTGAGTGCTCTTTTCAGACAGGCTTCCACTTATTCTGCATTAATATAGCAACTGCTTCCATTTCCAAAAAGGGCATGATTAGTGTTTGCAGGTGTTCCATTGGCCCTACAGTCACAACTGGCAGGAACGGTTATTTTGCCAAGTTGATGACAGGTCTATAAGGAAAGCAAAAGGAAATCCACTTTTCTTACTATTCTGTTGGGATTTAATAAAATACCACTGTGTTAATAAAATAGTGAATTTTATCGTATGTGTGGGAATCATTGGGCTGATGATAGACTTGCATCATAATCAGTCTCTTGGGAAGGGGTCACCCTTTGCTCTTATGACTTTACTGCCTGTGTCTTTTTATTCACACAAGCATTGCCACACAACCTATTTGTCAACTTCACAAGCAATCAGCTATAAACAGCAATAACCCTTAGATTATCTTGATAGTTGGTGTGTCCTGGAGAGAGAAGACTGTTTCCTCCCGGCTGCCTCATTCTTGAATGCCTGGCAACTCCTTTAGAAGAGACTGCTGCCCTTTCTCTAATACAAAGGTTATCAAAATGCCCATTATTCAATTCTATGTTTTTCCTGTGGCTGTAACTACTATTATAATAAAACAATTAATCATCTTATGGGAATATAATACCAGACAGTAAGGAAAAAGAGGCAAAACTTCACTCCTACATTCTGACCCAGGACTATGTGGTTTGCTACATCTTTTCTCAACCCAATGTTACTAATGATATCTTCTAGCCTATTTTGCTTCCCAGGAGTCAAATGATCAAATACAGCATTTTGTTAGTTCTCACAGTCCTGATGCATTATGATCCTCATGTTTTTAGTTGGGAAGACTGAGGGAATTCTCAACAGGCCAATTACAGAAAGAATTAGGAATATCCCTGGACTGGGAAATCTAACTACATGCTATTCCACTATACTTTTGCATGCCACAAGTGACTTCTTTTAGTGTCTCAGGTTTATTTCTCTATTTAAAAAATTTCCCTTTTAGGCCTTTAAACAAAATGAGTGAAATATATCTAAGGTTGTATCTGTTATCCAAGTTGGCTCAGACATGTCAACAGAGTTTCTCCTCTTAAAATTCTTTTTAAAACTCTGGTAGGTTAAGGTTAGGAAAAAACAAAACAAAGCAAAAACACAAAAGTATGGTTTCTTGGAAGCAGTGTGGGTATTGACAACTACAGGATTTCAGGGCTATTCCGTCCCATTTCTGAGACCTGGATCTTGTTTACTCTTAACTCCAAAAGACTTGAGAGCAGGGCTTGATAAGCTCTCTAAGTCATGGAGCAATCTTATTCACTGAAGCAAGAAGCAGAGGAGTGATCTGAAATTTGGAGGAAGTCCACACAGACATACTGTTACTTTTATAGGATCTTTTTGTTTTTAGGTTGTTATACAATATTTATATGATAAATACAAGATTAAATTATCATTAAAGAAAATATGTTTATCTGGGGCCCCTTAATAACTAGCCATGACTATCCCCTAAAATTTAAAATTATTCTGTCTTTTCTATGTCTCACAATAAACATGACTTTTTAAAGATAATTTTTATTTATGGCACGAATATTACACTAATGACAGATTAAAATATTTTAAAATATTTTATAATCACACCTCACACCAAATCTATAGGGTTAGTTCACTTTTGTATGTTCATTTCTGTACTGGAATAAAAGCATACATAATTCTATGTAGTTGAGGCCACAACATAGATATAATTTTATATGTTTTTTTTTTCCCTCCCAGGGAGGAAAGGAAACTGACATTTATTGAGGATCTAATAAGGGTCAGGCACTATTTCAGGCTCATTAGCATATTTTATATCTTTTATTTCTTAGAACAACACTGTAAGGTATGTATATTATTCCCTTGTTTATGTAAAAATTAAGTAACTTTCTGAGATAGAGCCAATAGTCAAACTGACTCCAAACTTGCACTCTTTTCATTATGCACTGCTGCCTCGATGAAGTACATTTTCCCTACAATATACTTCAAAGTTTTAATTTTAATAGCTTCATAAGATTTAATTAGACTGTAAACTCTCTGAATAGGTCTCATTTCTATCCCCAATACTCAGTAGATGTTCTGTATATATTTATTTAATAATGCAAACCTCTACTCTCCCAATTCACTCTCTTTTCCCTATGTACTGAGATGAAAAAAGCTCAGGGATACTGAGTCCCATATCATAGATTTCATCCCTTATATTTATTTGGTTTCCTTTCATTTAATGCTCATAACAACCCAGCGAGATATGTACTATCATCATTTCTGTTTTACATACAAGCAAACCAAGTAATTTGCCCAAGATCCCAGCAGCTTCTAAGAAGCAATACTGGAAAAAAAACTTTAGGGCTGGGGGACTCCAAAGTCCAGACCTTTAACTATTATACTATTTTATTCTATGTAGATTTATTAAAAGTTGTAAATAAATCATATTTTTATATACCATATATAACTTTAGTCCACCAAATAACTTGTTTTGTATAGGAATTATTCCATGAAATCTTTTATAAAGCAAATAATACCTCCCAAATTTATCAATCTGAATCCAGATTTTCTTAGACATTAAATTTATAGTAATAGTCATGAGTTTTTAAAATTCAGCAAATGTTAAGCACCAACTGTGTACCAGATATTAGGGATAGAATAGTGAGTAAATTGTAATACTCTTTAACCTCTGGAACTTATTGTCTAGGGCTGTGTGTCATGTCTAGGCTTCTCTGGAAAACCTTATCTGATCATCTGTTTGGGCCTAAGTATACCTTCTCTGTGCTTCTATAACACCTGCCTCTATTATAAATATGGATATAATAAAAAGTATAAAAATATGCTAAAAGTATGCATGTACCCCTCATACAGTTAGTAAATAGAATATTACCAATGAAACCTATGAATCCAGTTGTATTTACTTCCCTATAGAGAGGAAAGTATTATCCTCCTGATAGTTCTTAGCTTTCTTTCTTTCTTTTTTTTTTTTTTTTTTAAGGTGAGAAGATATATATATTTAGAATTAGCCAGCTGGACACCGTTTAGATGATCCCAATTTTGTTGGCAACGTCCAAAGCATCATAATCAGGAGCCAGTCAAACATATGCCTTCTTCTCTCCATCAGGCCTGATCAGGGTGTTGACCTTGGCCACATCAATGTCATAGAGCTTCTTCACAGCCTGTTTGATCTGGTGCTTATTGGCTTTGACATCCACAATGAACACAAGTGTGTTGTTGTCTTCTATCTTCTTCATGGCAGACTCTGTGGTCAAGGGGAACTTGATGATGGCATAGTGGTCAAGCTTGTTTCTCCTGGGGGCGCTCTTCCGAGGATATTTAGGCTGCCTCCGGAGCCGCAGTGTCTTTGGCCGCCGGAAGGTGGGTGCCGTACGGATTTTCTTTTTTTTGTGGCTGTGGACGCCTTTTAGCACTGCCTTCTTGGCCTTCAAAGCTTTTGCTTTGGCTTCGGCTTTGGGAGGGGCAGGAGCTTCCTTCTTTGCCTTCGGCGCCATCTTGTGAAAAGCTCTTTCTTTTTTTATTATGGTAAAATACATACAACATATAAATTTGTGTCATATCTAAGAATCCATCCAATAAGAATCCACTTCTTGTAAGAATTTTATGGTTTTATCTCGTATATTTACTTTAGGTCATTGATCCATTTATCCATTTTTTTTTTTTTTTTTTTGGAGACAGAGTCTCACTTGTTGCCCAGGCTTAGTGAGTGCCGTGGCGTCAGCCTAGCTCACAGCAACCTCAAACTCCTGGGCTCAAGTAATCCTTCTGCCTCAGCCTCCCGAGTAGCTGGGACTACAGGCATGTGCCACCATGCCCGGCTAATTTTTTAGATATATTAGTTGGCCAATTAATTTCTTTCTATTTATAGTAGAGATGGGGTCTCACTCTTGCTCAGGCTGGTTTCGAACTCCTGACCTCGAGCAATCCGCCCGCCTCAGCCTCCCAGAGTGCTAGGATTACAGGCGTGAGCCACCGCGCCCGGCCTGTAATTTTCTTGTATGTTTTTATCTAGCTTTGGTATCAGGGTAATGCTGGCCACAAAGAATGAGTTAGGAAATGTTCCCTATGCTTCAATTTTTTCAAAGAGTTTGAGAAGAATTGGTGTCAATTCTTCTTTAAATGTTTGGTAGAACTCACTAAAACTATCTGGTCCTAGACTTTCTTTTGACTTTCATCATATTTGGGAAGTTTTCAGCCATTATTTCCTCAGATAATCTTTCTGCCCCTTTCTTCTTTCTCCCTCTGGAACTCTCCCATAATGTCTGCTTGATAATCTCCCACAAGTCTCTTAGGCCCTGTTCAGTTTTCTTCACTCTTTTTTTTTCTTCCTGTTCCTCAAACTTGATAATTTGAATTATTCTATATTTCTTTTTCTTTTCTTTTCTTTCTTTCTTTTTTTTTTTTTTTTTTGAGACAAGAGTCTCGCTTTGTTGCCCAGGCTAGAGTGAGTATTGTGGTGTCAGCCTAGCTCACAGTAACCTCAATCTCCTGGGCTCAAGCAATCCTGCTGCCTCAGCCTCCCGAGTAGCTGGGACTACAGGCATGAGCCACTATGCCCGGCTAATTTTTTCTATATATATTAGTTGGCCAATTAATTTCTTTCTATTTATAGTAGAGACGGGGTCTTGCTCTTGCTCAGGTTGGTTTCGAACTCCTGACCTCGAGCAATCTGCCCACCTCAGCCTCCCAGAGTGCTAGGATTACAGGCGTGAGCCACCATGCCAGGCCTGAATTATTCTATATTTCAAGTTCACTGATTTCTTTCTTCTGTCTGCTCAAATCTGCTATTGTATCCCTCTAGTGAATTTTTCATTTCAGTTATTGTACAGTTCCAGAATTTGTTTGGTTCCTTTTGTAGCTTATATCTCTTTGTTGATATTCTTATTTCATATAAGTACCGTGCACTAACCGATTGCACTACTGGAGCTCCGATATTCTTATTTCATTTGTATATCATTTTCCTGATCTCTTTTAGTTCTTTGTCCATGTTTTCCTTTAGCAATTTGAGCATATTTAAGACAGTTGTTTTAAAAGTCTTTGTCTAGTAAGTCCAATTTCTGAGCTTCCTCAGGATGGTTTCAGTCAACTTATTTTGTTCCTTTGAATGAACCATCTTTCTTTCTTTGTTTTTTTTCTTTTGTATGCTTTGTAATTTTAATTGAAAATTAGACATTTGAATATTTTAATGTGGTAACTCTGAAAATCTGATTCTTCCCTTCAGTGTTTGAGTTTTTCTTTTTACTTATTCAAGGCTATAGCAGTCTGATTGTTTAGTGATTTTTTTTTTCAAACTGTTTTTGCAAAGCCAACTCTATTCCTTGTCATGTATGGTCATTGAAGTCTCCATTCTTTCAGAGATTTTCTTAGAAGTCAGAAGCTAAGACATAAAATGAACTAAAATAATGTAAATACCCTCCTGAAGCCACCCTTCAATAATGGGGTGCAATGCGAGAACTGTGGTAGGGGCCTAGCTAAAAATAATGCATAGGCCTGGTTAAAAATAATAATTAGTAACTGTCACCTTGTAATTGCCATTTCCAAGCCATGCAGCTAGTGGTCATAAAGATTCTTAACTTCTCCCCATAGCTGGTGTCCATAAAGATTCTTAACTTTCTCCATAGGTAATATCACGTTTCAAAAGCTAAAGGTAGTTTTTTTTTTTTGTTTTTTTTTTTCTTTTAAGACAGAGTCTCGCTTTGTTGCCCAGGCTAGAGTGAGTGCCGTGGCATCAGCCTAGCTCACAGCAACCTCAAACTCCTGGGCTCAAGCAATCCTCCTGCCTCAGCCTCCCGAGTAGCTGGGACTACAGGCATGTGCCACCATGCCCGGCTAATTTTTTCTATATATATTAGTTGGCCAATTAATTTCTTTCTATTTATAGTAGAGACAGGGTCTCGCTGTTGCTCAGGCTGGTTTCGAACTCCTGACCTCGAGCAATCCGCCTGTCTCGGCCTCCCAGAGTGCTAGTTTGCCTTGTAGTTTTTTGAACAATCTGGCCTGAGTTCTGAGTTAAGTGAAACAGAGACATGCCTTGAGTTAGTCATTCAGGTAGCCCCCAGAGAAGTTGGAATAGATATACACATTACTTTACAAATAAGGTCTTCTCTACTCCTTCTGGAACCAGGGGCCAGGGTCCACACTACTGTGTTTTCCCGAAAATAAGACAGGGTCTTATATTTATTTTTCCTCAAGAAGACACCCTAGGGCTTATTTTCAGGGGATGTGTTATTTTCCCCTCAAAGCCTCAGCTTGCAGCATGTGCAGGATGGCCGGGACCTGACAGGGAGAGTCAACCTTGTTGGTGGGGCTGCCTGCACTTTTCCGGTCACCTCTGGGATAGTAGCTGTCACAATGGGACAGATGAGAAGGGCTGCTTGTCTTCTTTACCGCTCCCCAGGGAAATGCACGGGTTGTGCAGATATGCTGCGTAGCCACGCCATCGCTAGGTCTTATTTTCGGGGTAGGTCTTATAGTGCGCAAATGCTTAGATTTGGAGAACCAGAAACTTTGAAGGTGAGTAGCAAAAGGAACAAAAGCAACTAGAATGTTTTTTTAGACAGAGTCTTGCTCTATTGCCTGGGCTAGAGTGCCGTGGCGTCAGCCTCGCTCACAGCAACCTCTAACTCCTGGGCTCAAGCAATCCTCCTGCCTCAGCCTCCCAAGTGGCTGGGACTACAGGCATTCTCCACCACACCCGGATAATTTTTTCTATTTTTAAGTTGTCTGGCTAATTTCTTTCTATTTTTAGTAGAGATGGGGTCTTGCTCTTGCTCAGGCTGGTCTTGAACTCCTGTTTTCTTTTTTTGACACAGTCTCACTCTGTTGCCCAGGCTAGAGTGCCGTGGCATCAGCCTAGCTCACAGCAACCTCAAAACTCCTGGGCTCAAGCAATCCTCCTGCCTCAGCCTCCCGAGTGTATCTGGGACTACAGGCATATGCCACCATGCATGGCTATTTTTTCTATGTATTTTTAGTTGGCCAATTAATTTCTTTCTATTTTTAGTAGAGATGGGGTCTTGCTCTCGCTCAGGCTAGTTTTGAACTCCTGACCTTGAGTGATCCTCCCTCCTCGGCCTCCCAGAGTGCTAGGATTATAGGCGTGAGCCACTGTGTCCAGCTGAAAGATATATTTTTTGACATTGAGTAAACCATTATGGATGGCATTACAATAAAATATAAACATATATCTTTCTTGATTAATGAAATTATAATTTACTTATGAAAATTCTAACATTCTCATTTGTAATTATTTTGCTTCACTAAAGGCAGACTATGCTATTCAAAGCTAACACATGATAAAATTCGACAATAGTAATGTACACACCTGAATTAGTTTTTACTTAGTATTATATGTATTACATATATATAAGTATATCTAGTTCTATTTATACATATACATCACTAGGTAGATAGTTTTTCTAAAAAAATAGAATCTTTAAAGTATTTAATGTTTAATTTTCATTATTATACCTTAATAGGAAAGATGGAACAATAAAATGTATCTCTAAACATATATTTCACAGTCGGTAGTAGTAGCATGGCAATATTTTGATTTATATAGGGTTAATCTGATTAGGACTTTTAACTTTCAGGAAATATTAGTCTAAAGTAAATCATTAATTCAAGAGTGATAAAGATTATTTATGGAAGCTGGAGGCAGTGGCTCATCCCTGTAATCCCAACACTTTGGGAGGCTGAGACTGAAAGATTGTTTGAGGCCAGGAGTTTGGGACCAGCTTGGGCAACATAGTGAGACCCAACCTGCAAAAAATGAAAAAAAATAAAAAATTTATCTGGGCACTGTGGCACATGTCTTCTCAGGAGGCTGAGGCAGGAGAACTGCTTGAGCCCAGGAGTTTGAGGTTGCAGTGAGCTATGATGATGCCACTGTACTCTAGCCTGGGCAACAGAATGAAACCCAGTTTAAAAAAAAAAAAAGATTATTCATAAAAAAGAGACACCAGCTGGGTTGCAGGCTCTCAAACTGTCCCTCACAACGATCCTAATTCTGCTCTCTGCACTAGTTTTTTTTTTTTTTTTTCCTTTGTCATCAAGACACTCCCTCTATAGGTTAGTCATGGGAAAGGCGTTAGCTCATTTATTTGTCATTATTGAGCTTCTTTCTTTCCCACAAAGGCTAGTCTATTTATCATTTTTTTAATGGCTTGGACAAAAAAGAGAAAACTATATTTTTTTCAGCAGAAACACATTAATATTTATTCCCTTAAGCAGGAATTTTACAGAATATGTCTGAAAACAACATTTTAAACCAGTGTCACAAATGCTTCCTTTTAATAAAAGAAACCTTCTGAAATAATGCTGTCCTCAAGAAGAGATCATCTGATAGTTTTGGTACTATCTTCTCATTTCTACTATCTTTGTATAATCATTGTGGTGAAAAGTATTAGAGAAATAGATGCTCTACATGAAATCTTCACAATATGGTCAACTTCTGTCCTCCCTCAAGTCTACCTTTCCTACATGCACACATGGCATTATCTCTGTACATTAACTTCTTATATTTCATTTTATTTTTATTGAATGAGGCTATGATTGGCTTGCTATATCACAAATATTTGCTGTATTTTAAAAATCTCAAGTAGCTCTCCATCTTTTTTTTACATTGGTTAGGGGAGCAGGGATCAAAGTACAGAACTGGGACAGTCACTGCTTATGTTTGTGCTTTATCTCATTAAGAGCTGATCACCAGGAAGGCAAACAGCCTGTCATGAAATTTGCCTTGCAAAGAAATATAATAAAAAAATCTTATGAAAAGAGGCTGAACAGAAGGTGTGTTTAATCTGTTGTAATGTTGGTTAGCCCCAGTTTTAGACCAAGAGTGATGATCCTTGGAAAAAAAATTGGGAGTCTGCCTGCGGGCAACATTTACCCCTGATGTAGAGATTGCTACAGAAACCTAACCGTTGGAAGTTTTCAACATACAAGTAGGGATTTATTAAAGGAATTAATATCTTTGAAGCCTCACAAAGCAATCCTATTTTCCTATAAGATGGATGAAAGGCAGAGATTTCAAAACATTTGCTAGAAAACATCAATAGCCAATCCTGCTGATTTAATTTTTTCAATCCCTCAGGCATCAAAAGAAGTTGTGACTAGTAGACATTTGCCTCGGAAGTAAAGCAATATTGTAAATTAAAAATGACTGGAGCTTAGCTGGCTGCATTTCATTTTTAATTAGTTGAATTTTCAAATGTTTATCAACATTTTTTAAGCTCAAACGCTAAAGAACTTCCTTTCACATTTGTTATGAAGAGGGTACAGGGAATTATTTGGTGACATTCACTTACACACCAAGGAAAAAGTTCTTAGACTTAGCTGTCAATCACAAATATGAAAAGAAATGGTATTTAGTCATTTCCATTTCTCTTCTGTTTTATTCTTGAGCAAGGAGAGATTTCCTATTCTTCTTAGCTAGTCAGGAACTCACAAAACATAAACTCAAAGATTAATGGTAAAAATCAAAACAGATTCTGACAACATGTAAATACCCTGATCACAAAGGTGTAACAAAAGCAACTGATTTTGCTTTAGGCATTTTGTTGAGGTGTGTGGTTAATCTACGGGAGGCAACAGCAGTGTGGCCCAGATTTTGGAATTAAGGTTTCCCTCTGAGAATAAAAATGAAAATGGTGATATGAGGTCAGTCATTAAAAAAATGTACATTTTATTGACTATTCTTTTATGTCAGGCACTATTTAAGCACTTTAGGATAAAGTGGTGAATAAGAAGTCAAGGTCTCTGGCATCATGAAGTTTACATTTATTTTTGGAAATATTTAGCCCTAAATAATACTTCGTAAATAGGTAGATGAGTTCTGGGAGCACTCAAATTCTATTCAAGGTAATAAGAGGGTATTTTCAAGAAAATGTGACTGTATTAGTATATCTAAATCTGTAACCTTATCAGTTGTATTAAGTCTCACCTGAAAAATGTTTTTAAAAGAAGCCTAGAAAAAGAGGCCAAGAGTGGGAACTGTCAATGTGTCTTCAGCATGGGCAGAGTGGACAAATTCCAGTCCCCTTTGTAGCCTCCATTCCCCTTTGCAAGTCTATGGCTAGCAGTGAAGATGGATACATTGGACTAGCTTGATACCATTAGCATTAATAAAGGTAATCCAACTAACTCCAGTTCACTCCCACTGCTATGATTCCAAGGTGATCAAGCAACCTTCAGTTATAATGTGGCTTCCTGGTGGGTGCGGTGGCTCACGCCTGTAATCCCAGCATTCTGGGATTACAGGCCGAGGCGGGCGGATTGCTCCAGTTCAGGAGTTCGAAACCAGCCTGAACAAGAGCGAGACCCCGTCTCTACTATAAATAGAAAGAAATTAATTGGCCAACTAATATATAGAAAAAAATTAGCCAGGCATGGTGGCGCATGCCTGTAGTCCCAGCTACTCGGGAGGCTGAGGCAGCAGGATTGCTTGAGCCCAGGAGATTGAGGTTGCTGTGAGCTAGGCTGATGCCACGGCACTCACTCTAGCCTGGGCAACAAAGTGAGACTGTCTCAAAAAAAAAAAAAAAAATTAATAATGTGGCTTCCCATATGGATTTTCCTGCAGAGAGGGAATGGCTGTCTTTTTAAAGTTGTAATTCTCTAATTAATAGAGGACTATTAATTATTTTTCTTTATAGGATTGTCTATTTTCCAAAAATTGGCTAGCAAACTTCAGGTCAAGGTAGATATTGCCTATTTAAGTTCCATCATAAAAATACAGTTGGCATTATCTTATTAACATGGCATAAATGACTGATGATCTGATCCTAAAAAATACCTTCTTCCAGTTAGTATTTCACCTACTCAAAATTAGAATAAACTGGCTGGATATGGTGGCTCATGCCTGTAATCCCAGCACTTTAGGAGGCCCAGGCAGCAGGACTACCTGAGGCCAGGAGTTCAAGACCAGCCTGGGAAACATACTGAAACCCCATGTCTGGTAAAAATAAAATTAAAAAAATTAGGCAGGTATGATAGTGCATACCTGTAGTCCTAGCAATTTGAGAGACTGAGCCAGGAGGATCGCTTGAGCCCAGGAGTTTTTCATTTTTCTTTTTTTTCAGCCTGGTGATTTCACCTTTATTGATGTGCCTCCTACCTTACCCCCACAATGAGCCCAGGAATTTGAGGCTGCTGTGAGCTATGATCACACTACTACTATGATCACACTACTATGATCACACTACTATGATCACACTCCTGCCTGGGCAACAGAGTGGGACCTTGTCTCAAAAAAATTAGAATTATTAGGTAATAAAGAATTACTTTTTAAAGAAATGCTTCAATGAAGTAGAAACTACTGATAGAAAAGTTATATCAGAAAAATCTTAAAAATTCAAAGTTCAATTATTAACTTATATTACGGGCGGCTTGGTGGCTCACGCCTGTAATCCTAGCACTCTGGGAGGCCGAGGCAGGAGGATTGCTTGAGCTCAGGAGTTCGAGACCGGCCTGAGCAAGAGCAAGACCCCATCTCTACTATAAATACAAAGAAAATTAGCCAAACAACTAAAAATAGAAAAAATTAGCCAGGCACGGTGGGGCGTGCCTGTAGTCCCAGGTACTCAGGAGGCTGAGGCAGGAGGATTGCTTAGTAGTTTGAGGTTGCTGTGAGCTAGGCTGATGCCACGGCACTCTAGCCGAGGCTACAGAGTGAGACTCTGTCTCAAAAAACAAAAACAGAAAAAAAAACTTATATTATGATTAATGATTTGCATGTATACTTTATTATGAAAAGATTATTTTTCTCCTCTCCACATTTATATATTTTCTCTAATTGTATAAAGAAAAAATAAAAGTCATTATAGTCTTAAAGTTTGCCACTATGTCGTTATAGCAGGGATATAGTTATATATATATAGTTATGCAATAGAGTTATTTCATAAAGTTTATAGGCATAAGAAAAGATTTTTATTATTTTTTTTTTCTTTTTCTTTTCTTTTTTTTAGACTAGTCAAGTGCAGTAGTGAGGAGGGGGGAAAGTAGTAGAACAAGGAGTTCAATCTGTAACTGACTGTGTGAACAATCACGTGAGATAACTCACTACCTTCGGACCAGCCAGAAAAGATTTTTAGACCAGGTGCTGTGGCTCATGTCTAAAATCCCAGCACTTTGGAAAGTCAAGATGAGAGGATCGCTTGAGGCCAGGAATTCAAGGTTGCACTAAGCTATGATCAGGCCACTGCATTCCAGCCTGGATGACAGAGTGAGACACTGTCTGCCCATCCCCCCCCCAAAAAAAAACTCAGAAAAATATTTTCAGCTTTAATTGGTAACACCAATTTGTAGATCCTTGTAAAAGAGACATGAAAGTTATTTTTGTAGTACTCTTAATTTTAAGATGAAAATTTGGTGTTAGAAAATATGTAATTGTCCCTAATACTGGATATGTAATTGTCCCTAATACTGGCTTCTTTACAAATTTTTTCAATTGTTAGCTGTGGTAAATCTCCCAAATGATTGGTAAGTAGCATTTGTTAAGTGGTAAAATGCACTCAGCTAGGATCTGCACAAGGCTAAATCTCTTCATGCTTTTTTTTTCTTCGAGACCAAGTCTCACTCTGTTGCCTGGGCTAGAGTGCTGTGGCATCAGCCTCGCTCATAGCAACCTCAAACTCCTGGGCTCAAACAATCCTGCTGCCTCAGCCTCCCAAGTAGCTGGGAATACAGGCATGGCCACCATGCCAGCTAATTTTTTCTATATATTTTTAGTTGGCCAATTTCTTTCTAGTTTTAGTAGAGACGCGGTCTCACTCTTGCTCAGGGTGGTTTCGAACTCCTAAACTTGAGTGATCTGCCTGTCTCGGTCTCCCAGAGTGCTAGGATTACAGGTGTGAGCCACCACGCCTGGCCTCTTCTTGCTTCTTAAGAGATACATACAACTTAGAGAGACATACAACTAAAACCAAAACATATCAAGTAGAAAGAAACACAGAGTTATTCGATACAACAGAACAAGTATCCCAGCAAGAGCCACATTTGCCCTTTTCTCTTAAAGAGATCCAGTGGTTTTGGAGTGGGTAGGACAATCAAATCAATTTCAAAATAAGTCTCTAATGTCTTTCTTTCTTTCTTTTTTTTTTTTTTTTTTATAGAGATAGGGTCTCACTATGTTGTTCAGGCTGGTCTTGAACTCCTAGCCTCATGCAGTCCTCCCACCTCAGCCTCCCAAAGTGCTAAGATTACAGGCGTGAGCCACTGGCTTCTAATATCATTTTAATACTTTTATTTCTATTGCTGTAATCTCAGACATTCTTTAATTCTGTTTCAAACAGGTGTCTATTAGTATGTTTTCTTCTGTTTAGGACCTAAAGTAAACTTTAAAAACTGAGGTGTTCTGTCAGTCAGCATCTGCTAAACCCTGGGTCTACATATCAGTAAATGTGCTTCTGTTTAACTATCTTTTTACAGTCATAAAAGAAATAAACATATAAAATAAATGCATCTCAATGCATAGCTGTGCAGGGGTACAGATGTTTTATTAATGAAAATGAATCCAGCTTTTTGTAAGTCATGGCAGCAATATAACATTTCATTGTTTGGTTCTGTGCTAGACAGTTCCTGCTGTTTCTACATAGAAATTCCTGTAATGCTTAATGGACATCTGGAAGAATTCAGCCAATTAATCGAATTCATGTAGGAGCTAGGCTAATGGCTGTCTGAAAGGCAGATTACATTAAATCAAACTTGCAATATGAATGAAAGCACTTAATCATACATGCAACATTCATTAGATGCGACACAGCAAGTGTTTTGATTACTTTAATGAAAGATCAGGTAAAGTGCATCAGCTGAACAGATTGAAAAGACAGCATGCTTACAAATGTTTGATTATGCTGAATATCAACAGAAACAGTGCCAGTAATTTATAGCAAAACATATTTGTAAGTGTCTAGAGCCTGTGAACTCAGTGAAATTTGGAAGCCCATGCTCAAAACAATAATTAATACCTGTATGTGATAAAACTTTAATCAAATGTCAGAAAAAGAGACAGACTGCCAGAAGTTTAGTAATTTATAGTCACCGGGCAACTTCATGTTTTGAGTGGCTTAAAATCTCTTTGAACCCCAATTTCATTTATTTTGAGGTACAGTTCTCGAGTCAAAAGGTGTTGCTATACTAAAAACATTATATTAAAAGAGGAATTAAATTTGTAAGGTGAGCTTTAAAATCTCATGCCAGGAATTAAAATGCTATTCTTAATAATTGTTCCTGCCTTCTAGATTCATGAATATTTTCTGCCTTCTCTTCATTAATTATGTCATTGATTTTTTTCCTCCTAATATTCTGTAGAAAGAAGCCTGTAAAGTACATTTCCTATATAATATTAATGGTATTATAAGTTTTATAATAAAGCAAATGCTATTCATAACTTTTTTGGGTAAAACAAAGATAAAGGATATATATATATATCCTTTACAATTATATTTAATATATTACTTTGTACTTTTATGATTAATAAGTTTATAAAATAAAACTTATATTTTATATAATTTTACACATATATAAAATTTCTGTAAGTACTTTTAAGAATAGACAGGACTGCCTTTGGGGTGGTTGAAACCACTTTTTCTTGGGGTTTAACAGAAGGACTGATTTTCACCTCTTTAGATTGATGTATGATTCTGAAAATAAAGAAATGGACATAGGACATTTTAAGTCCTTTTTAGACATTTTCTTCAACTCAAGCAAATGAATATGTAGTAAGTACTCAGTTGTTTTAGATACTATGGGCGATATCAAGATGTGAAAGATATGGGTTACAGACAGAAGTTTATAATTCTCTATCCACCAAAACAACACAAATAAAAAAGCAATGGCAAAACAAACAAGAGAACAACACAATCCAGATATATTCAAGCAGTAGAAGGTAAAGTACATATTCACAAAATTTTGTAGAAAATCAAACAGCTAAAATAATGAAGTTTGTATTTGAGCTGCTTAATTCACCTGGTAAGAAATATAATTTAAAATAATTAAAATTTCATTATTCCAGAATTAGGCATTTCTTAATCTGTTTGGATTGTTATAACAAAATACCATGAACTGGGTAACTTATAAAGAACAAAAATTGAGGGGGGCGGAGCAAGATGGCGGACGAATAACACCGCCAAACAGAGTCTCTCTGCAGAAAAGACAGATTCTAGCAGAAATTAGAGGAAAGAAGCAAGAAGACGAGCATACAGCGGACAAGGGCCGGAAGGAGGGGTACCTGAGACCCCGGGAGACTCCACGGGAGGAGGCTGCGGAGGAGAACTGGAGGCTGAGACCACCGGAGCAGCCCGGAGACCAGCGGCAAGGGTAGGTGGATTTGCTGTTTCCCCTCCCCTGCATTTGGGACTGCTGGTGGGCTCCCCAGCGGGTGGAGAGACCTGTGGACACCAGCCCAGAGACAGCCGCCCCCGCCGCCGCCAGCCAGCGGTGAGCCTGTAGCAGACGTGGCACCAGGTTCCCAACTTCCTCCGGGCACCTCCGTGTGCAAAGACCCGAGCCGCGCGGCAGGCGCCATATTGCCTCCTCCTCCCCTCCGCCGACCCTACCCGCGGCTGCCCAGAGAGACAATACAGCCACCAGCCGGAGGCAACTCCAGGGAACGGGACCTTCCCTCTTGGGACCGTACAGCTGACTCAAGGGAACTCAGACTGTGGGCTCCCTACCCGCCCGCCCTCCCAGGTGCTGCTGGAACTGAGTTCCCAGGAGAACGGTGCCGACTCAGAGGCTGAGAGACATAGACCCAGCTTGGGCTCCCTGTGGGTGAATTGGGACCGGAAATCCTCTCCCTGGTGGGGATATAGTTTGAACTCTGGGACCCAGAGGCCGGACCTACAGACCGGATCCCCTGCACCGAGGGCTAGCATTGCCCAGGGCACAGAAAGGTTATACGTGAACAGCCTACTGAGGTATGTGTGCCTCCAGGGGCGGATTGGCGTCCTAGAGGGCAACCCTCCTCCCAGGAGGAGGCCGTGCACCCAACCCAGGTGGCGTTCCTGTGCAGGGAACCTCCCCGCCGACATCACAGTCCCGGGAGGCCTGGTGGCTTGTGGTCTGGCCTGCTGGCAGAGGCCCAGGAGTAGCGGCGGACTTGGGGAGGGTGGAAAGAAGTGAGGCCCGCTCCAGACTGCCGGTCTCAGACAGCCCCGCCCCCACACCCAGACTTTTGGCTGAGCGGGACCATTCCAGCCCCGCCCTGACAGCTTTCCCTGGAAGCGGATAACAGAACTTTGACCCATGCTAACGGCCTGAGGGCAGGCTTACACAAAATCCACAGCATAGCCTGTTCCTCCAAGCAAACGCCACCTACTGACAGGGACGGCATCCTGCACAGCCTTTTCACGGCACCCACTGACTCAATATACAGGGAGTGGTCCAATGTCACCCACAGACACCACCCAACGCCTCAGAAACTAAACAAGGTGTATGAATACCCAAACAATAACTTAAGGAAAGAAACAACAACTGATCGACATGGGAAGAAATCAGTGAAAGAACTCAGGAAATATGAAGAACCAAACGGAAAACACACCCCCAAAGAGGAGCACCAGCCCCCTAGAAACGGACACCAACCAAAATCAGGAAACCAATATGACAGAAGAGGAATTTCGTATGTGGATCATAAGAACACTCACCGAGCTGAAACAACAACTCAATAACCAACATAAAGAAACCACAAAAAGCCTCCAGGATATGGGAAAAGAAATAGACACAATGAAGAAAAGTGTAACCGAACTCCTGGAAATGAAGAATCAATTCAAGGAACTACAAAATACAGTGGAAAGTCTCAAGAACAGGGTAGATGAAACAGAAGAAAGAATCTCAGAGCTTGAAGATAACACCCTCCAATTAAATAAATCAGTCACAGAAATAGAGCAGAGAAACAAGAGAAAAGAGCAAAGCCTACAAGAGCTGTGGGATTATGTGAAGAAACCTAATGTGAGGGTCATAGGGTTACAAGAAGGGGAAGAAGACAACACTCAAGGGTTGGACAAGCTGTTTGAAGATATAATAGAGGAAAATTTCCCAGGCCTTGCTCAAAATCTCGATATACAAGTTCAAGAAGCTCAGAGGACCCCTGGGAGATTCAATGCAAACAGGAAGACGTCACGACATGCAGTCATCAGATCGACTAAAGTATCAACCAAAGAGGCCCTTCTAAGAGCTGTAAGACAAAAGAAGCAAGTAACATACAAGGGAAAGCCAATTCAAATAACATCAGACTTCTCTAATGAGACCTTACAAGCAAGGAGAGACTGGGGCCCCATTCTCACTCTTTTGAAACAAAACAATGCCCAGCCTAGAATATTATTCCCTGCAAAACTAAGCTTCGTATATGAAGGAGAAATAAAAACATTCTCAGACAAGCAAAGGCTCAGAGAATTCACCAAGACAAGACCAGCCCTACAAGAAGTACTTAAAACAGCGTTACGTACGGAACATCATAATAATAACCCACGAATATAAAAACAACCAAAACCCAAAGATATTAAAGGCCAGATATTACAATGGCTCAAGACAGAACTCATAGCAACAACATCCAACCCAACAGAATGAACAGTAATCTACCTTACCTATCAGTTCTCTCAATAAATGTGAATGGCTTAAACTCTCCACTCAAGAGACATAGGCTGGCTGAATGGATAAGAAAATACAGGCCTAGTATATGCTGTCTTCAGGAAGCACATCTAACCTGCAAGGATGCATATAGACTAAAAATAAAAGGGTGGAGATCAATATTCCAAGCAAATAGAAGCCAAAAGAAGGCTGGTGTGGCAGTTCTAATTTCAGACGATTTAGTTTTTATTTTTTTTTTATTTTTTTATTTTTTATTTTTTTTTTTTGAGACAGAGTCTCGCTTTGTTGCCCAGGCTAGAGTGAGTGCCGTGGCGTCAGCCTCGCTCACAGCAACCTCAAACTCCTGGGCTCGAGTGATCCTTCTGCCTCAGCCTCCCAGGTAGCTGGGACTACAGGCATGCGCCACCATGCCCGGCTAATTTTTTTATATATATATCAGTTGGCCAATTAATTTCTTTCTATTTATAGTAGAGACGGGGTCTCGCTCTTGCTCAGGCTGGTTTCGAACTCCTGACCTTGAGCAATCCACCCGCCTCGGCCTCCCAAGAGCTAGGATTACAGGCGTGAGCCACAGCGCCCGGCCTCGATTTAGTTTTTAAACCAACAAAAGTAGTGAAAGACAAAGAGGGTCATTATATAATGGTGAAGGGCACAGTTCATCAAGAAGAGATAACAATTTTAAATATATATGCACCCAACTTAGGTGCACCCAGATTCATAAAGCAAACCTTACTGGAGCTAAGCAAATGGAATAATAGCAGCTCCATAATCACTGGAGATTTCAACACCCCACTGACGGCACGAGACAGATCCTCCAAACAGAAAATTAATAAAGAAATAATGGACTTAAACAAAACTCTAGAACAATTGGGTCTGACTGACATCTACAGAACATTCTACCCAAAATCCACTGAATATACGTTCTTCTCATCAGCTCACGGGACATTCTCTAAGATTGACCATATCCTAGGACACAAAGAAAATCTCAAGAAATTTAAAAAAATAGAAATCATACCATGTACCTTCTCGGATCACAGTGGAATAAAACTAGAAATCAACCCTAACAGAAACTCACATTTCTACACAAAAACGGGGAAATTAAACAACCTCCTACTAAATGATTACTTAGTAAATGAAGAAATCAAGACGGAAATAAAAAAATTCTATGAAGAAAATGACAATGGGAGACAAGTTATCAACTCCTCTGGGACACAGTTAAAGCAGTTCTGAGAGGAAAGTTTATCTCCATAAATGCCTATAACCAAAAGTCAAGAAGATCACAAATAGACAATCTAATGAAACGACTCAAAGAGCTGGAAAAAGAAGAACAGACCAACCCCAAACCCAGCAGAAGAAGTGAAATCAACAAGATCAAATCAGAACTAAACGAAATTGAAAACAGGGAAGCTATTCAGGAGATTAATAAAACAAAAAGTTGGTTCTTTGAAAAAATAAACAAAATTGACACACCATTGGCTAAGCTAACGAAAAGCAGAAAAGAGAAATCTCTAATAAGCTCCATCAGGAACAAAAAAGGAGATATCACAACTGATCCCAAAGAGATACAAGATACAATTTATGAATACTACAAAAATCTTTATGCACACAAACTGGAAAATGTGGAGGAAATGGACAAATTTCTAGAAACACACAGCCTCCCTAGGCACAACCAGGAAGAAATAGATTCCCTGAACAGACCAATCTCAACAGCTGAAATAGAAACAGCAATTAAAAATCTCCCTAAAAAGAAAAGTCCCGGTCCAGATGGCTTCACACCCGAATTTTACCACACTTACAAAGAAGAACTAGTACCTATCTTGCAGAAACTATTCCACAACATCGAGAAGAATGGAAACCTCCCTGACACCTTTTATGAAGCGAATATTACTCTGATACCCAAACCAGGAAAGGATGCAACAAAAAAAGAAAACTACAGACCAATATCCCTAATGAATATAGATGCAAAAATTTTCAACAAAATCTTAGCTAACCAAATCCAGACACTTATCAAAAAAATAATCCACCACGACTAAGTGGGCTTCATCCCAGGGATGCAGGGATGGTTCAACATACGTAAATCTATAAATGCAATTCACCACATAAACAGAAGCAAAAACAAAGACCACATGATTCTTTCAATAGATGCAGAAAAAGCTTTTGACAAAATTCAACACCCTTTCATGATACGAACACTTAAGAAAATAGGCATAGAAGGGACATACCTAAAAATGATACAAGCCATATATGACAGACCCATAGCCAACATCATACTGAATGGGGAAAAATTGAAACCATTCCCACTTAGAACTGGAACCAGACAAGGCTGCCCACTATCTCCACTTCTGTTCAACATAGTGCTGGAAGTCTTGGCTACAGCAATCAGACAGGAAAATGGAATCAAAGGTATCCAAATAGGGGCAGAAGAGATCAAACTTTCACTGTTTGCTGATGATATGATATTGTATCTAGAAAACCCCAAGGATTCAACCAAGAAACTCCTGGAACTGATCAATGAATTTAGTAAAGTCTCAGGATACAAAATCAATACACAGAAATCAGAGGCATTCATATACGCCAACAACAATCTAATTGAGAACCAAATCAAAGACTCAATTCCCTTCACAATAGCAACAAAGAAATTAAAGTACCTAGGAATATACTTAACCAAGGACGTAAAAGACCTCTACAGGGAGAACTATGAAACACTGAGGAAGGAAATAGCAGAGGATGTAAACAGATGGAAATCCATACCATGCTCGTGGATCGGCAGACTCAATATCATCAAAATGTCTATACTACCCAAACTGATCTACAGATTCAATGCAATACCTATTAAAATCCCATCAGCATTCTTCACAGATATAGAAAAAATAATTTTACGCTTTGTATGGAACCAAAGAAGACCCCGAATATCAAGAGCAATTCTAGGCAACAAAAACAAAATGGGAGGCATTAACATGCCAGATATCAAACTATACTACAAAGCTGTAGTAATTAAAACAATATGGTATTGGCACAAAAATAGGAACATTGACCAGTGGAACAGATGTGAGAATCCTGATATAAAACCATCCTCATATAGCCATCTCATCTTTGACAAAGCAGACAAAAACATACACTGGGGAAAAGAATCCCTTTTCAATAAATGGTGCTGGGAAAACTGGATAGCCACCTGTAGAAGGCTAAAACAGGACCCACACCTTTCACCTCTCACAAAAACCAACTCACGCTGGATAACAGACTTAAACCTAAGGTATGAAACTATTAGAACTCTAGAGGAAAAAGTTGGAAACACTCTCCTAGACATCGGCCTGGGCAAAGAGTTTATGAAGAAGTCCCCAAAGGCAATCACAGCAGCAACAAAAATAAATAAATGGGACATGATCAAACTACAAAGTTTCTGCACAGCCAAAGAAATAGTCATGAAAGTAAACAGACAACCTACAGAATGGGAGAAAATTTTTGCATCCTATGCATCCGATAAGGGACTGATAACTAGAATATACTTAGAACTCACGAAAATCAGAAAGAAAAAATCAAATAACCCCATTAAAAAGTGGGCAAAGGACTTGAACAGAAACTTTTCTAAAGAAGACAGAAGAATGGCCAACAAACATATGAAAAAATGCTCAACATCTCTAATCATCAGGGAAATGCAAATCAAATGAGATATCACTTAACCCCAGTGAGAATGGCCTTTATCAAAAAATCTCCAAACAATAAATGCTGGCGTGGATGTGGAGAGAGAGGAACACTCCTACACTGCTGGTGGGACTGCAAACTAGTTCAACCTCTGTGGAAAGCAATATGGAGATACCTTAAAGCGATACAAGTGAATCTACCATTTGATCCAGCAATCCCATTGCTGGGCATCTACCCAAATGATCCAATGACACTCTACAAAAAAGACACCTGCACTCGAATGTTTATAGCAGCACAATTCATAATTGCAAGGCTGTGGAAACAGCCCAAGTGCCCATCAATCCAAGAATGGATTCATAAAATGTGGTATATGTATACCATGGAGTACTATTCAGCTCTAAGAAACAACGGTGATATAGCACATCTTATATTTTCCTGGTTAGAGCTGGAACCCATACTACTAAGTGAAGTATCCCAAGAATGGAAAAACAAGCACCAGATATATTCTCCAGCAAACTGGTATTAACTGAGTAGCACCTAAGTGGACACATAGGTACTACAGTAATAGGGTATTGGGCAGGTGGGAGGGGGGAGGGGGGCGGGTATATACATACATAATGAGTGAGATGTGCACCATCTGGGGGATGGTCATGATGGAGACTCAGAATTTTGGGGGGAGGGGAGGAAATGGGCATTTATTGAAACCTTAAAATCTGTACCCCCATAATATGCCGAAATAAAAAAAAAAAGAAAAAAAATTTATTTCTCACAGTTCTGGAAGCTGGGAAGTCCAAGATCAAGGCTCCGACAGATTTGATAGCTGGTGAGGGCCCACTTTCTGGTTCACAGATGGTGCCTGCTAGTTGTGCTTTCACATGGTGGAAGGAATGAACAAGCTCCTTGGGGCCTATTTTGTAAGGGCACTAATCTCATTCATGAGAGCTCCACCCTCATGACCTAATCACCTCCTCAACTGCCCCACTTCCTAATATCATCACCTTGGGGATACACAGACCATAGCAAAGCATTACAGAAAAATCTATGAATACTGTTTTTTCTACAGAGATTTAAAAAAAATTGAGTGCATCTCCAAGCACTTTTCAAACATCCAATTGTACAACATATTTTTAGTCTAAATGAGTTGATTGTTCTTATATCAGGCTAGACATTCTTTCTTTTCTTAATTTCCTCCCATTATACACAAAAAGGCAAAGAAAAATAAGCTGGCTCAGAATATAACTATTACATATAGTCTATCCACTCAATAATTCTTTTGCTACCTGTGACCTCTTGAAACATAGTAAGGATATCATTAACTAGAAGGAAAGCCTCATGCAATGCTACTTAAGCCTTCCTAAAACATTTAGCTCAGTTACTTCAAAATGTTCACACTGTTAGTTACTTAACCTATATACTGTCATGCACTGTATGATGTTTTGGTCAATGACTGACCACATATACAACAGTGGTCCCATAAGATTATAATACTGTATTTTAACTGTACCTTTTCTAAGCTTAGATACAGAAATACTCAACCATTATAATTATTATAATTGCCTGCAGTATTCCATACAGTAACATGCTGAATAGGTTTGTAGCCTAGGAGCAATAGGCTACACCATATAGCCTAGGTGTGTAGTAGGCTCTACCATCGAGGTTTGAATTGAGTACACTGTACGATGTTTGCACAATAATGATGCATTTCTCAGAATGTATCCCCATCATTAAGTGATGCATAACTGTAGAGTAAGAAATGTCGTTGCTGTTCTGCACTATCTGCTTTGCTCCATTAATTTGTCCAATTTCTTATTATAAAGGGTTATATACTCTAATCTTAGAATTTCAAGTTGTCGATGCTTCTGTTTGGAAATGTAATAATTATTTGTATTAATTAAGGTAGGTTGAGCTAAACTAAAGACCTTATTATATTTCTCTCCACTGGCAAACCTTCACCTATTTCTCTGATCAGGAACTGTTACTTCAAATATGTTTTTAATCTCTTTTGAAGTATTAAGTTTGACACCATTCACCCTGGAGAACACTATGATGGGATTTCACTAATAATAATTACTGTCTGTCAGTCTATTACTCTAGCTAGCTACCTGTCTGTATCTTTGATTTTTCTAAGACATCTTGTGTAACTTTGTTCTTTAGGAAGTTTAGAGGAAAAAAGTAGCTACATGATCTCCTGCCATTGTGATTTTGATCATACTTTTCCGGACATTTGTGAGCATATGTTTTTGAGATGCCTGAAAGACTATTTCCATCTAAAATATAGTCTTTGATATTCCTCCAATTTATTTTCTTAATGAGAACATCAAGGTGGAGGGGCAGAATTACTATGCATTTAAAAAAAATCTATGTCTGGGAACTTCCCCTTTTCCTAGATTTCTGAAAGAAAATATATACTTCAGTATAAAGTGTATTTTGTTGTAGTTCTAATTCCTACATAGAACCTACAAGAATAAGATGTGGAATTTTATAATCAGATCAAATGTTTGTCCTTGTATTTCTTCTTTCTTATTTTATTTGACCTGGCTAGATAATCGAAGGACTTGTGATGTCTAGGGTTTTCCCTTCCCAGGGAGTAACCCTATATGAGAAAACTGGAGGCCATTTTATTCAGATTCTGTGGTTTTATTATTCTCTATTTGTAATTCTTTTACCAAAGGTTTCACACTCTGAAGTCAACTAGGGGTGATGATAGGACAGAGAAAAAGTTATCATTTCCTGCATGGTCAATGAAAAGACTCCCTGTTGTTTAGTCTATTAAGCTTTCTCTAGGGCTATTTTCAGTAGTGTTTCATTTTTATTTTGGTTAAGGTAAATCTTCAGGTGTTCATTTAAAAAAATTTCCATGCTATGTTTTCTAATAATAATAATACCTTTTATTGAACTTCTACATTGGGTCAGATATATGATAGTAGTATTAACAGTAATTGATCTTCACAACTTTCCAAGGGGAGTTTTTTTTTTAAAGAATGAGGAAACAGAGGTTCAGAGAGGTTAAGTCAGTCACTTAATGTAATACCATTAGCATGTTGCCCAGCCAGGTGGCTCTGTCTAGATTCAAGGCCTCTCTAGCTAACTAATTTACACAACATCATCCTTGGGATTACTTTACATTTAGAAATATAATGGGCAGCAGTACCACTGGGTTCAATCTAATTTGGCTCCAAAGGTTTCTGCAGTACAGCTATCTTGGGAAGCATAAAATTTAATTTTAATTACTTTAAATCATTTATTGAATACTTACTGAGTTAAAACATAGTGCTAGGTACTTTATGAATAGACCCAGTCACTTCCCTCAGGGGCATTCACAATTTAATGAGAGATAACAGGTTCAATTAATACAAATATAGGACTAGTCAATAGAGAACATAAATATAAGGTCATAGAGTGGCATGTAGTGGCAACAGTGTCCAACAGTGCCCTAGTGAAGTCCTAAGTTATGAATAAGTATTTGGGAGGCTCCTTGATTGTAATATTAGACTATATATAGTTGTGTTAGCTATAAAACAGATCATACATGAGTCAGTTCGTGGAAGCAATCTGTGATTCTATAGTAGTGAAACCAGAAGAGGTCACAAAGAAATAAGTGGAAAGAAGTTGAAGGAAATAAAACTAAGCTTCAACATTCAATAGCAGAACAATATTTCTTGACATCCAAACAGCAAAAAAGTAAACAAAAAAGAAAACAGCTAGCTTGAAAGGAACTGAAAGAATAGACGACAATATAGTTTTTGTTTCCATTAGCTCTCACATCTAAGGTTTCTAAAGTGCTTTACAAAATATGCCTCACAGTATCTTTATGAGCGAGGCAAGTGTTGTTATCTCCATAAAAAGGTGGGGAAAAGAAGGCACGGAGGTTTGCTTTTATGCCAAATGAGGCCAAATATTTTGTGGAGTATTTGAAATGAGACTTGAAAATAGAGAAGCAAAGAGAAAGAAGGCTGGAAGAATTTGTAATTGAAGGGCATAATTTCACACCACGTAAGTGTCTAGAGAATGTTAATATAGTGAATCTTCATTTCCAGTGAAGTGGAATGAAAGCCTTGAATTGCTTCAGTGCACCACACCGTGCAAACAGCAATTTCAGTTTCAGAAAATCCTCCACTCATAGTCAAGTTGTTCAGTGAAAATGGTCATGATGAGGATTTCTCCCAAAATTGTCCAATATATGTTCATAGTTGTACTCTATACATACACAAGGCTTCCTCAATTGAAATATTAAATATTTATGGGGCATTATGTAGACTCCTGGAATACACTAATGGATATCTGTTTCAGTTACACTGTGTTATTTTTCATATATTTCTTTTTTGTTCACCAGTTGCCTTTTTATATATTGCATTTCTGGGTTTTCTTTCATTTTGGAACTTTCTTTAAGGGGTTCTGCCTAGAGGAGATAGATGCAATAGCTCAATAAGAAGAAATTTTGCAGTCCTATGTTCTTGTTTATTGAAAAAAATCTATAAAACATAAATACATATTGATTTACTTTAAGTAAAGACTTTAAGTCCCAACATTCCCAGTGAGAAAGGTGGCATTTATAGTTATTTATTTTTATATTTTTCAACAGAGTGTTTGAAGTTGAAACATGTAGAAGGTTAGGTTGTCTATCATTAAATTGCTGACCAAACTAAGAATAAAACCTATTGATTTTGACACCAAGTTATGGCTCTTTAACTATTAAAAATGAAATTGAATGTTAATAAATATACTGTGTGGCTCTTGTTTTAATTAACTAGCACCCTAATTCTTGTTCCATAAAAGATTTGAGGTAACTATACTGCTTTCATTGTTAAAGAAGTTTCAAAGGTTAATCATACTTAACCTTTTTGGGAAGCAAATGAATCTCTTTATTCATAATAGATTTTATAATAATAGAAATGATCAAAGCTGCTTATATCTAAATTTCAACTATATTTTGAAGTTACAATACTTTACTTAAGGAATTATATTTAAATATAGCTGTAAGTCTTTCTGACTGGTTTGGGAGATAATTAAGTCCTAGTGCCATGAGGAATTCATTGTGTGTAACAAATTAACTTCTCCCCTGTGCATCTAGAATGGCACTAGTTATGCACCATCCTTGGGAGAAGTGAGAAAATGGTTAAGTAATTTTCTGTGTTCTATAGTTCAAATGAGGAATCTTGGTTGAAAATGTTAAAGTTCTCTTGGTTTAGTTTTCTTTGTTTTCGTATCCTCTCTTAATAACCTCCCTTACCCAGTAAAACATTAACAACAAATAAACCTTTGGGGAAATCTGCTTTATTGGAAAGCATAACATTCCTTATATATTATAAAAGCACTGTAGTTACAATGTACCAAGGCAGGTAAAGGTTCTGTTAATGAGAGGCAACTCTGTTAGATAATAGCAGCCAGGCCAATATTCTAATTACCCCTATGTAGGGTCCCCAGAGAAATATAAAGGAAGTAAAGGAAATGTAGCTGAGACTTTCTAACCTGTTCTTTCACAATAATACTATCCTCTTTAATAACCATTTTCAACACAGACCATACACACACACACACACACACACACACACACACACACACACACACACACACAGTATTTAATGTCTTCCACTAAATTTGCATGATTGATATTTAAGCAATAGAAAATCAAACCAAGAAAGATGTTATTATAATTGATCCCATGAGTTATCATGGTCTTAATTAAAAAAAAATTTACCAGCAAGAACAATGAAGATTAGAGGATACAATGATTTAATGTTATATATATTTCCTCTAGTTTTTGCTCATGTTTCTCCTGGGTTCTGATTAATTCATTATTGGATAGAGAAATTTTAACTATTAGTAAAGGAGATACTTTTAGTGAGTAAATAATGATAATTTTTCTACTTTATCTATCCTGCCTTGTAGTATCTTCTCCCAAATTACTGTTTTGTGTGAGCTATGTGGATTGGGGACTGTAAATGCTGGTCAAAATGGCTCCCAAGCAAAAAATTACACATATATTCTCCCAGTGGGTGAATTATTCCCTGGGAGTTGTGACTGAATTTAAAAATATGGGTTGGTTTGATTGTTTTAAATATTTCTAACAATAAAATTATAGCAGTAGAGAAACTATACATGTCAGTTCAAGCTAAGCCTGGTTGATATCAAGATACAGGAACACCAAAGGGAAGTAAAAGATTGTTTCTCTCTCCTTCTTTTTTTTTTTTTATTTTTTTTTATTTTTTTTTTTGGAGTTCTGCGTCAGCTGGATCTCTCTCCTTCTTTTGGAAGCATGCTTTGCAAGTCCGTTAAATTTGTTAGCTAGCCTAATGCCTCTTTTGATTGTCCCAAAATTAATATATAGTTTAGGCAAATGCCACTTATAGAGGTAAACCACAGACTTCAAAGGCCATCATATAAATGTGAGAGAAACAGTATCAACAAATTTATCTATTTTATGTAATGATATGGCAAATAATGGATAGAATGTGTTCATTTATCTTGAAATATAGAACAACTATCGTTTTTGTTGGATGAAGCGCAATGATTATTCTATGTTAGCATAATATATAACAAATTTTTCAATGAAATCATTTCACATTGAGTGTATCTTTTTACTAACCTCTGACAGAAAACTCAATTTCAACCAAATCTAATTATGAAGCAGAGAATCTAGTGTTGGCATGTACTATAAGTACATATGAAAGGAAGATATTCTTTGTTTTGCCTACATTTCCTATTGATGTAACAAAACCCTACTTGTGACATTTTAGTACAATGATTTAGATAATATCACTAATTAAAGCTATGATATGGATATAATAATACATAGTTTCAGTTAGCCTATCAGATACAAATCTTCAGGAAACCAGGTTTTATTAGTTCAGATACTTGCTGCTTGCTTCACAGAACACTTTGTTAAGTGAAAGGAAGAATAATGTCTCCAGTTGAAAAACAGAGGGAGTTTGGGGCTGGCAGAATGCAATTGCCCAAGTTAGAGTGAACCAAATTGATCTGAAATCATTTAGATAACAATGTGATGGGCAGCGGACAGCATTTGTTTATGAAGACAAATCATGCCAGACAAATCCGATTTATTTGGTCTTATAAAATTACTCAACAAGTTTGTGGATAAAGAAAACTCCATGGACAAACAATATATCTAAATGTTTGTAAAAGCCTTTGATGTGGGTCTGCATGAGATTAAGATAATTGAAATGCTGGGAAGATGTTGCTTGGATAACAATGCAATAGTGTGGTTATCAGATTTAAAATAGAATAATCATAAAAACGGATCACAATATCTAACAGATATATTTGGCAGAAGACCATAAAAGAACTAGAATCTTTATAGATCAATATTGTAAACATGTGAAAATAATTTAGTTCACAAAGATTAGTTTATTCTTTCTTCAGGAGGTTCACATAATAAATAAAAATTAATTCAAAATGTTTTACTACTTGCCCCAAAATGAATTATTACTTTATTTTGGCCTTTACTGATATTTATAAAATTTGGAATCTGGTATCTGCCAAAAGCATTAAAATAGATAACTATAAGTTTCTAAAGCATAGTAAAATTCAATGAAAACTTTTTGTAAGTTTATTCCTTCAGAGATTTTTTAAGAGCTGAGAGATCATTTAAAGAAAAATAGCTATAGTCATAGTAATAATTTTGGGAGAAACAACAACTAATTTTAAATAAAAATGAAAAGGATATGGAAGGAAAAAGGGAATATAGTTTGTGTGTTTTAAGGTCTTATTGGCAAGTGGGAAAATACTTTATATATCCACAGGCATCATATTAAAATATTTAATAATATTTATGCAGTGGCTACTAACTAATCAGAACTGATAATGGCCATAGATCTGGAACAGGGGCTCTAAAGACCCCTTGGTACGTTGGACATTAGCTCTTTAGTTGACGGATAATAGGGAGATGCATGGTATCTCGGAGAGGCTGGAGCAACTGAAGGAGATTGGGGTAGAGCATTTGGAAAGGTAGTGGGTTTTTGCTAATTGATATGAAATTTTTTTTAATAACTAATATAATTTTTCTGGTAGGTACTAGCTGTACAATAGCCAAATGACTAACAAAAATAAGTAACAGAAAATTTGAATAAGTTAAATTATAAAAAGTAAAATTTTCAATAAAGAGATTATAAGATGTTAAACCTTATTAATAACCAAATACAAGTTTTATTTTAACAAAACAATACTTTTCACTTATCCAATTGGCAAATATTTTTTCTTATAAGTGACAGAACATAGTTAAGGAATAGGGAAAGTGGTACTCTTATGCCTGCTGATAGAAGTATACATAGGCACAATCATTCTGAAAGGACAGTTTTGCAATATTTATCAAAAACTTTTAAAATGTTGGTCTGGTTCTGCTAGTTTTAATGGTTCTGGTAGTTTTAAGCTAAGTTAGACATATCTTTTGAAAATACCTAAGCTGGATTTTAAAAATATTCTTAAAGCATAAAAGCATATGAAAAGATAGTAAGAAATTACCAGACTAAAGGTGAAGGCAAAAATGGGAACCCAAATATGGAGGCTATTCTGCTCTGAGGGAATTTCTGATTTGTGACAATTAGGATCATCATCCTTCTAGACTTGCAGAACATTGGAGACAGACAAAAAGCCCCAAGACCTGTGTTAGATTTGATCGGAAGTCTAATAGATCTTCCCCCATAGATACTGAGACTCCAATGCCTTTGAGTATTTACTGCTTGTATTAAATTGCCTGGGTCAGTGAATCTTGAGCCTTGAACTTGGGTTATAGTAATTCTGGACTGGTAGTACCTAGCAGAAGCTAATATAAATCTTCTCGGAAGTAAGATAACTTCATAGGCCTAAAATCATTTCTAAAAATAATTCCTTTAGGCCGGGCATGGTGGCTCATGCCTGTAATCCTAGCACTCTAGGAGGCTGAGGCGGGCGGATTGCTCGAGGTCAGG
This sequence comes from Microcebus murinus, assembly GCF_040939455.1. NCBI lineage: Eukaryota > Metazoa > Chordata > Mammalia > Primates > Cheirogaleidae > Microcebus > Microcebus murinus. The sequence continues at coordinate 59,157,443 of NC_134109.1, read as the reverse complement.
AGTTTGAAACCAGCCTGAGCAAGAGTGAGACCCCATCTCTACTATAAATAGAAAGAAAGTAATTGGCCAACTAATATATATAGAAAAAATTAGCTGAGCCTGGTGGTGCATGCCTGTAGTCCCAGCTACTCGGGAGGCTGAGGCAGTAGGATTGCTTGAGCCCAGGAGTTTGAGGTTGCTGTGAGCTAGGCTGATGCCACGGCATTCACTCTAGCCTGGGCAACAAAGTGAGACTCTGTCTCAAAAAAAAAAAAAAAAAAAATTCTTTTAGAGAATTATTTTTCTCTAAAAATAATTAGAGAAAACATTGTTTTTCTCTCATTCACAAAACATTGTGAATACAATGTTCAGCATATAATCAAAGAAATCATGTACACAAGGAAACTATTAATAGATTAAGTGAGCAAGAATCAACAGACAATAGACAACAAAAACAGATTCATAAAGACTTTGGATGTTGAATTTATTAGGCTCAGACTATAAAACAAGACTATAAATCAATTATGAAGAGTATGTTTAAAGACAAAATACCAGCTTGATATCTACAGAGAACAGGAAACCACAAAGAGTAACACAGCAAGTTTGAGTTTAAAAAAGAACCAAATAGGCCGGGCGCTGTGGCTCACGCCTGTAATCCTAGCTCTTGGGAGGCCGAGGCGGGCGGATTGCTCAAGGTCAGGAGTTCAAAACCAGCCTGAGCAAGAGCGAGACCCCGTCTCTACTATAAATAGAAAGAAATTAATTGGCCAACTGATATATATATAAAAAATTAGCCGGGCATGGTGGCGCATGCCTGTAGTCCCAGCTACTCGGGAGGCTGAGGCAGAAGGATCACTCGAGCCCAGGAGTTTGAGGTTGCTGTGAGCTAGGCTGACACCACGGCACTCACTCTAGCCTGGACAACAAAGCGAGACTCTGTCTCAAAAAAAAAAAAAAAAAAAAAAAAAAAAAAGAACCAAATAGAATTTTATTGTGATTTTAAATGTTTTAAATATTGTATTAAATAAAATTTATAAAGTTTATGAATATATTTACAGTTTATAAATAAAAATAAATTTTATAAGTAAAATTTATAAATAAAAATTTAAAATCCAACAAGATTTTAAGTGTAGATTAGATATAACTTAAGACTTGTTGAACGTGAAGAATATCAGAAAAAATAATCCAGAATGCAGCATAGAGAGGCAAAAAATTTATAATAATAAAAATAATAATGTAAAAGACACAGAAGATACAGTGAGACTGTCTAACGTAGGTTTAGCCAGAATTCTAGGAGAAGATAAAATGAAATGGAAGCAATTATTTGAAGAGTCAACTGTTAAGGATTTTTCAAACTGACAAGACTTCAAGACACTGATTTTTAAGAAGTCTTATGAACCGTGAAAGCATAAATTGAACAGAAATCCATACCTAAGCACACTGAAGTAAAACTTCTTAAAACTAAAGACAAAAGGCTGGGCACAGTGGCTCATGCCTGTAATCCTAGCACTCTGGGAGGCCGAGGCGGGAGGATTGTTCGAGGTCAGGAGTTCGAAACAAGAGCAAGACAAGAGCAAGACCCCGTCTCTACTATAAAAATAGAAATAAATTAATTGGCCAACTAATATATATAGAAAAAATTAGCTGGGCATGGTGGCGCATACCTGTAGTCCAGCTACTTGCTTGAGCCCAGGAGTTTGAGGTTGCTGTGAGCTAGGCTGATGCCAGGGCACTCACTCTAGCCTGGGCAACAAAGTGAGACTCTGTCTCAAAAACAAACAAACAAACAAAAAACTAAAAACAAAAACCAAATATTAAAAGGAGTCAGAGAAAAAGATACTTTCAGAAAAGTAACAATATATTAACAGCCGACTTTTGACTAGTAAAAATGAGAAAGAGGAAATAGTGAAATATTATTTTCAATGTGCTGAAAGAAAATAGTTACCAACCTAAAATTCTATAGGTAGATAAAATAAAGACAGTTCAGATACATTAAAGCGGACGTATTTTGCCACTTGCAGATCCATAGTGAAGGAAATTTTAAAGCATGTATTTCAGGTAGGAGGAAAATGATTCCACATGAGAATTCTGAGAGAGAAGGAATTAAGAGCAAGGAAAGTGGAAAACATGTGAGTGAATCTAATGAATATTAGCTGTATAAAACAATAATCATATTGTCTTGTGGACTTTTTAAGATACAAAATTAAAATACACCATAACAATAGCATATAAGTTAGGAAAGAGTATGTGGAGTTCAAGTGTTTTAACTTCCTTATATTATCAAAGATAAATATTGACAAATTAAAAATGTGTAATTTTTAAAGCAATCAATAAAAGAATTCAAGCAAAGGGGGATAATTTTAAACTGCAAAAGAAAATTTAATACATAAAAATCAGATATCAATCTAAAAGAGAAAAAAGAGAAAGAAATGTAACTGATGAGACAAATGAAAGGACTTTTAAAGATGGCAGATTTAATTCTAAATATAGTAGGAATTACAGAAATGTAAAAGGACTAAATGCTCCAGTTAAAAGTTAAAGATTAGTTAAAAAAATCTAACTGCTATTAATAGGAGACACATTTAAAGCATAGTGATAAGATTTGAAATTAAAAGGAAAATACATAGCCTGTAAACACTAATCAAAAGAAAGCTGATATGTCTAGATGAAAACATCAGACAGAACCCACTCTAAGGCAGAAAGCATTATTACAGATAAAGAGGGATACTTTACTTATGAAAGGTTCAGTTAATCAAATAGATATTCTTTTAATTCATGTGAATCTTGAGACTATTAGAGTCTCAACATTATACAGAGCAGAAGTTGAAAGACTACAAAGAGAAATAACAGAAGTTATCATATATATGTGGGGGAGGGCATGGTATATAAAACTTGGTATGTACAATGGCAAAATACACATTCTTTTCAAGCATGTGAATGGAATTTTTTTTTTTTTTTTTTTTTTTTGGGACAGAGTCTCGCTTTGTTGCCCAGGCTAGAGTGAGTGCCGTGGCGTCAGCCTAGCTCACAGCAACCTCAATCTCCTGGGCTCAAGCAATCCTTCTGCCTCAGCCTCCAGAGTAGCTGGGACTACAGACATGTGCCACCATGCCCGGCTAATTTTTTGTATATATATATTTTTAGTTGGTCAATTACTTTCTTTCTATTTTTAGTAGAGATGAGGTCTCGCTCAGGCTAGTTTTGAACTCCCGACCTAGAGCAATCCACCCGCCTCGGCCTCCCAGAGTGCTAGGATTACAGGCGTGAGCCACCACGCCCAGCCAGAATGGAATTTATATATACAGATAAAGATAGACAAGGCTTTTTTCCCTCCTAGCTAAGTAGATGACTTTCATCATTATTCCAAATGTTTATTTGTAACACACATGCACATTATTTGTATACTTAAAAGCAGGTTAGATAGTCTCCACCTTTATGAGTTACAAGCAACACTAAATGCATATACACCAATACTGAGCACTAGTACATGCCAGCACTGTAGGGGATACTAGTTTTATTTCATTTAATTATCATTCTACTATGTAGGTATTGTTATTCCTAATTTAGAGATAAAGAACTAAGACTCAGAGAGATTAAGTAAATTTTCTAAGATTATCTCTTCAGTAAATGACAGTGCTAGGATCCAAATCTATTCTTCTTATGAGCGATGAACGAGCTCCAGAAATTACTTATTATTTTCAGACTCCAAGTAAGGAGGTAAGCATTCTTACAGAAGGATCTCTAATAACTTTAGGACCTATCTTTGTGCAACATTGATAAAAGTTTAAGTGTCTGCAATATAGGAGAGTTACATATTGAGCCAAAGAAGTGGCTAAAATAGTTTGAGAGAGCTATTTTAGAAGATAGAGGTAGTACTAGTGATTTGGAATGTGAGAAGGGCTGAGGATAAAGAACTATCATGTACCCAGCACAACAGAAATTAAAAAGCCTCTTCTATATGGCATTCTTATGCCATTGAAAATCCTTATCATCTAGTTCAAATTCACTATTTTGCCAGTGCTTATAGTTCCTGAATCCCAATTTCAACAGACAGTTTTTCATGACCAAGTGAAAGTCAAGTTATAAATTTCCTCTACCTTAAAGTTTTTAGAATGTGCTATTTTACTGCTTAACACATAGAGGAAAACACTCACAGAGATAAGTATAATTATACAGTATATCAATCAATTATTTAAATCTCTTCAATATTTGAATAATTAGGCCCACATCATCATCTAGCAACTATTTCAATATTCTTCTGGCTGAGTTCCCTGCCTCAAGTCTCATCCCACTCTTTTACCTTCTTCACATCTTGCCCTTAACCCCACCCACAGCTTTACTCCAGTACAACCATTAGAGTTATCTTTTCACAACAAAGATTTGATTATATCATTTAAATGCTTTTTAAAAAATCACTGGCTTTCACTGAAAAATATCCATACTCAATTTAGTGTGGTTATAATGTTCTTTGCAGTCTGGCCCCAATTTATCTTCCCAGTCTTGGCTTCTCCACTCCCTAACTATATCCTCTTCCCATAAGAAACAAAAGACTGATATCCCATTTATGAAGAATTCAGTACTCTGCTGCTGTGCTTATGTGATAAGAAACTGGGGCCAGAGAGGTTAAATTTAAGCCCAAGGCACACGATAATTAAATGGCAGAATGAGGATTCAAGCTCAGGATTCAAATCATGGGCCTAACCCAGTAAACTACATTGCCTTCTTCTGTCCTGTACATGTTTTGTGAATTTTGTTTTAACCATGTGAAACAAAATTAATTTTGAGCATATTAAATGCTATGCATAATCGCTGCTGTCTTGCAACATAATTGGGTATAAAACATAAGCCAGTCATACAATAAATGATTCTGTTGTTTCTGTAAAACTTATAGTTGCTATTAGTATCAATAGTTTTCCTTCATCTCAGACACTTCTTGATGATAATAATACCTTCCATTCATTTAGGGCTCACTATGTGCCATGCATTGTGCTAAGTATTTTAGATACATAAATAACATGTAATGACCAAAGCCACCCTGTGAGATAATTACTTCTAGTCCCATTTTGTGATGAGAAAACTGAGGCTAAAATAAAAAGGCTAAGTAAATTGTTCAAGATTAAACAGCTGGTAGTGGGGCTGGACTTGAACTCAAGACTGCTTTACTTTTAAAGCCTGTGCCCTCTATTACAACATTATGAGATCTCCCTTTAAAGCTCCTAGATTGAACTTCTCAATAAACTGGGTCCTACTGTCTGTGCCCTATGCCTGCAATTCCTTGTTTTCCACACATGTTGTCTTCTGCCAGTCTTGTCTTCACCACAAAGTAGCTGACCAGTTTCTTTCTGCTCCTGTTCTCCTAGTATCTTGGGTACTAAACAGCTTTAAATAGCAGAAACTGTGGTTATGAGCTGGGGTTTATTTTCTCTATAGGGAATGGCTTCAGAAGAAGGAAATGAGAGTTATCTAATTCATGGGTTAAGTAGCTGAGATGGAAAGAAAAGACTTCAAAGGTCACATGATCTAAGAAAGACTTTTCTATTCCTTTCATCCCTCTGCACTAAGATTTCCGAATGCCTAGGATCTAGAACTCCTTATGACTTTGTTTTCCTCCTCTGTGCTCGGGCAGGCTGGCTTCTGATCTGTAGATTGCAACAATAAAAAGCTGTAATGACTTTTAGAAGGTGCACTCTTTTAGACATAATTCATTTACATATATGCCAGGCATTGTTCTAGATACTGGATATAGAGGTGTGAACAAAACAAAGTACCTGCTTTCATGGACCTGATACCTTTCTGGGAGACAAAAGACAATTAACAAATAAACAAATACATAATATAGTGACAGATAGTGATAAAAGCTATGAGGAAAAAGTTGAGTAAAGGGTTAGAAAAGGAAGGGTGATGGTGGGTGTAGGGCTGCTATTTTAGTTAGGGTGGTCAGGGAAGACCTTTCTGAGGTGTTATTCTTTGAGTAGAGATCCTAAAGGACATGATGTGAGCATTCTGGCAGAAGAAACAGCCTTGAGGTGGAAGTATGCTTGTCATATTTGAGGAAGATAAAGAGACCAATGTATTAACAGATGGAGCAGACTGAATAAGGAAGAGAGTGGTGGGAAATGTGGTTTAAGAATATCCAGGGACTATTCGGATCTTTAGATTTTTATTCTGAATGTGGAGGGAAGATTTGAAGATTTTGAGCAAAAGAGTGAAACGGTCAGATTTATATTCTAACAGGATCCATCTTGCTGCTGAATAAAGAATATATGATAAGGGGCAAGGGTGGAAGCAAGAGACCAAACAGAGTACAGTGGTAGAGAATTTGAGAAGTATTCAGATTCAGGAAATGCTTTAAAGATAGAGCTGATAAGAATTGCTAATGGATTGAATATGAGGTGTTTAGCTTGAGCCAAGTCTTTGGGTTTTGGCTGAGGCAGCTAATTGAATGAAGGTGCCATTTGCTGGGATGAGGAAAACTGAGATGGGGATTAAATTTAAGAGAGGAAATCAAGAGTTTGGTTGTAGATTTGTGAGAGTTTGACTTTCAACTTTTGGTGAACAATAGGTCTCTAGTAGCTGTAGCTGGTATTAACCTTTTACAGGGAAATGTCTAAGTGGGGGGGTGAGGGGGCAGAGAAACAGAAGAAATAAAGTTTCTTCTGAGCAATTTTCCGGATAGTTAAGTGATAAAAAGTAGGTTAGTCATCCCAGCCTGTCTTATACACACTGTGATTTTAGGGCAAAAAGTAATTTCCTCTTTTCAAAAAATGTCCTGATTTCTTTTGTCTCAAAATTTCTGAACTTAAATCACATTTATTCCACAATTAGAGATAGAAAGCATAAAATGTAGATAGTTTGAGAAGTAATCCAATGTGTATAAGTTTTTATCAAATTATAACTGAGCACAGATGAAGATCCTGAGTATTTAAAAGGAAGAAAATGTCATTGTCAAGAGAAAGGATGTTGATAAAACAAAGATTTCATAATCAGGCCAGGCACTGCCCTATTACAATTTCTAAGAGAGAGAATAGAGAAAGAAGTGTTTATATTTTGAAGGATCATTTAGGTTTGTACCCAAGTGGGAAGTACGCATGTAAATTTTTTCTCTTCCTCATCTTTTTAACTCTTTCTACCTTTTATCCCTTAGTCACCCCCCAAAAGTGTTTTTCAACTAGAAGGCTGTAGCATGATAGGTCTTATTACCTCTTTTCCAGGGACAGATGTCAAACAAACAGATGTCCCTGAAGAATGCTACTCGTCTGTATAATTTCCATTTGATGATGTAGTGTCCTAGGGAAAGGGTTTCACATTTAACATCAGAAAGGATTTAAGGCAGCTTTATTTTTTTATTTTTTATTTTTTTTGAGACAGTCTCACTTTGTTGCCCAGGCTAGAATGAGTGCCGTGGCGTCAGCCTAGCTCACAGCAACCTTAAAGTCCTGGGCTCAAGCAATCCTTCTGCCTCAGCCTCTTGAGTAGCTGGGACTACAGGCATGTGCCACCATGCCCGGCTGATTTTTTCTACATATATTAGTTGGCCAATTAATTTCTTTCTATTTATAGTAGAGATGGGATCTCACTCTTGCTCATGCTTGTTTCAAACTCCTGACCATGAGTGATCTTCCTGCCTCGGCCTCCCAGAGTGCTAGGATTATAGGCGTGAGCCACCACGTCCGGCCTGGCAGCTTTCTTATTATGTTTTTTTTTCTTTTTCTTTTTGAGATGGGGTCTCACTCTGTCACCCAGGCTGGAGTACAGAGGCATGATCATAGTTCACTGTAGCCTTGAATTCCTGAGCTCAAGTGATCATCCCGTCTTAGCTTCCTGTCTCAGCCTCCTGAGTAGCTGAACATTATGGTGTTTCCCCCCTGTTTATCAGAGTACTATATGCTTATTTTTTTCTATATGCTTATTTCAGAATATTTTAACAAAAACGTTAAAAAAGCAAAACACCAAAAGACTATTTAAATTCCTGCTTTTTAGAGGCAACAACATTTTGGCATATTTCCTTCCAGTGTTTTACACATTTAGTTCTTTCATAACTGAGCTCTTTATTATACAGGCAATTTTGCATCTTGCTGTTTTTGCTTAACATTATGGTGTACATATTTGTCCATATCATTACGTCTTTATGGCTATATAATCATCGGTAGTATAGCTATAGCATAATTTACTCAAGGCAGTTTCTGATTATTTACAATTACAAATAACACTGTGATAAACAGCTTTATGCTGTTTATCATAAATCTTTGGCCTTCTTTTGGATGATTTACTAAAGGAAGAATTGGTGGATTAAGTGTATATACATTTTTTAAAAAGTTCCTGATGTACATTGTTGTACCAATTTCTAGAAAGGTTATTATCAAATTACACTTGGGGGGAAGGGAAAGGGAGAGCTATTTGATCTGGTAGAAAATATTTGACAGCAATCCTTACAAAGTACTATGCCCCTGGGGAAAAGGCCCTCTGGAAAAGAGGCTTTCTTAAAGTATTAAAATTCTTACATCAGATTGTGCACACCATACAATATGTCTGGGTTATGAGGAAAAAGGGAAGGAGAATTGAGAATTTGAGTTAGAAGTCAGACATAAGCTGACATGTCTTAAATGATCAATTTGGGAAACTAAGTTTACCAACACTATTAAAAGACTCAGGTATTTTTATTTTTTTCCTTTTAGCAGTTTTTAATGAAAGTTGTACATAAGATTATTTTATTCCTGTGTCTTCTCAATTGTTTCTTCCTTGTACTTGCCCCTTTCCTTTCCTACTTGGCGAAATTTTGCTTTCCATTCAAGGATCTTTTTGCGGTCTTTGTCCAGTTTAAGCCTAGTAATAACCACCTTGCTGGGGTGAATGCCCACATGCACATTTGTGCCATTGGCCTTTTCCCGCTGGTCCCGTTCAATGTAGATGACACATTTCTTCCTGTAAACCTGGACTACTTTGCTAATTTGTTCTGGGACCCTTATAGTGTCCCGGAACAACCTGAACTTCATCATCCTTTCAGATGGGCATGGATTGAACATTGTATTTGTGTCTCAGCTCTTTGGAAAGAGGGGAAGACATAATCTTCCTGCGAATGTGGGAGGGTGCATTGAAATGCCTTTTCCGGTTCCTGCTTTGGTCCAAAGTCACAAAGGGATTGAACTTCATTTTGGCTGCCATTGCTTTGGTGATGGCTGTGAAAGGGAAGTGGACTTGGATATTTTAAATAGTGATTCAGAATATTAATTTTGATTATACAGTATAGGTTTATTTGATTTTGTATGATTTCATGCTATTTAATGGGAAAAAATATAATGAGAGTGTTTTTCAAACTGTGAGTCCTAATCCATTAGTGAGTTATGAAATCAATTTGTTCACTATGACCAGTATTTACAAAAACAAAATACAATAGAATTAAATAGAAAATGAGAATGCACTGCACCTATTTAAGGGAAATATTATTTTGTGAAACTATTATTTGTTATATATGTGCACTTTAAAATGTATTTATTATTGTGGGATGTAATTAAGGAAAAAATAGTTTGAAGCCATTGGTGTAGTAGTGGAAAGTATGGGTTTTGGGATTAGCCAGACAGCATTTGAATCTGGGCTCTGCGTGACTTTTGCCAGTTATCTAACTTCTCTATGGCTTAACCCCCTCACCAAGAAAAGAAAGTGATAATACCTCCTTCCTGGTGTGTGTGTGAAGATCAGAGATTACTTAAGCAGAATGCCTAAAACAGAACCAATGATTAATACATAAATACTTCCAAATCTTCTCCCAAATAATGTTCTCCTTGCAAAAATACTTCATTTGCTAGAAGGAAGGCAATGTTTTACTGATGTCTAGATCTGTTATATTTTAGTCTACTTTTAAAACACCTCCCTCAGTCCTTTTCTACAATTTGGTTTGGTAAGGAGACTTGAACACATAGTTTCCCCCTTTCTGTTTTCACATTGTATATATCTATATTATGGCTTTTGGCACTTTACATCTGTCATACACTGCCTAATTATTTCACAGTTCAGCTATTATTAAAAACTTTCAAATCTTGTCTCATTCTTAAAACAGTGCTGGGCACGTTGCAGCGTGCGGGATGAAAATCTGCTGAGTTGGTACACCTTTTGCAAAGTATCACTTGCTCATCCACGGGGAAGCAGATGTAGTGCTGATTCCACCAGCATTTCTCACTCGATCTACTTACTCCATGCTAAACAGGTCAGTTAGGCATTAAGTCATGTCTCTAGGTGGTACAAGTGGAAAGTGTGAACAGAGAAACCACTTTATGTGAGGATAGTCGAAAATTAGATCCTACTTCCTTTCCCCACTCCTATTCCCATGGGGAGGGGGCACTTAAAGCCGGGAGGACCGGGCCAGGAACGGGCGGGCGCCCTGAGCTCCGGAGGCTGGCCGGCACGCACGCTCTCCCGCCCTGAGAGCCCTTCTTCCCAGATGAATTCTCATAGTGTCACAGACGCGCGCTGTCTCGATCGATACTGGATGGCAGACGTGCTCCCACCGTCAAGTGTAGGCACAGGGCGGTGGATTTAGCCGCCCTGCCGCTCAGTCGCAGCTTCTCATCAGCTCAGTGCAGGCTGGGGACGTTAAGCCGTTTCCTCACGGATCCCTGCGCCGCGGCCCCCGCCCTCTCATCCCCTGCCCCTCGCCCGTCCTCTGCAGGGCGGGAGCTTTCCAGTCAGGCGCTCAGCGTGGGGGCAGCCGAGCCCCAGCCCGCGGCGGGTGTCTTGAGGTGGCCTTTCTGCCCAGCTCCCCAGTGGGACGGTCCCTGGAGGCGGCGGGGAGTGCCGAGCTCCCTCACACTGCGCACTTACCTTGCTGCGCCTTCGTCTCGGGGCGACAGGGGGCGGTGGCCCCGGCAGAGCACGAGGGCCCCTCGGGGGCGCTCTGAGGCGGGGCCGAGGCTCGCGCCGCCACCAGGTTCGTCTATTCCCGAGAGCCCCGCCAGCAGAAAACCACGCCCCCGGCGCCCGCTCCCACTCCTGATTGGCTGGGCCGGCCCGGAGGCGGGCGGCGGGGCCCTGGGCCGCGTCTCAGCTATAAAGACAGCCCCGGCATGACCGCTGCGGCGAGGCTGGGGCAGTGACTGTGCTTGCCCGCTCTCGGCCCCGGGGCCCCGCGGTTTCTCTTGCACCCGAGCGCTCCAGACTAGACCATGCCAAGGGGCTTCCTGGTGAAGCGAACTAAACGGACAGGCGGCTCGTACCGAGTGCGCCTAGCCGAGCGGGTCTTCCCTCTGCTGGGGCCCCAGGTGGCGCCGCCCTTCCTGGAGGAGGCTCCTGCCCCCTCCTTGCCAGATGTGGAGCCCCCCACCCAGGAGGAGCCCGGAAAGGGGCTGACGGCTGAGGCGGCCCGGGAACTGTCGGGGTCGCCCTGTCGGGTGGCCGGGGTGAGCCCAGGGGCTGGCGGGCGGGAAGGTGCAGAGAGGAGGGCGGATGGCAGAGAGGGTCCTGGGCCCGGGTCCGGGCCCAGCCCCAGTCCCACGAAGCCAGTGGGCACGGAGCTGCGTCGGGCGTTCCTGGAGCGCTGCCTCAGCTCGCCCGTCTCTGCCGAGTCCTTTCCTGGGGGTGCCGCCGCGGTGGCCGCTTTCTCCTGCTCGGTGGCGCCAGCAGCAGCACCGACCTCAGGGGAGCAGTTCCTGCTGCCGCTCCGGGCACCGTTCCCAGAGCCCGCGCTCCAGCCGGACCCCGCGCCCCTCTCGGCCACCCTGCACGGCCTGAAGCGGGCCCCCGGTGGTGAGCGCCGCGCCAAGATACCTCCCGGCTGCACTTCGGGAACTGCGGCCGCGGGAATCAAGAAGCCAAAGGCTATGAGGAAGTTGAGCTTTGCTGATGAGGTGACCACGTCCCCTGTTCTGGGCCTGAAGATCAAGGAGGAGGAGCCCGGGGCGCCGTCCCGGGGCTTGGGGGGCAGCCGCACGCCGCTGGGAGAGTTCATCTGCCAGCTGTGCAAGGAACAGTACGCAGACCCCTTTGCACTGGCCCAGCATCGATGCTCCCGCATCGTGCGCGTCGAGTACCGCTGCCCTGAGTGCGACAAGGTCTTCAGCTGTCCTGCGAACCTTGCCTCTCATCGCCGCTGGCACAAGCCGCGTCCCGCAGCTGCAAACGCTGCCACAGTCTCCTCCACCGACGGGAAGCCGCCTCCGTCATCGTCTTCGTGCTCCCCGGAATCCGGTGCCATTGCGTCTTTTCTGGCGGAGAAGGAGAACAGCCGGATAGAGCGAACTGCAGATCAGCACCCGCAAGCCAGGGACAGCTCCGGGGCAGATCAGCACCAGGACAGCGCCCCGCACCAGGGCCTTCAGGTGCTCATGCACCCAGAGCGCCCACTGCCCCAGGGTCCGTATACGGAGGGGGTGTTTGGGCGCCGGGTGCCTGTGCCAGGCAGTACCAGTGGTGGCGGGGGACCCGAGATCTTCGTGTGTCCATATTGCCACAAAAAGTTCCGTCGCCAAGCCTATCTGCGTAAGCACTTGGGCACTCATGAGGCAGGCTCGGCCCGTACACTAGCCCCGGGTTTTGGCTCCGAACGCGGCGCCCCACTTGCCTTCGCTTGCCCGTTGTGTGGGGCGCACTTCCCGTCCGCAGATATCAGGGAGAAACACCGGCTGTGGCATGCTGTCCGCGAGGAGCTGCTTCTGCCTGCTCTGGCAGGGGCTCCTTCCGAAACACCCGGCCCAGGCGGGGCATCTGACGGGAGTGCTCAGCAAATTTTCTCTTGCAAGCACTGCCCGTCCACTTTTTTTAGCTCCCCGGGGCTCACCCGGCACATCAATAAGTACCATCCCTCAGAAAGTCGGCAGGTATTGTTGCTGCAAATGCCACTGAGGCCTGGCTGCTGAGGGCCAAGAGACCAGGAAGATTTCAAGGTTGGCCTTGGAGCAAACAGATCATGGGAATTTCTGTGGGGCTTTCTTCAACTTGCAAGTTTACTTTCTTTCCTTTGTTTCGTCTCCTAAAATTCTCCCAGTAGTCTATGTTCCGCCAGAGGAGCGGACAGTGAAATGTAAAATCCCTCTCTAGAGCAGGTATGTATATGGTATAAACCCTCGCAGACTGTCAGCTTTAAATCCTTCTTACTTTCCCCACTAAAATAGGATTTTTTTTTTTTTTTTTTTTGCCTCAAAACTCTGGAGACCCTAACGAATCCTATGAGATTTGTAATTCCTATGGAAAGTCGCAGTGAATGCGTACATGTCTCAATGTCTACAAAGGGTTCTGGCTACCCAAAGTGGTAGTAACCAATTTTTTTTTTCTCTTGCCATCACAGGCGCCTATGTGGTTTCTGTCTCAAATAGGGTCAGATATCTTGTATTGTATATTCTGTGAATTAAAAGTTATGTGATTGGTGCCAAACTTAAGGGGGTGGGGGAAAGATTCAAGACCTGTGTCTGTGGGCAGGAAATACAAGAGAATGTTTGCTGCTTTTGGGAGGGCGTTTAACACTGTAACCTTTTCTTTCCCCAATTATATGTACTAGTCCATTCTTAAGTTAGTGTTTGGAGGCGGGGAGGGTGCTGCTTTACTAGAAAGAGTAGAGACACCCCTAGCCCCCCAAATTCTCATCTTTAGATATTTTGTGTGCAGTATTCAGGAAGAACTACTTTAAACCTTTCTTTAAATAGCCCTTTGGAAATATAGAAATTGTTTCCTGAAGTTTGACTGTTTTAATGGGGTTTCACCCAAATTGTTTTAATGATTCTGCTGTAAATCTCATACTGTGTGTTATATATACAACTATGCTCAGCTTAAGGAATATGTTAATACCTATAATCCACTAAGGAAATGAATAGCAATTCATTCAATATTCAGTATTTTCTTTTCAGCAGCAACTTGTTTTTGACCTTTTTGTAAACCATTTCAGTGTACATTCTGTACCCATGCCCTAAAAGCTAGAGTCGGGACACTGGCTGAGCACTGCTTGACAGCCCATATTTGTAAGATGCTTACCACCAAATAAATGTACATAGACTGTGCTTTGTTGTGTTCTGTGTTTGTCTTAAGAATCCTGTTGAACACAGCCTATTTTCAAAGCCACATTTCTTATCTCCCCAATGTCAGCATCCTATTTTAGAATCTGTGACCCATTTAGACAGAACACAAAGACAGGAGATATTATATTTTGCAAATGAATATAATGGTACAGAAATGGAATGGAAATTTTTCCTTTGAAGTATGGCTGCACTGACTGAGCTCCAACAAGCAACGAATATGTACCATTCTTTAAATCTAAAATGACACTTCCCCTCAACAAATGTCAACAGGATGTATTTTAAATATTTTCTTTTTTAAAAGCTACAGAATAATTTTATTTGAAGATGAAAAAATTATATCAATGGTGCTAATTTCACTATTTGGGGTTGGTATTTTCACTTCATTTTGTTACATATTCATTAGATAGTTATTTAAAAAAACGAAAGCAGTTTAGAAACATGTAAGCAGTTGCTTTGATTTTCCTTTTTGTAATTCTTCACCTTCACTGTGGGAAACTGTCTATATTGTTTAATCTTGTTCCTAGGGACTCTCTATCCATTTGCTTATCTTCTCCATAAGCTTTCATAGAAATTTTAGTTTTTATTTATAAGAAAACAAAGAATTGAATCATAGAAGCTCTGAAAGGTTGTTTTAGAAAAACCTGTCGGTAGAAAGTATTATTCCTGCAAGTATATCATAAAACAAAGTGAAATTTAAGAAATCAAAGAACCATGAAGCTGAGATAAATTGATAGTTTAACCAAGTGACTGAGTGAAGTTTCTGGCCAGCCTTTATGAAGGTATAAAATTTCCAGTGTTTCTAATGACTGTGGTAGGAGCTTTGAGAAATAAGTTGGAGTGTACCCTGAAAAAGGAATTCAAATTCATTTTTCATGATTAGCTAAGATAACCTAAGTTCATGCTTTACATCTCCCCATTAATCATACAGCCCTGCTTATTGAGTCTGAAAATATGAACTATAGAGGACAAATCAACACTCATGAACAGGAAGTGATAAGAATATTTTTATTGTATTATTAAATACCATGTCATCTTTTTTTTCTCCACTGTTACAAATTTGTAGATGCTATGTGAATGATGATACATAATTTATATTTTATGGTTTGCCAATATGATGTATTTACACATGCAGTTAGTACCGACGTCATGCTACATTTCCTTAGGAGATGCCCATTCAAAACAAAATGTGAGTAGCTTATCTACTGTAGGAAAATATTTCTGGAGTGTGGAATGTATACCAACCTGCATCTGCAAGTTCAGTATTTAACAATATTAGATTTAACATAAGACTCCTGGGTCATGTTTCCTTTTCTTTTTCAATAATATACATAATTTGAGCAACATATTTATATCAGAAAAGTTTTTTCCTTCTTTTTTCCTCCCTTCTTTTTGGTACTCAAGAAAGAATACAGATACATCAGGATCTAGCAGCCAATAATAAAGGGCCACAATCTCAAAACAGAAATGGCATTTAACAGTGATACCACTTAAAAAACAAAATATTAGAAAAATATATGGAAGCTAAACATAAATTAAAGTTTAGCACAGTGATTTTTCTAGTTATTGGATATACCATGGCATCACCTGCACAGCTAAGATATGAGACATTGCTTTGGGAAGAAAAAGTTAATGCTAAAATTATTTCAGTTGGAATTTGAGATGCTAAAAGACCATTTGAGTGTTTTATTTTCATAACATAAATAGTCTGTACACATCCTGTGTATCAACAGATTTGCAACTTTTGCTATAACTTTACAAATGCTTAAATTTAAAATTTTATGTTTGTAAAAAAATTATATATATTTATTGAGCCATAAAGTTGCAATTAGGCACAATAAATAAAATAATGAGAATATTTGTCCAATTATCTTTTGGCTAGTTAATCATGAAATTAAAGGTAAAACTACTTAGACATAATTATCTAGGAAGGTAAAGGGTGTACAATAAAACTCTACCCCATCAAAACATGGCAGTTTGGAGTGTGGGGATAAAAACAAATTGAATAAATAACCCAAATCTAAAATATTAAGCTACAAATTATTTAAATCCAGTGTTTTCTCAAATGTACAAGAAGAAACATGCATGTTATGGCAGACATGAAGGCCTGAAAGGGTTAACCCTATGATCTGTGCTAAGGTGGCTACTGCTGATCACTGTTGTTGGGCTGCTTGTCTCCTTAGGATTTATTGGCTGAGCCAGAGGAACGACGCAGCTTCATGGACATGCGGCTTTTGCTAGTTCGAGGAGACATTGGAGAGGCCAGGTCAGCCCCATCTACCTGCGTTGCTGTGGGAGTTTCACTGGGTAGAATCTCTGGGTAGGAGCCTGTAGGAAACAGCAAGAGAATTACTACAGTCATCCAGCCTCTCACCCCTAAGAAATAACCTTTCTGCTACTAATCTGTAGCAAGGATCCCATCTCTCTTAATGAGATCGTTTGAGGGGAAAAAGCAAAGCCCCAAACTTGCTTGTTACAACAGCCTACTAAATGTATTTAAAACTCAGGGATCTGGTGGCTCATGTCATCATACTAGCAAAAAAGTGCCAATCATCATCCCCAGACCCAGAACCCTGGAAGAAGCAGTGGGAAGGAAAATCTCTGGGAAAGAACAGGGATGCAAAGCACCAATAGCATGCAGGGAAGGGCTCTAGAAGCAGGTGAGAAGTACCAATTCCTATCTCTAGGACTCACGGTATAACCATGAAAAGGGCCTTCATTACTTAAACTTGAAAAATAGCACGAGTTTTAGAACCAAAAATTCCAAAAAGGAACTCAGCACTATGAGATGAGACCATTATACATGCTAGGTATTTAAATATGGTTTTAAAAAAGAGTAAGATAAATTCCTAGGACATGGGGAAGGACAAGAATTCTTATCTGAAAGTCAGTCAAAAAAGGCAGACTGACTCCGCAAACTGTCTTAATTTACGAGAGATAAACAATGCTTTTGTTTTCATTAACTTACACCTTTGCAGTTACACTATTCAGTCATAGAAAGTAGGTAACCAGTAGAATTAGTAGATATAAAATTTTAAAAGCAAAAGAAAACCAAATGGGAAAATTCTGTGTGTCATTTACAAAGTAGTTTTTTACCTCTGTACTTTATGAATTATGATTCTCTAATGTACACCGATACTTCAGAACCTTGCATATTATGGGCTCTTGAATATTTTCTGAACAAATAAGACATTACATTAAAAATAAAAGCCCTTCATAAAAAAACAAAAAAATTGGCAAACAACAGAATAACAAAATTTCTGTATATTCTAAGGTGCTTTAATCCAGATTTTCTGGGTCTTAAGTACATGAAAATTTTCTTTGTGTATCACAAACAAACAAAAACAGTACATAGGTTTCAGGCTTAAATTTATAAATCTCCTTATTTATGGAGCCTTCTGACACTTCAAATAAGTATGCTAGCACTTCCATGTAAGAAAAGATTTTCGCTCAAATTGAAGTTATGAATATTTCTAAGGAGAAAGAAGTTCTCCTTAGAGAACTTAGAACTTACGAATATTTCTAAGGAGAAAGAAGTTCAATAGGGGGTACAGATCCTATTCAAATGTCTTAATTAAGAATGTGTCTGTAGATATTTCAAGTGTTTTTAATATTATACTTAAGAACAAATATACATTGCCAAGGGAAATACTGTCACTCATAATCCAGGTCAACTGTCCTCCTTCTTAAAGTAACTTCTCCATCATTCTTTCTTTTCTAATGGAAAATGAGATTGGCCTTCAAAACTTAAGGGGAAGGAAATATATTACTGTTCACCTTTACTCTTCCTGAAGATCTGAATTGGTTCATAGTGGACAGATACTGGAAAATCTAGAGGCGAATATGAATCCATGGCCCCTTTTAGGGAAGCACTGCAGATGGATGGCAGAATGAAGGTGAAGAGCAATTGCTCATGCTTTTCTGGTAATGCATATTATTCCCGGCCATCATGTGAGGCTTTCCCATGGCTGTTTACCTTGAGATGGCCAATGTTTTCTAGCGGAGGTTTTGGGAGGAAGAGAACTATGACTGCATTTCTTTCTTTGTTGTGAATGAAGAAATGGAGTAGCAAGCAGAAGTGAGAAAACAAAAGAGAAGATAGATAACAGATATGAGAGACACAGTGCAGAATTTTACAGGTGTTAACTGAGGAGCAGAGAAGAAAGTAATCAGGTTTTTATCATGAAATATAATTCAGCATGCAATGAGTTAGGGTGATGATGTTTCACAACAGACAATGCTTTGTAAAGTCAAATGTTATACTTACCAACTAACAAAACAAGTTCAAATAGGAAAAAAGAAAAGAAGAAAAAAATTCTATGAGAGATTGTATAAACATCTACCTTTCAAAGTGTTCACTGTACTGCTACCACATTATCCTAACCACTCAGTCATAAAATCTCTAGTGTTGCTTTGTCCAATATGGTAGCCATAGCCACTTAAAATTAAGTAAAAATGCAGATCCTTGGTATACTAGCCACATTTCATTTAATAGCCACATGTGGTTAGTAGCTACTAAACTGAACAGTGCAGATATAGAACATTTCTATCATTATAGAAAGTTTTATGGGAGAGCACTCAGTATGCCAAACTCAAAAGAATATTTTCCTCAAAAACAATTCCTCCATGTCTGCCTTAATGCCTTCAAAGTGAAATCCCCCTTTAGTCAACTGAGACTCAAATTACGCTTTTTAGTGTGTGTGGTTGTATCATTATCAGTATCTTCTCCCATTTTAGTAAATGACATTTGTGGTAAATACTTAACATACCCAAACTCTGTAAATAATTTACAGTGGACAGACCTCAATTTTAGACATAAGGAATATAGTGATAGCTACATTTCATTTTATATCCTATTCTGCCTAATTAATGATTTAGACTACTTGAGTTATAAAGAATGCTGATTTATTTAATTATTTCTATTATTAATAGATCCTCAAGGATAAAGTTTTAAAAGTACCTGGGGAGCACATGTTTGTGTATACTAACTATATCTGCTACTAACATTCTTATAGTGCTCACACAGACTGTGTATATATCTTGATGGTATAATAAACTGATATATTGCATATTGATTATAATGAACTATTACAAATAACATGATGAATATGACTTCAGGGGGGATCTAAATAGATTATAAAAGGGAACTCAAAGGATTGTTATTATGATTTTGTTTGTACTGTTTGGTGACAGGCATGACCAATTTAAAACTTCAAGTTATTGGGTAAATATAGCCTTTTAAAATATTACAACTTTGAAAGCAATTTCAAATTAATATTTCAATTATTTTAATTGAAAGCAATTTCAATTAATATCGAATAAGAGATAATGTGATGTGTTAGAACATGGGCATGGGTTAGACAGTCCTGGACTAAGTTCCAAGTCTGTCACTTTACTAGCTGTTTGATCTCAGGCAAACTAAACTAACTTAAGACATTTTCTTATTTGTAAAATGGAGAAAATAATTATTTTGCAAAACTGTTGTGGGGATTAATGACTACAGATACAAAGATCCTGGCACATAGCAGGTGGACAATAAGTGTAGCTATATAATAAAGCTATTATACAGAGAAAAGTTAATAGACTTTGAAGATGAGGAAGAAAGGGAAATAAATTATATTTTTGAAGAAAATGACCATCTACAAAATATGATCCTTTAAATGTAGGGAGCACAACATACCATTAAGTTTAGTTTTAGTTTGGGGGAAATAAAAGAATTTATCCTTTCTTATGTTGATATAAAACTTAACTTTATATTAAGGGTTACAGAGTATCCAATAAGCTTACTGTTTTTTTTTGTTTTGTTTTTTGTTTTGTGACAGAGTCTTGCTTTGTTGCCCAGGCTAGAGTGAGTGCTGTGGCGTCAGCCTAGCTCACAGCAACCTCAAACTCCTGGGCTCAAGCAAGCCTCCTGAGTAGCTGGGACTACAGGCATGTGCCACCATGCCTGGCTAATTTTTTTTTGTATATATTTTTAGTTGGCCAATTTCTTTCCATTTATAGTAGAGACGGGGTCTTGCTCTTGCTCAGGCTGGTTTCGAACTCCTGAACTCGAGCAATCCACCCTTCTCGGCCTCCCAGAGTGCTAGGATTACAGGCGTGAGCCACCGCACCCAGCCAACCTTACTGTTTAATATTGTGAAAGGAGTTGATAAGTGATTAAGATTAGCATGGGTATAGTACTGTCATAAGGAAAATAATAACACAATTTAAAATTGTTCAGAAATACAGGCAAACAAGTGGTTTCATTTTAAGATAGTCAAGTACTATTGCAGACTGAGAACAAATCAGGTTAAGCTTGTCTTATTATACCTCCTTCTTACAAAAGAGAAAACTGGGTGTAGGATAGATAAGAGTTCATATGAATGATAAATGGCAGAACTAGGATTGAATCCAGATTGGTCTGATTCCAAAGCCTGTACTTCTTCCTTGGCAACCTTAAAACTATTAAAAAACAAACAAACAAACAAAAAAAGATTTTTTAATGGGTGGCAAAATTAGAACCCTCAAAATAAAAATCTTTAACAATTCTAATTTGTAAATATGACAAGTTACTGGGCAATATCTCTTTCTTTGTCCCCTCTATCAACAGCAAGAAATGGATGAAAATATTTAGACTAAATGGGTATTGTAATAGTTAAGATCATTCACTGTGAAGTCAGGACCATGTTGGAATACTGGCTTTCCCGAGTACCAGGTGACTCTGGTTAATTAAGCTTTTTGCCTTTTACATTTCATAGAACTACCATGAAGCTTAAATGAAAAAAATGTTTGTATAGTACATAGAATAGTGCCTGGCATTCAATAATTGCTCAGTTATTATTTTGTTATTTTCATTATAAAAATTTCATATCTGGATGAATGTTTTATGTGGAAACTGAAACCTAGTAGTTATTGTCACAAAGTTTAGCGGACGTTATTTAAGATTGATATTATTTGCCTCTTAATCAAAAACATACATGCCAAATTTCCAAGTTTAAAGTACTAATCAGAATATATCTGGCCGTCTATAATTTCAGGCTAATCTAGTGATAAAAAATGAGCAGAAACCTGTTTTTAAAAACATTAAAAAAATTTATAGCTTATGTTATATACTGCAGGAAACTAATTTTCCTATTGGCATGCCCAATAATATTTAGAATATATAAAATAACTATCTTCTAAGGGGCTAAAACATTTTCTTTCAGGTCATTTCAAAGCCTGGTAAGTTTAAAATAACTTTTAAAGGAGGATACTGAGCTAAAAAAGGTTACCTAATGTGATGGTTAAATTTTGATGATCCATCACACTCAAAGATTCAGAGAGAGATCTGTCCATCATAAATCCTATCCCATCTATATATGACAATACACATTTTGTGAAGTAACAGCAAAACTGAAGTTAGAAGATAGATTAGATGCTACTCTTAGGTCTTCATAACCACTCTAGATTATCCCTGATTTTGATGGTACAGAAATTATATTTAAATCTTACTTTTTTATATTATTCCTTTAAATATGAAATATATTTTCTAAAGGTAATTATGAAAAGTGGTATTACTGTATGTGTATACACACACACACACACACACACACACACACGGGGGTTAGGGGGACAAGCAACAATCCTTTGTTAAAGAACTAAAATCTCTAATTTGTAGAAAAACAATCTAAAGGAAGGTATCTGCTAGCTCAATTAGAATAATAGGTATCAGAGGTAATTCTAGAGATACCACACAATAAGCATTCAAAAATATTTCTGGGTGATGATAGTAAAAAAGAAATACTGGTAAAAATTATGAGTGTATTTTTTATGTGGAAACTGAGAAATATGAACCCATTAATATTTACTGTATACTTCCAATAAAATAGAAACTTGTTTCTTGTGGGCTTTCTAGAATTTATAACAAAATGTAAAAAAAGACAATTTAATATTAGTGAAAAATCTGTACATTTTGAATGGCCACTATAATGTGGCCAAGAAAAAGAGTAATTTCGCTTGGAAGATTTTATGGTTAGAGGGAGAGGTGTTTGTAAATATAAAAAAAATTAAAAAAGAAAGTCACTGTAAAACTTTTGATATTTTCCACACACATGCCTGACAAAGATAAAGGGATTTTTTTTCCTGTAATTTTTTAAAAATAAAAGACAAGAAAAATCTAATAATATTTTAATGTAGTTATGGAAGATCAACAAACTGTGACATCACGATATTTCCCTCAATGACCTTAGGGATAAAAATAATTTCCCTTAAGTATCAGTCTACTGCCACAGACAGTACATTTTGATAAAATACAGTTATGAAATTTATGGAACAACTATGATATACCAAAATCTTTCCTATTCATCTAAATAATACTGAAAGTTATATAAAAAAATCCTTTCTTGGATTGAAATGTCATTATAAATTGATATACTACAGTTAACCAAAAAGTGGCTTTTAAATAATCTTGAACCACATTAAGTAATCTTTAAAAAGTAGCATTTTTCTATACTATTCCACTGAATAGAATTGTGTTATAGGGTGGTAAGAATATAATCGTTGTACTGGCTTTTTTTTTTTTTTTTTGATACAGAGTCTTGCTCTATTGCCTGGGCTAGAGTGCAGTAGCGTCATGACAACTCACTGCAACCTAAAACTCATGGGCTCAAGCACTCTTCCTGCCTCAGCCTCCTCAAGTAGCTGGGACTTACAGGCATGTACCACCACACCAGGATAATTTTTCTAGTTTTTGTAGAGACAGTTTTTGCTATGTTGCTCAGACTGTTCTAGAACTCCTGGCCTCAGGCGATTCTACTACCTTGGCCTCCCAAAGTGCTAGAATTATAGGTGTGAGCCACAGCGCCCTGTGTAATGTCATTCTTTAAAACCTAATTTTGAAATTATTACATTAGTATTAGTATTATTTTATATACACAGTATGTGTAAGATATCAAAAGCTGATTTTCAATTGCAATTATGAATCCATTTCCTCAATGTGGTAAACAAATTTTATCATTGTTTAAAAAAATAAAAATGTACCTAAAAAAAAGACACCATTATATCATTTTTGCAAACCAGAAGTCAGGTCTAAACAGCAATTACGTGGCTTATTTTATGTCTTCTCTGTCCCACTTTCACTTTTAACCTTTTTTATTTTTTTGCATAGATGCCATTGAGCAATCACTTTTAACTTTAAAGGGAGCTCTGTATGTATGGGTTTGGTTTATGACAGAAAAATAAAGATTTGAGATAACTGGAAGAAAATTATTCAGATTCCACAATATTTTTGCTACCATAGCAGTACATATTTCATTTTATTGTGTTGAACTGAGAACCACTCTGATAAAAACTTGTTATAACTATTAAAGTCTGCAAAAAACTTATATAGAAATGTATTCAGCAATAGTGGCACAAGTTATTTACAAGTAAAAACATCTTTTTGAAAATTAGAGTCCATGTGTCTAATGGTGTCTAAAGGCAATTAAAAAAAATTAACTGAAAAAAACTTGTAGCACATATGTTCAAATTCACATTTTTATTATTTAGATAATCATAAGGTGCTATTTTTAAAAACTTATAGAACAATTTAGTATGATACAGTAAAAATGAAGCCAAAGAGCCTTCACCTGACTGTTGGAGTATCCTTTACCTAATATCTCAGAAAGTGAGAATACTACTTACTTCCCATATTATATACCTGAATGTATAGGATAAATGCAAAGTGGGAAATAACAAATATGAAGTACTCCAACTGGTAAACAACTATAACATGAAACAGCCTTTATAAATTTAAGGGGAAAAGTTAGTCCAAATGTGGTTCTATTATCAATATTTTTCAGTTGTGAAAAATGTCTTACCTATATGATATACGGAAGTGTCATTCATATCTATTTTAATATAGTCAGATAATTTATCTGTATTATCTATTATTAAACAATGAAATTGCCAGGTATACTTAGTTTTTATTTTGCTGTTCACTAATTTACTTTTAGTACCTTTCTTCTACCATCTTAATGCCAAACTGAGTAATTTTACTTTATATATATATATTTATATATAGACATCTGAAGGACAAACTGAGTAATTTTAGATAGTGTCAATCATTAAAGCAAATTTTAAACTTTTATCTTTTTTAAAAAATTCAAGCTAGTCTAATATGATTTTCTTTTTGCTGGGTCTTTTATATTAATTGAAGGGGGATCAAAGTTTTTCAGTGAAATTATTTTCTAATGGTAATTTAATGATGATAGGAATGGAAGCTTTAACTTCATTAACTAAACCTCAATTGAGAATTACAGTAATATTTTTTCAAATAGGCTAGAAAAGGAGTCCTGTGCCTTTTAAACTTACTTAACATAAAGAAAACTTATTTAACAAAGAGAATTTGAAGGTTTATAATGATGACCTTCAAATATATTATGTTTTCTTTTCCTGCTTCCCTTGAACACCATTACAATAGTCATCTTTGTATTTCTGGTGCCTAGTACAGTGCAAGGCACATAGAGAATAACCATTTGATGAGTTAAGATAGCCAATAACAATGCAACACATTACAAAATACGAAGACACACTACTTCAGTTCAATAGTACTACTTTTTCATGCTGAGAAACAAACAAACAAAAAAAGGTCAATATAACAAGGTGTAACTAATTTCAACCAAAGGGTTCTATTATTAGTTATTTTTATCCCCAAACCATGTTAGTGTTTCATGCAGACCTGGGTTAGTCAATATAATTCTGGAAAAAAATTTAGTGACAATTTCTGAAATGTTTAGTATGAACCAGGACAGTGTTAAATTCGCTTACTGTTTGAGTTACAAGCTTAGAGCTTGCTAATTTTGATAAAAGGAAATGGGAGAAGAACAGAGGGTGTTTTGGTTGACACTTTGTCTTACCTTCAGATAAACAGAACTGATATTTAATGATCTAAAGAGGGAAAATAAAATAAATGAAACAATCATAAGGAGTGCAAGATATTACAGAAATAGGAAGGCCATGAGTCATTTATTTTCTGATTTCTTCAAAATTAGTTAATTGTAAAAATGCAGTACCCTCTTACAATCGTTAATTATTGTAACATAATTTACTATGGTAAGCACTTCTCAATCTAGACCAGGTATTTGAGCTTTATTTATAAAATTAGAGATGATGAGGCAATATTCTTGGAAATACAATCTGATCCTCTAAAGTTGAGAGTACATGCTCGATTTGTGTTTCTTTTGCAGATACTTTAGTAACGATCTCATGAGATACAAGAGTCACTGACTCAGATAAAATGTTGTGCATGTACTTTTATGAAAACTGTTGGTTTTTTTAGGAATTGTATTTAGGTAAAAGAATAAGTTAAATTTGTAGGCCAAATTCAAATATTAAATAGTGATAAAAATATTCATATTTCAATGACTAGAACTGTATTCAAGCAAGTTTTTTAGAACAAAAGGGTATTGCATTTCAAGTTCCAGTAACAAGTAACTAAAACTTGTTTTTAATCTTACCGGCGTCAGATGGTAAATGATGGTAGGGAGCCGGAGAAAAAACCTGTGCTGCAAAATCTTCAAAGGTTGTTGGCTCTAAATGGTGCTGGACAATTGTTTGCAGGTACCGTGCTCTCTCCTCATAGCTGATTTCCTTCAGTTAAGGATAAATTTAAATCCAGCTTATACTGGAAAAGAACAGATCTTATCAAAAAAAGGACTACTATGATCACTAAGCTACTACTTCTTAATATAATTATTCACTAATTATTTTTGCATATCATTAACAGTATGGCTTTTTAAATTATAAAAGTATAGTTTTTAACCTAAGTTTACTTTTCACAAACCCACTATACATGATAACTTAACCAGGAGATATTTATTAAAAAATAATTACAATACCAAACTGTTGAAATAAAGGAAATTTAACAGTCAAGAAAGGATTCACTGCTATTAGGTCAGCCTAGGCTCATCTTATCTTGTTAATCAGCTTCCATCTGCTGATTTACTCTCAAAAGCCACATAATAAATATTATAATGCTGCATAAAATACTATATCCAAAATTATATATTTTTCATTTGTAAAGATTTATTGTAAAAAAATTCCTATATATCTTCTTCTTTTTCTAGAATCCCTGCATTTTCTCAGCAATTGTTCTCATCTTGAATGGAAGACTACTGTTGCTGTAATCCTTGAATAACTCCATGCGGTTAAGATAAATACATAGCTGAATCTGTATGTCAGGAAAAAATACCTAGTCAATTATAACACTGAAACATGCAGGAATATTTGCAAAGAGTCCACAGGACTCCTAAATACTGTCTAACAAAGCATCTACAGGGCACTGACACTGACAGAAAAATACTGTACTTTCCTTTCACCACATTTTCTCCTCTGATATTATTGACAAGCAACCAGTACCTTGAAGTGTTGTTGCTTTTGAACAACCCACTCCAGGCTTCCTGTTTCAGCAGGCCTGATTGTGCTGTTAGCACAGAGAGGGCGAGAAAGAGAGAGAATATTTCTGTTGTTCACGAAAGCAACTATGGAAATGGCTGTCAAAATGTAGAGCAGCAGGCAGCAACATACAATTATCAGGAAAAACTCACATGCTGACTTCATGTCGTATAGTTCCTGAACTGAGAAATCAGTTAACCTTTCTTCAACTTTTAAAAGTTTTCCTGCTGTACGTAGTGTGCTTAGTTGACAGGCTTTACATGAGACATTTAAATAAGGATAATAAAAATTTGCCTATTAGTTCTTTTTTCACTGAATTTTTCTAAAACCCTTTTTAATATTTTCTCAAAATTCCTTATTTTTTAAAAATTGCAATTCAATTATTATGGTTCTACAATTCTAGAAATTGTAGACCAAGTCTACAACAAAGACCCCAAACAAAAAATAATATGAAGCAAAGATAATTTAAAATGATGATTCAATGGGAGATACTATGGCCAATTATATTTATAAAAGTTTATTACAGAGAGAAAAAAAGCATAAGAGTTAAAGGTAAGACAATATTCATTATGCACCTCACTTTGTGACACCTTTTGCCCTCTAAATGTCTTGTGTACTCTCTGCGTATATTACAATCTATTTTATGTAACAAATATTGAAATAAGCCTGAATTCTAATTCCTGGCAATTCATTATTTTCAGTTCTTTACAATGGGGTTGAACTTCAAAAGAATTTTACTTCTGAAATGGATAGCACCAGGACAAGATGCTATATTAAAATGATCAGCGGTAAGAATTTTATGGGAGGATAATATAGACATTTTGGAGTCAACACAGAAAAGTGATATGGCGCACTTTTATAGAGGGTATATGGTTATAAATGGAAGAGGATGAAACTGATGGTTCAATCTAAATAATACCACATATCTCACAACTTGTTGGAAAGTACTTTTTTTCATTGGGGGAGATTCACAGCTGCCGAATTTTCTGCAGTTAATAGAGTCCTTTGATTCACAGCAGTGCCCCTTGTACAAAAAATACTGGCCTTTGTGTATTACCAGAAACTAATTTTCTATTTGGCTGAAAAGGGAAAAATGGGGTTATTGCTTCTCCCTCCTACAGAGCTTTTCATTATGCCTGATGCACTCAACTTCTAAGCTCTTCTGAGAAAAAAAATAACTGAAGAGGCAAGAGGTAGAAAAATGAGCTTGTTAGCACATTAGAAGTGAAGTATCTTGGTGGGCCCTAGAAATTCCCAGTGGTGTGTTAACTTATCACTCTATGCATGCTGGCACTGATAGTCTCCCAATTGATCACTCTCTTTTCGCACCAAAGGTGCTGCCAGGAAGCAAAGGCTGAAGGCCCACAGGAGAACAGTCTGCTATCAAAACAAGCTGTTTTTAAAAGTCTGCTTGAATGGGTAAAACGCTTCATGAAAAGTAGGGTGGAGACACCTACCTGCTTTTAAAATGCTCTACTTTCAGAGGGCCTATAAATGAAATATTTTACTTTATCTTATTATATTTAGAGCTTATACAAAAATCAGGCAGAAAGAAAGCAAATGTTAATGTGTCTAAAGTAAGGAAGATATTTTTAATGTAGTGAATTCATTGAAGAAAATGATTTTCTAGATAAAACACATTTTTGGAGGGTAATTCTATTTTGCTATACAAAAGGTAGTTTTTAAAACTCTGAAGAAACCCTAATATCTAGCTGTATAAAACTAAAATCATCCAGATATGACATTCATTTTGTATAAAAACACATGATGTATTTAATAAAATTACAATAAATCTTCATTTGGTAAAGAATTATAGTCTAAGGTAACTTACCTTCTTACAACTAAATGTTCTTTATAATTTCCAAGTGTGACATAGCCAAACAAAATAACAATATGAAAACAAACCAACTCAACCTATAAGACTTATATCTTTTCCCTTTTTTTACTTTGGAAAACATGTATTAAGGGGATATACAATAATAAACTCTAATTACCTAAACCATAGTTCTTAGTCCACAACAAGGTGCTTTTTGTGATCTAGATGATAAAGTTCCAAAACTGTTAGCATCTGCAATTGTAGCCATAATCCAGGAGTTAATTCCTGTATCTCCTTATAAGAGGATAGACACTTATTCCTTAAAAGGCAGTTCTCTCGAGAAGAGTTATTAGTACCTATACACTGAGTGGCATACACAAACTTGATGGCTAGCAGCAATAGGACAACTTAAGCTATATTCCCACTGTGTGTGTTGCCACTGAAATTAAAAAAACTGAAATGGGTAGGATGATAAACAGGTAAAAGTAAACTAATAAAAAAATTTAGAACAAAAATTTAAAGTACACATCTAAGTTGAATTAAGGTTTTTGTTGTAATTTTAAAATAACTCAAGCCAAAATTAGCTAATAAAAACCATTTGATGAAGGAGACTTTGAGCTGGTAAGAATCTTTAATACAGAACTAGCCAATCAAAAGAAATAACACACAGGTGCTGCAATCACAGCAATATAATTATCCACTAATCCTCCTCCGTTCTACTTTCTGCAAAAGCAGAAAAGAGAAGGAATATTGCTATTCTAAAAATAAAACATTTTCTATAACAGAAATCATTTAGGTCTAATCTGTACTTCATTAAGTTAACATTACCATTACTGTATTTTGATGATGATGATGTTGTTTTAGAGACAAGGTTACTCTATTGCCCAGGCTGGAGTGCAGTGGCACAAACATAGCTCACTGCAGCCTTGACCTCCTGGGCTCCAGGAATCTCCTGCCTCAGCGTCTTGAGTAGCAAGGACTACAGGTGTGTGCCACCATGCCTGGCTAATTTTTAAAATTTTTTTGTAGAGTTGGGGCCTTGCAATGTTGCCTAGGCTGGTCTCAAACTCTTGGCCCTCTAGCAGTCTTCCTCACTGGCCTACCAATGTGCTGTGATTACATATGCAAGACCTACACCCAGCCAACATTATTATACATTTTAAGTAGCTACTCTTGATTTTAAACTTCAACATCAGCTGTTAAGAAAGTGGGGTTCGATTTCAACCTGGTCCTGAAAAGATACGCATGATTTCTCTGTCAAACAGTTTATCTCTATGTTAAATAGTGAAACCATCACTTCCTATTTACCTCATAGAGGTGTTGAAGATAAAGGATATAAATACAGGATAACCCAAAAAATGCCCATAGATCTGTGCTGAAAATAGTTTGACCTTTGGCTAACGTCTTTGTAAAAAGCAGGTGCTTATCTCTAGGAGGACAATTTTTTTCGTCAGTTTAAGAAATATACCTGTATTCATGTGCAAGAACTTTTTGATAAGACCGCTAATATTCTTGTTTGTGGTATGTGCAGAGGGGCTTTTGACTTATTCTGATAAGATGAAACTCTGATTTCTTATGGGGAAAAGATGTAATATAAAGAAAATCTTAACCTTACTATAGAAGGTTAAGTAGTATCAAGGATTTTAACTTTAACAAATAGGGAGAATGGCTAAAAGGTAGATTTGGTATTAAAGAAGCAACAACCTTTCATTCTCCACAATAATTTTATTACTCTGGTATTTCTGAACTGCTTTTACTGTTAGAAAAGGAAAATCTTTCAGTTTTGTGATTCCATGGCACACCTGGTAAATTATATAAAAATTTAGCTCGAATGTAATTTTGACCAATCTTAAATGGAAATTTATGTTGTATGTGAGAATGAATATAATTTTTACAAAAAGGAATTATGAAAATTATAAGCAGATACCAAAGATTTGTATTATTGCTTAATTTTTTTTTCCTTTTAAATTCAGGTTTAATGTTTTATTTCCTAAAAAGAAAAAGCTCTTGGCTCCTTTTAAAGTAAAGGCAAGTATGAAGTGTTTATATCTGTGTTCAATAGTATAGTTTCTGGGATTGAAGGCTTATACTTAAATTCTTAATTTAGTAAGCACTTGCCTACACTCATATATTTCTATGGCTTCTACACAGTTTTAGCACTTAGGAATTTCATCTCCCTTCTCTATATAGAAGATTCTAAGAATGTAGGAAGGGAGAGTTCCAATAGTAAAAATTACTTATAAATTTTGCCTACTGACTTAAAACATTTTTTTGGAGAGCACTATTTCAGTTGAGCAGATTAGAGCCAACTATTCAATATTCACGAAGTTTAAGGCTGGTAGCTTGAAATTGGCTATGGTGACAGTTTCCACATCATGAACCTCAGTGACTGCCACAAATCAACCTCCCCACCCTCATTCCCAACCCCATCCTTCTTCCTTGGGCTTGTTCTAATACACTATGCTTTTTTAAAGAAATAGTTTCTGTCCTTGATTCTGGGGGCAGATTTTGGTGGTCCTTCAATGTCATGACTTCACTTTAGAGACCAGTAATCAAGCAATTCTATTTATATTATTTAAATTTTAATTGTCCATTTTGTGGTTACAGACCAGTGGGGAGAGTAATGTCATGGGGACAGAGACCATGACTTTATTTTTATATCTTCAGCACCTAACACAGGGTCCAGTAGTACTTAATGACTGTTTATAAATTATAGAAAATGAATAAGGTTGTTTTGATAGTGGATTAGGAGATGTCTGTTATGCTGACAGCCCCTTTTCTCTAATCCCAATTTGGTTCCCTAGAAGCAAACCTCTTTATGGCAAATATAGTTGGAACTTTCCTAGGAATAGATTTAGAGTTTGAATCTTACTTGTGAGAAAGAGTTTGGTTCCACAATGCCCCTTGATCTTGCTGACCTCTTTGGAACAAAAAAAAAAGTGAAAAAAGCACAATGTATAAATAAATATGTAAGGTATAACATTAAGAGAAAAGAAACTGATAATTCTTTAAATACTTATAATAATTGCCTAAAGAAAAAATGCTAGAAATGTTGAAAATAATTAAAACTCCTAATTTAGCAGTGAAATAATGAAATAATAATTTTGCCTAATTGTGACAATTTTAAAGAATTTAAAAATTTTTAACAAATTCTACAATGGTAAAAGGCAATGAATTTAGTTAAACTAATTCTATTTGCTTAAGTGGTCATCTGTAGAGAGGGTGGAAAAAAGGAAACAATCCTTGAGAAAATCTCTATAGATAAAATCAAATGAAGGGTAATTTCAAACCATAAGCAGATTTCTAAAACTGCAGTGTACACCACAAGAATAGAGGTGATAATACTCTTGAAAAATTTTAAGTATTTAGGTTTTTAAAAAAGCCATTTGGGGAGGGATTCTCGTAACATTTATTGAGAATATTTAGGACAGCTTGAACTATAGGAAGGATACATCCACCAATATTACTTTCAGGAAACTTAGCAAAATCAGCAAAATGTTTATTCAGCAATAAGCCTCAATGGAGAGTACAGAGATTTGCTCAGATAAACAAAGCTGCTGATGGGTAGAGTTGGGACGTGAATCTCAGTCTTTTAATTAACAGTTCAATTCTCTTTCTACCTCTAATCTCAATGATCTGGGTGTTGTGGTATGAAAAAACAAAGGTATGTTAGTTACCTCAAAGACAGCCAAAACAATGAATATTAACTTAAATTTTAAGACTGGTAATTTCTGAAAGATGTCTATTTATATACTAGTATAGTAAAATACAATTTTACTATAATTTACTGTAATTATTATGCTATAGTAAAATCCTTAAATGTAGTAAAATAAAAATGAGAAAAACCATACTTGGCATGTTAGTTTTAAAAGGCCTTGAAATATCTTAAACATTCTGAGGCGATATCACACAGGGCCTTGAAAATATAATGAAAAATAAGAATTTTATTGAGATATGGGTAGATACATTTTACAAGTACATCTCAAGAATCTCATGGTGATTAGCAGTAGTAAAGTAGTATATTTTCTTGAAATACACAGGGTAATAAAGTATCTCATAGACTAATAGGCATTGTTCATTTATAAGATGAAAGTACTGCTTAGTATATAGAGCAAGATCTGGTAAATTTAAGATCTGGCAGAGGGAGGGATATTTCATTTTTTTTCCTACTGTAGCTAATTCCTTCAAGAAACATGGAGTTTAATTCATATTCAGTAAAAATAAAATTCCCCTAAACAAATAGCATGAATCTTGGTATTAATATTGTTTACTTATACCATGTTAACAAATTCTTCTCAAAGTCTTCAGGTTATGACAAATTGTCTATTTTTATGATGCCTTATATTAATGAAATTCTTTAGTAGTTGATACTATCTACACTATGAAGGAAAAGCTGTGATTTGTCAGAGCAGACAAAGCTGGGCTTTAATCCATCCTTTTAACCATATTGCCAAGTCTATATTGTTTTCACTGCGTCTCAATTAGGAGACAGGCAGGACACCTGGTACTTCTTTATCTAACTCCCATGGGCTGCCAGATGACTCAAAATCCATAACAGGTGCTAAGGCAGTGTGAGGATAGCCCTATTATTGAAAGCTGGGGTTGAATAAAATTTGGACTACATATAATTGCTCATAATCAGTCAATTACTAAATGAAAACATTAAGTAAAAAGTTGATAAGCCCAATTCTACCAAAGTTCATGTAAATACATTTAAAAAGATTAACCTTAAATAGGCTTAAAATTTTAAACCTACCTAAAGGCTCTGAAAATCTTTCCTGATTTAAAAATCTAAGAATCATTGGTGGGTTCCAAAAAGCACTGACATGATTATCCAGTATGTGTGTGTGTGTGTATATATATATATATATTTCACTTTTATGAAAGTTGTATGAAGCAAAACATCTAAAAGAAAAACTAAGTTATATGGATTTCAAATTTAGTGAAATTAAAATTTTGTACCTTCATTCTTGGTATCTACTTGAAAATATCATTAAATTAGTAATAGACTTTCATAGAGTACTGCTTCAAAATTGTTAGTATTATAGTAAGAGTTTAAAAAACATTGGGGGATAATAGAAATAATAATTTTTTGTTCCTTTTGAGAACAAAAATTGCAGTGCATTAAAGTTGAGGAAATAAATGTATGTGTTTGAACTAAATACTAAAGTTGAACCCTGTCAGAAGATTGCAAAAAGGAAAAAAATAACCAAATAAGTAAAATTTTACAGTTGTCAATTACTTAAGTGTTATCTCTACCTAAATGTGCACTAATTTAATTAAGATTTTGTTTAAGTGCTATAATTATTTGGAATACAAAAAGAAGTGATTTTATTATCATAGTAAGTAGTAACAAAGTACAGCAAACCGTCATTTAAGACAGTGTCATAGAATCTATGATAAACAGTATATTGGCTTAAACTAATGCACTATATGCCCCCAGGGAATGATAGGCTTAGACACTGGACTTTAACATCAAAATCTATCCATTAATCTTGACTTAAATATAATCTATTCTGCAGTAAAAGGAAGAATGGGCATTCAATGAATTACTGTTTTTGAAATACTACACTGGTGCTCAATTACTAAAATCACTTAAGGGAACATAAGGAGATGGAACACTAGTAAATTTTACAGATTTACTAATTTTGCAAAACATGCATTTGATTTTCCCCAAATTTTGCAAGAGCATCCCATTTAAAAATTACAGATTTAAAAAAGTTTTCTTAAAATCTCTCTCTGTGATCCTATTTAAGAACGTGTTGCATAAGTTACAATATTTTTTTTTATAAGTTACAATATTGCAACATAATTTAGTCAACTTGATTTCAGCTGAAAAAAAGAGAATCATCTATGGAAATATACTGTGGGGTCAGGATCCCTGGAGGCTGCATACAAGCTCTAATTTTTTGTAAGGTTGTAGATCACTGTTTCTTTGCAACAGAACTATCAACTGCTTGTTGGTAAGATTGACCAGAAAAAATTGGAAGAGGAGAGTTTATGCAAATATACATGTTTCATAAAAAGGGAAACAACCCTAACATTTAAAAAAATATCCAAACTAGACAGAATTCAATGAGGTAACCCTGCATGACTGAAATAGTTATCAACTACTCATTTAAATGGTAAGTCTGGAATTTAACCTTAAGATGTGCTGACTAATTTATCTTTAGTGGATTATTTTAGCACTTGCAACTGTTACACAGAAAGTTAATTTACATTTTTATATTCATATGGCTTATATGTATTCAGATACTATTTGGGAATCCTAAAAAGCAAACTGCAAATTTGCAAAAGCAAAAAGCAAAGGCCAAATCTATGACCTTGTCTGATATGTGAATTGTGGTGGTTTTAATCTACTTCCCATCACTTAAAATTTTTCTGAAGATAAAATATTTTTATCTAAACAAAAAAATAAGGCAAAACTGACTTCTGCTAAATTCTAGTGGGCTAAATGGCATGTTAACAAGGAATTACTACAGGTGGTTGCTTAAATATATTCATTTACTTCTTTTTGATAGTAGTTATGTGCTAAATAGAAGTCAACACTCCTATCAAGAGAGTAAGTAAATGCAGAAACATCAGATTCTACAACAGCTATTTTTGCTGCTTCTCTTTTCTGAACAGCAATTAGTAAAGCAACCCCTTCCCCTCCTCCCTAGTGCTGTCAAGCTGTTCAGAGCAGTTTGCAACTCGACAATGGTACCATTGTGAATGCTCTCTGGGCTTCCTTCCCACAGAGAGTTAAATGGGCAGTTCCTGCTGCCCATGATTGGTGTCCAGTGAAATAATACTCAAGAGCCAGGTTTTATCAGCTTCACGCCAAAGAAGTGAAGCCAGGGAACCCAAGCCTTCATATCATACTGGACCATATGCCAACCCTGATGGCCCCAAAGGTTTATCACTAAGAATCAGGATCCATCATGTCCCTTGTGAAATTTCACTTCACATACCTTATGTGAAATGCAAAGCTTCACTAAAAACTGAACCTTCTTTACAATTGGCATGAACAGATGGA
Organism: Microcebus murinus; assembly: GCF_040939455.1. Lineage (NCBI taxonomy): Eukaryota > Metazoa > Chordata > Mammalia > Primates > Cheirogaleidae > Microcebus > Microcebus murinus. Next base: position 59,122,243 of record NC_134109.1, on the reverse strand, counting down.
CGGTAACAGTGGTTTGGCAAGCAAAAGTTAAGATTTAAATAGGCTGTATTCTAGTGTTTAGGAGGAAAAGCAGTTAGAAGAAAATGGAGATTTGTGACCCATAGTTTAATTTTAATTCCATTATTGAGTTATTAAAAATACCAAAAGGCCTAATAAAAAGAATGGATTAAAAGAACTTCAATTCTTATGTCAAATAAGTTTAAAGACTAATTTCAGCTTTATATCCTTTTTTCTTTGCTCTCTGAAATCCCCAAATAGCATCTAAATCTATAGTTGTTTTCACATTTAAACAAAGACTAGAATAAAACTTGCATATTATGTGTGGTAGGTGTGGTGAACAATAATGTGAGAATACCAGTATATACTTACCACTAACACAGGATTTTAAACACAGGAAAAAAAAATCCCTATTCTAGCACAGGTGAGAAGTTAATAAAGATGGAAGCAGACAAACTTCAAGTATGGTCGTTTTTAGGAAACACTCTAGTTTGCCTATGCCCTGATGTAGTTCTTGGTCTTCCTTCTGGTGTACTGTGATATGACCCAACTGTCTAGGTTACCATACTGTTACACAGATAAGATTGTGATAGTGCTTTCTTTTCTTTTGCTATATTTTTGCCATGAAGCCAATGTAATGTAAGAATAGGAAAAAAGTACTTAATTTATCAGTAACATGTAAAAGCATAATAGCATGTAAAAGCACAATAATTCCATATAGTATTTTTTAAAGAAAAAGTGTAGTCTATCATTAGTTTATCATACGAAATATAAAAATCTTTTGTATTCTCTCTTATAAACAATAAATATGTATAAATAGTATCAAATGTTTAGAGACCTTCCTAGACTCATTAAGAAAAAATAACATTGGCTATTACTGCAATTAGCCAGGCAATTATTGCTCAACTAATTATTAAATAATAAACTTATTTTCAAAAGGCTTCACTAGAAAATGAAAACAAATAGATTCACACTGTAACTGTTTTGCTATTCAATAGGTAAAAAGCACACAAAAGCAGAAGGACACTGGTTGTCATATTACTGTAACCTTAGACACTGGTTGTCATATTACTGTAACATTAGAAAACCAAGGTTATTTTGATTTTCTTTTTGCTTGACTACATCATCTGGGTTTGACCTACTTCTTGATCCTCATCTGCCACTACTTTTTCCTTTGGCTTATAGCATCAAGTAGTGCTGAACTACTTGTACTTCTTGACCACATCACACTTTTATGACTCCATGACTATTTTCCACTCCTGAAAAACTCTTCCCTGATCTTATCTGCCAGGTAAAGGCCCATATGTCTTTGAAGTAATTATCAAAACCTGCTTCCCTGGTAATGCCATTTCCCTAATTTCCTCTTCCTCATCCTACTATCATCTCCCACTTAAAATTAATCACCTTTACTGTCATACTTTGTATATATCACTATTGCTGGACTTGTAGAGTACACTTCATTCATACATTCACAGAGCTCTCTCTCTCCCAAAACAGACTATACACCCTTGGAAGTTGTGACTCTCTGTCTTTCTCTTCCTAGGTTTTTCTCTCACAGTGCCTCCCACACAGAATGCAGTCAATAAATATTTGGTGAGTAAATGAATGATCCAAAATTGCTTAGCAATTTTGCTAATACTTAAGAAGTTTGTCATTAGTGCATTAAGTTCTCGGTAGAAGATAAAAATTTAAAAATCTCTAGAATTAAAACAATGTTAATAGAAGTTGGAGCCATATACTGAAGTCATTTTTGTGAGCTCCCACATTTTAAGAAGAGTATCATTGATTCATATTAGTAAACCTTTAAAAATTGTCTCTAGAGAACAGTAAGAGACAATGCTATTTTTGGCCATACTGGTTCAATTTCACAGAATGAAACTTTTATTATTATCACAAAGTTATTACATATGAGAGAGAATTACAATTATTGCTTTTATATTTTTTTGAAAGGACAGATTTGCTAGACCAAAACTAACATCTTTAAAGACATGCAATAAAAGTATTCCCCTAATAATTGTAAGGAAGCTCCTCAAAATAAATACCAGTATTATCAACAGGCATAAATTGACATTCCTTGAAAAGAACAGCTGAACAAATTAAAACTGATGTAGCAAAAAATACATTTGAGTCACTGTAGAAGTGTTACATCTAGGGACCCTGTTTAAGCGACTACTTTTTGCACAGACTGTAAGGCCTGGCAGCAAAAATCCAAGCCAAGGGGATGTTTAAGTACAGGAAAAAAATTTTTAATAGCAATGCCATGTCTTTAACACTGGAGACTTACATGTTCCAATTATAGTGCAGACTGTTAGGTAAATGTCTACTCTTGGAGAGGTCCTACTACAATGGTTATTATCAATGGCATGATGGCTGCAAGCATTTCAAAGACCACAAAACCTGGATTACTTAGCTAGTGAGACATTTTATTTAAAGAATTATTTTCTCTTTTGAAGCATGAATGATCATAACCATAGATCTTAGAGTATTTAACTAACAGATTTGCCCATGAAGTTTAAGATCTTCATTTAGAAAGTATGAAGAACAAATGGCACTTACAAGTCACTGAGAGCTCCCAATGGAATCACTAATGGAGGTAATGCAAATGTTCAAGCAGCAAAATTGAAGACCTCAGCAGCATCTAGACTCTCACGGCTGCCCTCTACTGCTCTCCAGTGGCTACCATTTTCCTTGCCTTATGGTAGGACAGTGTGAGCCTTCAGGGCTACAGCCACATACTGCCTCCTTTTTGGAGGGGATACCAAGTTGTATTTCCCCATGGCAACATCTGTCACTGTCTTGAGTCAAAGGTGTCTTAGCTGACTTTTCTCCCTAACAGACCCCACCCCCCTATGAAGTGAAAACCCTAATGACCTCTGAAAATCATCTTCACTAAATAATGTTCTCTAATAAAAACATACTACTAGGTTCTTCTTCTTACCTATTAAGCTCTTAAGACTTGTATCATAGTCTGATACAAACCACAAATTGGGGGTTTTCCACTCTTTAAAAAAGAAAACCTATGCTAATTATACACTTCAAAAACACAGATAATAAATCCATCCATCCTGTTTTATTACAATAAAGCACTAGCCACTATCATGGGCCAGGCACTATGTTGGAAGTTAGTGAAACACAGAGGATAAGTAAGGCTTGTTAATATGTGCACATACATGCTAAGTACTATAATAAAGTATTCTGAGGCACTGTAAACAATTTTGCATAGTGAAGCAGTTTTTTTTTTTTTTTTACAAAGGATATTTGGGTCATGAATAATGAGTATATTAAATAAAAAAGAGTAGAGATAGGCATTCTTGGGGTAAAATTATAGGCCTGAAAGAGAAGGGGATTCAGGAATAATGACTATGGTTCACCTGGGAACACAGTGTCCCAGGTGTCAGTGTGGCAGGAGATGACAGTTAAGAATGGGGGATGAAGCTGGTGAGGAGTACAGGTACATCTGACAAAACCACAGTGAGAAATAAGAGGCTGGAAGGGTAAGATAAAAAGAATTGCTTGCAGGTGATCAAAGAATTTAGAGTTGTTTCAGTAAGCAGTCAAGAGCCATCATAAGTATTTTAGTATACTGATGCTCCTTGACTTACAATGGAGTCACATCCTGATAAACCCCAGTTAAAAATTTCCTAAGTTGAAAATTCACTTAATATACCTAACTTATGGAATAACACAGCTTAGCCTAGCCTACACTTACATTAGCCTCTAGTGGGCAAAACCCTGTAACACAAAGCCTATTCTATAATAAAATTATTATAAAGTATTTTGAATCAAAATCCAAAATTTGAATTAGTTTCTACTGAATGGCATATTGCTTTTGTACCCTCATAAAGTTGAAAAATTGTAAGTTGAACCATCCTAAATTGGGGATTGTCTGTACTTAGGTTTGTATTTTAAAAGAATATTTCCAGTATCAGTGTAGACAGTAATAACATCATTAACTACAATGTAGCTATCATTTTCTGAGCTTTTGCTATGTGACAGACAGGCTGCTTAGTGCTTCACGTGGATAGTTTCGTTTAATCCTTACAATAATTCTGAGTTTGGTACTATTATTATCCTCTTTTTATAGATTAAATTAAGGATAGCCCACAGTTATTGATGTTACCTTCTGAGGAAATGATCTACAAAAGACAGTAGATATATAAAATTATGTAGTTTCTCAATAAACTAATTTTAACATGAAATGGCAATAATATTGATGGGCCCCCCTAAGAGGTTTTATAATGTTCTATCATAATGAAAGGCAACTGCATTAGTGGACCCAATCAATTACATTTCATTTAGTTTTGGCTCTCATACTTTTAAAACAGGTTCTTTACATTTGATAGCAGAACTGCAGGGATAACAAACTGTGACTAATTGAAAAATAATCATTGACTTCTGGTAATTTGTCTGATAAAGTTAAACAGAAACCCAATTCTGGCATTTACGAAAAAGTCAAATCTAAACAGATTAGAAGAAACCAAGTAATATTGGTTGTGGTAGGAAACAATATTTTAAACCTAGGAATAAAGTATTTTCTAAATATGCCATTTAATTGTATAATATCCCCCATGCTATATATTAATATTCATAATATTACATTTACATAATATACATATTGAATATATGGATACAAAGCTCAAAACTGTAACTTATAAGAATTGTTAAGAGACATGTTGCATTCCATCCACCCAAACCTCACTCTTGAGGCCCTTATTTTCTATACATTCTTTCCTGATCTTCTTACTCCAAAGTAATTTCTTTTTCATTGGAACTCTTACACCATTTTATTTATAACCCTACTAGGGTTCACTTTATCCTGTATAAATATTATATATAATTATTAATGTACATATTATTCTTTCCCTATTACATTATAAGCTTTATGAGGACAGGATTACTGTCTGATTTTTGTCTTGCATCTCTCTAAAATCCTTACTACTACTGTATAACTGATAAATATTTTTAATACTACTATATTATACTACTATATATTTAATACTACTATACTATGCTACTATATACTAAATATATTTAAATACTACTACTGTATAACTGATAAATGTATTTCAGAAATATATTTCTGAAAGAAGAAAGTACAGTTCTATTTCTTGACCTGGTGGTGGTTATATTAATAGTTTAATTGTTCATCATATAGTACATTTATAATTTATGTACTTTTTTCAAATTATTTTGTAAAAAGAATGGATAAAAAGAAAACTTAATACAAGATATGTTGGTTAATTTTCTGGAAACTTAGCTGGGTCAGGGGACCCAGGTTTTGGTCAAACACCAGTCTAGATGTTGCTCTGAAGTTGTATTTTAGATGTGATTACCATTAGACTTTGGGTAAAGCAGATTATCCTCCATAATGATATGGGCCCCATCCAATCAGTTAAAGACTTTAAGAGAAAAGACTCAGGTCTCCTGAGAAAGGAGGGAATTCTGCCTTCAGACTCAGACTGCACCAGCTGTTCCTTGGGTCTCCTACAGATTTTAGACTTGCCAGACCCCACAATTGTGTGAACCAATTCCTTAAAACAAATCCCTTTTTTCTATTAATACCTACTGTATTGGTTCTGTTTCTCTGAGAACCCTGAATAATACAACATGATTATATACTGTAACTTCTGAAAATTTCTATGTATAATATATCTCACACTGAAAAAAAGAAGCAAGGCAAATGGCTCACGCCTGTAATCTTAGCATTTTGGGAGGCTGAGTCAGGAGGATGGCTTGAGTCCAGGAGTTCAAGACCAGCCTGAGCAGGAATGAGATTCCATCTCTACAAAGAAACAGAAAAATTAGCTGCGTATGGTAGTATGTGCTTGTAGTTCCAGCTACTTGGGAGACTGAGGTAGAAGCATTGCTTGAGCCCAGGAGTTTGGGGATGCAGTGAGCTATGAGGTGGCAGAGTGAGATGCTGTTCCTTCCCATCCCCCCCAAAAAAGAATAGTATATACACGATAGTGTCATATTTAACATTTGCATATTCAGAAGTCATAGTCAAAATGTCCTTAGGATCAAAACAAATAATGATGGCTAAGATTAAATCTGAAATACCTCTCTGGTCCAATGGTTACCCAGAATCTGCCTGGTCTTCCTCACCAGTATTGCATTTCAATTCTAATTGCATGATCAAACCAACAAATTGAGCCCAAGAGACAGACAAAAAAAGTACCTAGCTGAAAAAAATCAGAGGTTACAAGAAAATGCTTTTCAGGTACAAGCAATGTAAGAAACAAGTGAAGTGAAGGAGATGTTTCAAAGCTTGAAAGACAGTCATCAATACTGACAGATTACTGTAATTCTGGCTGCCAGCATGATCGATTTGGGTAGCATATGACAATCAATATTGTCCTCATTCAGTGAACAACATTAGCTTCATAGTTACAGAAGATGTTCCTAGGATAAAATTTAAACAGTATTTAATGATCATAAATAGCACAATTTATGCTGTGGAATCTTAGTGAATACTTTAATTGAGCATAAAATAACTGACCTGTTTCTGAATGCTTGGTTTTTTCCTTAATGAGAACTTAATCTGGATATGACAAAAACATATATTTTTAAATATATACTTCTGAAATAAGTATTTAAAATTAAAACAGACATACATATACTTTAATATCTTAAAATGTCTAGTTGTAATTTATTATATAAACTTTCATTTAAAAATCAAATGACCTACATGTACGAAGTAATTTTCCCCTAATATTTAGAATACAGAACTTTGTGCATTTTTGTGAAAGATAATTATATGTTCTTTAGATTAGCAAAGGCTAGGGGTATCTCTACTATAATTTACAGCATGGGAAAACAATTTCCTATAGTTTATAAATTCAAGATTCCAAGTCATGAAAAATTTGTTTGGTCTATCTAATTTGTGTTCCAGAAGCAATTTTGCTGGTAGAAACTGTGCATATTTGCTGTTTAAATAAAATGTTCACATTATTTTCAACTGAAATTATCTCTTTATCCTAGAATTTTCTCCAATGTGGTTATTTATTAACATCTCAGTAAGATTAACTATTAGAAATGTCATGAAGTAGGCCTGAAAATCCAAACCCAATCAACCTACCAGTCAACCAAACAAAAAAACCCATTTAGGCAATTCCTTGGTGTTAGGTAGAGTTATTTTACACTGACTATAATCTTCACACATAATAGAATCAATCATTACACAAAATAATGTAACATTATTACATTTACTAAGCACACCCAAATTCATGATCTCACTTATCTTTACAATAATTCTGACACGGGTATTAGCATCTTTTTTACAGATGAAGAAAGTGAAGTTCAGAGATTCTGTGACTTAACCAAGACAAGGCTTGAGTTAAAAATTAATGTTTTCTAAGTGCAAATCCAGCTTTCATACCTTTAGTATAACATGAAATCTGAAATAGAAAACTATGAATTTGGATGTAGAAAAAATAATTAAGCCATATCCCCAACATTCTTGATTTTGTGCTTTTTAACTACTTGGTAAGGTATGTTAAATGTTGTTTGTACCTGGGGTCAGATGATTTGTGTTTGTTCAGTAAATTGAGTTTCTGTGTGTGTGTGTTTGAGTTTCTGTTTTATGACACATGAGGCAAACAGAATTTTGCATTACAATATGATCTAATTCTATCTCATCACTTTCCAAAAAGATTTAAGGCACCTTTACTTTTAATGCAAGAAAGTATAAACTTTTCCATATCTACCTCTGTGTTCTATTTTCAATTGTGTCTTAAATGAAATGCTGGAGGACACCAACCCTCAGGATGAACATTAGAATCAGGTGAACTGTGAAACAGGCAAAGGTCAGAAAGTAAACATCCTTGGTGAAGCTAACAATGTGGATAAAATTATTTTATGGATAATAATCTGTACATTCTATGTAAGACTGGTTATCGTTCTAGAGATATTCAGGAGACAATATATTAACTGAAAAGTATACTCCAAGAAATAGATTAAAACCTCAAAGTTTTTATAAAATTATAGGTTGAGTATCCCTAATGTGAAAATCTAAAATCTGAAATGCTTCAAAATCTAAAACTTTTCGAGCTCCAACATGACATTCAAAGAAAACACTCACTGGAGCATTTTGGATTTCAGATTTTCAGATTAGGGATGCTCAACCAGTAAGTACAATGCAAATATTCCAAAACCTGAAAAAAATCTGAAATCCCAAACACTTCTAGTCCCAAACATTTTAGAGAAGGGATACTCAACCTGTATTATAATGAGATGGAAATCAAAGGAATTAGGATTTAGAAAAAGTAGATTAGGAAAGAGAGAATCTGTCAATAAATACCTTGTTTTATACAAATGAAAAAGATACTGTATCTGAGGAGTGAGTGGAGCTGGAATTCCTACAAAGGCATGTGGTGTATGGACCTTAAAAATGGTAAACTGTGAGTATAGGTTTTATGAATTTCATGAACTTCCTCATAGCTTATTCCTATCTGGGTGAAGCGACCCGAGATTCCAGGTCCTAAATACCTGAATCAGAAAATGACCCTGATTTCTGGGTGAGTTCAGCAGGGTACACAAAAATTCAGAAGGGTTTTCTTGAATAGTTCTTCCAAATGCTTCAAAACAATACTACAAACAGACTACCAAGTCTTCAAAACTATCTTCAAAAACAATCCACAGACTGTATAGTAAAAAATAAGTGATTTAGAAAATAAACTTTCTCCTTGTCTATACTACTCACTGAATTTGTCCACTGAAATTTCTTTTCAATTGGTAGATCTCTATTTAACGGATTTCTCCAAATTTTATTTTTGTTAAGAAACAATTCAAGGCTTGTTTCAATTCTTATCATTTCACTAAAATGACTACTTCAAATTTGAGTTTTCAATTTAAAGTGAAGATATAAATGCCACAAATAAGAAATACTATATAAGCTGGATATGGTGGCTCACACCTTGTAATCCTAGCATTGTGGGAAGCTGAGGTGGGAGGATTGCTTGAGCTCAGGAGTTCAAGACCAGCCTGGGCAAGAGTGAGACCCTGTCTCTACCAAAAAGAAAAAAAATCAGCCAGGCATCGTGGCATACACCTGTAGTCCCAGCTACTCAGGAGGCAGGAGGATTGTTTGAGCCCAAGAGTTGAGTGAGCTACGATGATGCGACTATACTCTACTCAGGGCAACAGAGTAAGACCTGGTCTCAACAATAACAATAACAAAAAATGAAATATTATATGTTATTAAGCTTAATCAAAGTAACATGTCATGATCCATCTGTAAGTCCATTTCATAGTGTCAGAGTACATAAGAAATTACATAGGAATCAGATTGCTTAAGTCAATTTTCATTAAAAGAAGAATGTATACATGTTAGACTACCAAGTTATGACAATAAATCCACTTCATGTGGAATGGAACCTAAGATTTTTTTGAAAGCTTTCCTTTTGAAGCTTAACAACATTTATAGTTTATTATGTAATAGGAAAATTATAAACTATTTTTAATCATATAGAACATGTGTATTGAAAACAAATTTATTTTAGAAAGGAATATCAGAAAACAATTTAAAATTTTAAATTTTGTGCATGTTGTGTGCCAGGCACTGTTTAAAGAGCTTTACACATACTGACTCATTATTAGTTCTCGTAACACGAGCTATATATTATTCCTATTTTATAGACAAGAAAATTGAAGTTCAAGGGGTTAAATAACTTTCCCAAGGCTACAAAGGAAGTGGTGGCCAGCATTTGAGTGTAGGCAGTATGGCTCCAGAAGCTATGTTCTTAAGTACTCCATGTGCTCTCATACTTCTATGTCTTTGTGTTGTTCCCTCTGCTTGGAAGGCTCTTTTTAATCTTCTTCATCTGATTAACTCTTATCTGTCCTTCGAGATTGGTTCAACACTTACATTGCTCAGAAGTGTCTCCTGATACCACCACCCCTTCCAGCTGAGTGAAAGGTCCTTTGTTATTATACTTTTGGAATACCCAGGCATACACCTATTAAAGCATGTATATGGAAAACAGTCTGTTTTCCCAGCTAGACTGAGTTATTTGCAATGACTATTTGGTTATTTCTGTACCTCAACAGTAGCAGGGTGCCTGTCAAATAATGTGACTCTAATTAATTAACCAAAAGATTAGTACTGATTAAAAGTATATAAAAGAAAATACATCATTCAAATATCATAACTGTTCCAGTATTGGGGAGGAACTCTACCATCTATATATATAAACAAACAGAAAATAAAGTTCTTAACAATATATAAGACCTTTGAAAGAGACATATATTAGAGTAGAAACCATATTGTTAAAAAAAGGATACAAATTTTGATATAATGGAATCAGTGATTTCAGAGCACGGCTTGCATTTATAGCTGTTGCTCTAACCATAAGGGGTAGAACTTTTCCATTCACAATTGCACCATCAAAAAGTGGACCAAAGAAGGGAACCTGGTTGAGAAATTAGAACATAATTTTATATTCAAATTATAGAAATATTTTAAGAGCAATCAAGACACTGTGCATACAAAAGTGTTTATGCTTCTCCTTTAGTTCTTCCTTCAGTAAAAATACTACTCAAATTCAATTTATTTTCCACGATGGGTCACTTATACTAAGATAAAAAATATCAAGTCTAGGCCGGGCGTGGTGGCTCACACCTATAAGCCTAGCACTCTGGGAGGCCAAGGCGGGCAGATCACTCGAGGTCAGGAGTTCAAAACCAGCCTGAGTGAGACCCGTCTCTACTGAAACTATAAAGAAATTAATTGATCAACTAAAAATATATATACAAACAAAAAATTAGCCGGGCATGGTGGCGCATGCCTGTAGTCCTAGCTACTCGGGAGGCTGAGGCAGTAGGATCGCTTGAGCCCAGGAGTTTGAGGTTGCTGTGAGCTAGGCTGATGCCACCGCACTCACTCTAGCCTGAGCAATAAAGTGAGACTCTGTCTCAAAAAAAAAAAAAAAAAAAAAAGTCTACAGGGTGTCCATTCAAAAGAACTATGTGCTTCATGTGATTAGTTTATACATACTCTGCTGATTTTCAAATTTTAGTAGTTTCAATTATAAACAAATGTCTAACACTAGAAGTAAATTTCCTTTTCTCCTTTGAGTGAACACAGAAAAGATACACATTCTTATAACACAGAAAGTTAGTTTTTCATTATTTTTGTGTGATACCAGCTTTACTATGGAACCTAAAATACTCATTACATGGTTTATTAGAAAAAAATCTATGTTTTGATTATTAAATGTCATTTTTGTCAGGTGACTGAAAAGTTTCAAAACAGTTACTCTATTTCAAAATGCTTAGCACAAATGACAGGTAAAGGCAAGGACATGGGCTGCAGATAACATGGTAAACATTTTAAATTCTGTGGTGACATATTGTCTCTATTGTATATTCTTCAACTTTTAAAAAAGAAAAACCCTTTAAAAATTTTAAAAAAACATTATTAGTTTGTGGGGTTTATAAAATTAAGCTATGGGACATATTAGTTTGCTGATCTCTGGTTTAGATAAACCCTCAAAAGACTGCCTATCAGCAAAATTCACATATGGGAAACTTAACCCAATTCAAGGAATTCTGAAGATTCATGATCAACTGTCAAAAAGTAGGTTTTCTATAAACTAATTCAGTTAAAAAAAAAAAAAAAAAAAACGAGAAAGGAACACACCAAAATGCTACTAAGCTTTTATTATCCTGAAAGAAAATACTTCTGCAATAGTGTTTGAACCCTATGGCATCTATAGGACATTCAACTGTAGAATATAGGTAACAGGCTGGTAGGTAATAGGCTGGTTTTTTTAATTTGTAGAATCCTCATTAAGTGACATGACCAAATAATCATGTAATCTTAGTAAAATGCATCAATTAAAAATATAGGAATCATACATTCCTATTCTAAAGGAAATAATTACTTCTTACTGTGTTTTTTAGGAAACCGAATCATTCTCTTAATAAAAGGTAAATTCTTTTGTGAGCTTTGGTACAAAGGAACTTATGCTCTGGTACTACCTAGACACCTCCGATTTGAACACAGTTTCTTCCTATTTATCCTGTTTTAGCTCCTTTTGAATCAGGCTTAGACAATTCACATAGCTACCAGAGTCTGTGTTACATTTCTCCTCATTTTCACAACTTATTGCCTAGTCCGATTTTTCTTCTATGAGATGGAAAGAAACTCACAAACCCCTCCAGAACTCAAAATAAATTACTAAAATGGAAGATAAGGAGTTCTTACCTCTGGTTTTTTCATTATCTGGATACTGAACATGTGATTTTTCATTGGATATATTACAATAAGGACATCACCAAATTCTGTAGGAATAATTCCTCTCCTGTAGTCTCTAGTATGCTCTGACCAAACGATGTGCACTTCATCATTTCCTAAATGTCTCAACTGGAAAACCAAGAAAATAATTTATAGTGCTTTATAAAAGCTCTGTGAGTACAGTCATATAGCTACGGACAATAAGCTATAAAAACAGAAAAGATAAAGAAGCAAAAAAATTGTTAAATCTCATTTGATCGTTTTCACAACACGTGAAACGTGAACACTCAAAGACATTAGGAGATACTGCAGAAGACCAGATAATTTCAATTGTCCGTCATCAATGGGAAACAGAGAACTTCGATAAAAAAGATTCACATACAGCCCCAATACTCCCCTGACCTAGCAACTCTACCAATTTTCCACTACCAAACACTTTAAAAGATGACTTAAAAAGGTGTTTTAAAAGAGCGACTGATTTGAGATTCTGAGATTCTTCTCCTTTTATCCTGACTACTCTCTGGAAATGCTACTGAGCAGTGTGAGGTGGCATGAGAAGGCAACAGAAGAGAAGTAAAAGAAATAAGTAATTCATACATTGGGCAATCATCTATTAAGATAAAGTTGATTATGTTTGGTTTAAGAAATTTATTTCTAGGTTTTCTTTGCCCATGAAACTTAAATTCTTCCAAATAGATGTCTTGAGATTCGTTAGATTCTCAAGATGTTAAACATTTGTGGTGCTTACAAAGGTGTTCTGGCAATCAAAGTTAACATTATGATAATTAAAATAGCAAAAAAAAGCAAAGCATTCAAAAGTTGGATTTCTAATAAGTTATTGGAAAATTAACTTAATGCCAATTAGTCTTGAGTTTTCTTCATAAAGACTAGCATATAATCATGAATTTTATTATAACATTTCATTACCCTAGTCCATTTATTGATTCTGTCACTGCAAACACTTGAGTCCACTTTTGGTGCATAACTTACATAGGCTTTTCCATTACTTTCAGATAACTGAATACACTGCAGGTGGGAACATTTGAAAGAGAAAACTAGGGATAAGTTTCATCACCATTTACATTATAAACTAATACACTGGCAATTTCTGTTTTTGAAATATGTCATTTATTTTCGCTTAAAGACCATAAGGCAGAAAAAAAATTCCTGTGTGATTTAAACAAAGAAAGGAGTTAAGTCTAATTAGTGAAAGGCTCTCTTCTGTCACTTCTTAACCCTGGAATAACTCTTTATACCTGTGTGTATATACACATATACACACACAACTTGAATGATATAAATGTGGGACTCGGGCTTTGTGACATTTTTAAAAAGCAAAAAAGATTACAGAACTTAGAAAAGCCATGGCTCTATAATTTCATTTTTTAATCAAAATACTTTAAAAATATCCTTCCTATACAGCCATGCCCATGTGTCAGCTTCCCTAATAGGTTTATGTTAACTGAATACAAAAGAAATGTGAAATAAATTTAACCAGGAGGGATGATCCAATCTAATTTTGATACATTAATGTCATATGCTGTACATGTTACAATAGCAGCCAGATCTAATACTAAGCTCCAGGCTATACTGAGATTTCCAAATGGCAGATTGTTCTAAGTGATATCAAGTATAATTGAAGTAATAAACGATAGTAAAAGCTGAGCACACTGTCAGGAAGAATTTAAGTATTTACTTTTTAAAATTAAATGAGTTAGGTTAGGAAAGACAAGACAACTGAAATAATGCAGGTCTCAATTTACAGAAAATTCCTTTTATTTATCTGCTACATTAACCCTTGAACTCTTGCCAAAACTATCTATAATTTCTAGTGCCCACTTATCTAAAGAAACAAGAGAAAGGGGCAACTATACTTTCATCTTACAACCAAAGCTTGTATTCAAATATCTTCCATACAATATTAAAAGTCTGTTAAGAAAGTTTAATGGAAAAGAACAACATATGTTTGCCAAGATGTTGTAATGAAGATTTCTGGCACAGAACCATGCATATAACAAAGTTATTCTAAACATGTTCAAATATTTTAAAGGAGAGCATCATTAAAATCCCTTATCATTTATATTCAAACGCTAAAAAGGTAATTATTTTAGGTTGTCAGGAGGAGGCACATTTTTATATCTTTAAAACCTGTTATACAGTAATTAAACACAAATTGAGAAATTGCTACTCTGTTGCCTGGGCTAGAATGCAGTGGTGCCGTCACAGCTCACTGCAACATCAAACTCCTAGGCTCAAGTGATCCTCCTGCCTCGGCCTCTCAAAGTAGCTAGGATTACAGGCATAAGGCACCACACCTAGCCAAGAATGAATTTTTAATGGTTAAGAGTTAATAGAAATTTCAGGTCTATGTATATTTAACATATTTTATATATATACTATTTTATATTTATTTTATTTATTCCTTATCTCTTAAGAACTTATAAGATTGTGTCCCATGAATACTCAGCAGGTTTTCCTACACTTTGAAAACTCTCAAACCTCCCTACATTTTTTTGACCCAGATGCTAATTCATTTATATTTGACAGTACAAGACTTCTGTACATGGGATAGGTCTGTTAAAATGACTGGCAATGACACTACTCTTCTAAATTCACTTCAACTGCTGTTGAAGTCATTTGGGCATATATTAATAATATATGCTACAGATTATCATTATTAATGAAGATAAAGCAGCTAAATGAAATTCAACATGTACACAACTGAAGTCCTTAATACACTGTAGAATGTTTATATGGGCAGTGATCTTAAAATTCTAATTTCCCGCCCAATATAGAGTGCTACGATATTCCTGAGAAATAGATATCCTGGTTCTGCTGGAATATTTCTAAGATTGGAAAGTTTACCAATTTACAAATCAGTCTATCTCAAGGAGCTATAGTCATTGAAACATTCTTTATACTATGCTAAAACCTACTTTCCTGAAGCTAGTTCTTCTAAAATGAGCCTTATCAATATCCAATCTGTATTCTATATATTATCTTTTCAGATAATTGAAGATCAGTCTAATACATTTCTTTTCCAGGTTAAAAGTGTTATTAGTTGTTCCTCTTATACTTTAAAAACATATTCATAATCCTGGATTATTATCTCAGTTTACTGATGTTTCTATTAAATTGTAGTGTACAGAATAGAATATACTGTCAATATACACTCTACTACAGTAAACCCAACAGTGGGACTGTTTCTTCCTTTGTTCTAATCACTAAATTATTTTTTGTATTTTTATAATGTTGGCTCAAATGGAACTTTTAGTCAATTCAAACCCCTGAGTCTTTTTCTTAGAAAGTTCTTTTAAGCAGGTACAACTGACTGCTAGAACTAAAGAGAGGATTTCATATTTATTCCTACTATATTTTCCCTTGCCAAGTTCAGATTATCTTTAAATTTATGAAGGTCTATTGTTAGCCTGATTCTGATAGTCAATGTGTTGGCTCACTCTTTCCCAGATTTGAGTTACCCTTAAATTCAAATTCTTGTGTGTTCATTTAGGTTTTGGACAAAAATGTCAAATGGGACAGGTTTGGGGTAAGAGCCTTAAAGCAAGTCATTAGAAACTTTCCTCCTGGTTAAAAAAAAAATACCCAACATTTATTAAGGTATTTATTTATTAAGTGCTTACTATTTATGATAATTTATTTAATGTTTACAACAATGCTACAAGGTAAATATAATTATTATTATTTATTTTTATGACAGAGTCTTACTCTGTTGCCTGGGCTATAATGCTGTGGTGTCAACCTAGCTCACAGCAACCTCAAACTCCTGGGCTCAAGAGATCCTTCCGGCCTCAGCCCCCTGAGTAGCTGGGACTATATGCGCTCACCACTAATTTTTAATTAGCCCAGCTAATTTTTTCTCTTTTTAGTTGCCCGGCTAATTTCTTTCTATTTTTATTTTATTTTATTTCTATTTTGCTGGGACTGGTCAAACTTCGGACCTCAAGTGATCCTCCCACCTGGGCCTGCAAGAGTGCTGAGATTACAGGCGTGAGCCCCCATACCCAGCCTATAAGTATAATTATTATTACCACTATTTTTACAGGTGAGGAATTGAAGCTTAAAAGGATGAAGTAACTTGCCTCAGGTCATACAACTAGTAAGAGCCAAGATTTTAAGCCCAGGTAACCTGGCTCCAGAACCCATACTTTAACCATTTCCCTGTATTGCTTCTTGTTAAATAACTAATTTATGTATTTTCAATATAATTACACAATCAGTCATGAATATACTTACCATATTATTAAAACCACATTTCTTCAACTTGTCCACAACTTAAGTTAAATATTTTACACAATCTATTGTCTTCCCTGACATAGTAATCCTATTAAAACGAATTAAGTTATTTTGATGTGATTTGTTATGGTGAACTCTTGGTGGCTCCTAGTGATCACTACTTTATAATCTAAGTGCTCATAAACCATCTGTTTAAAATAATCCTATTTTGCCAGGCATTGATATGGAGCTCATGAATGTTGGTAATTTCAACAGTCTGTGGCCTGCTCCATTTCCTTTTGTGGAAAAATCAGATGTTTGTCCATTGCTATAGACTGAATGTTTGTGTCTTCCCAAAAGTCATAATATTGAAATCCTAACCCCCAATGCGATGATGGTATTGGGAGGTGGGGACTTTGGGTAGTGATTAGGTCATGACAGTTCCTTTATAAGGGATGTATGCCCTTAGAAGAGACCCCAGAGAGTTCACTTGCCCTGTCTGCCATGTAAGGTTACAGCAAGAAGATGGTTGAGTATCTGGTGGTTCCTCACCAGATAGTCAATCCACCAGCACCTTGTTCTTGGACTTCCCAGCCTCCAGAACTGAGACAAATAAATTTCTGTGGTTTATAAACCACCTAGTCTATGGTATCTTTTTTATAACAACCCAAATAGGCTAAGACATCCATCTTATAACAGTGCTATCATTCTCTACGATTATCAGCATGAATTCCAGAGTCAATTCTAGATTTCCTCAGTGCCATAAAATATCATTCATCTGGTGCTAGAGACTATACTTCATGTAAATTAACTATATTATCTCTCTCACAAAATCGGCTTACTCTTCTACCTCCCCATTTCTGTACAAAAGCACCTAACAACTAATTATAATCATTCAGGATCAAAACCTGATAGTCTTTTTTGATTCCTTTGTTTTCCTTACTATGTCTCTAACAAGCTCTTCACTTTTTTTTTAAAGTATCACATTCCTTTTTTATACTTTCCTTCCTATTTCCTCTACTGTTATCCTAGATCAGATGGTAGTCATACTACATACCTGGACTAGTTCAAGAGTTATTAAAACACCTTCTCTCTTCCTTCCTTCCCTCCCTCCTTCCTATCCACTTTTGTAAATGCAATGATAGGTAAAAATAGACATATACTCCACATATATTTCTCTGAATGTACATAATAAAGAACATGTATTTATAACAGCACTAGAACTAAAAGTTGAAGAACACGTAGAAGTTAACTAGGCTAGGCAGTTACTTCAGGAGATAGTGGAATTATAATGTAGAAATTGAAATTTAGTATTCTCACTGCCCCAAGCCCCCATTCTTTCCCCCACCTTCCAGACACTCATATTAAGCAAAACATATACTATCATATACCTCTCAATCATGTGAAAAAACATACTTTCATATACACTGTAATAGACATATATATTTTCATATATTCACTTGCTGTCTGGATCATTTATTTGTAGCAATTAAGAAAACCTTCTTTACTTTGGGAGTTTGAGGCAGGAGGATCACTTGAGGCTAGGAATTCAAGACCAGCCTGAGCAACATAGTGAAACCTTGTCTCTACAAAAAATAAAAAAGTTAGCTGGACATGGTGGTGTATGCCTGTAGTCCTAGCTACATGGGAAGGTGAGGCAGGAGTCTCACTTAAGCCTAGGAGTTTGAGGTTGCAGTGAGCTCTGATGATGCCACTGCACTCCAGCCCAAGGAATAGAGCAAGACCCTGTCTCATAAGAAAAAAATCCAAAATATCAAAAAAGAAAACCTTCTTAAGAGCAATACACATGGCATCTAGTACCATGCCGTAGCAGAGTGGGGATTCAATAAACACTGCTCACTATTAAAAAGATAATATAACATTCCTTATCTTGGCAAACATTTTCTATCATTAGATAGTACATAGCATAAAAATAGAATTATCTGCAATTATGGCATTTATTTAAATACACCACTTTGAGGGCCGGGCGTGGTGGCTCACGCCTGTAATCCTAGCACTCTGGGAGGCTCAGGTGGGTGGATCGCTCAAGGTCAGGAGTTCAAAACCAGCCTGAGCAAGAGTGAGACCCCATCTCTACTATAAAAATAGAAAGAAATTAATTGGCCAACTAAAAATATACAGAAAAAAATTAGCCAGGCATGGTAGTGCATGCCTGTAGTCCCAGCTACTCAGGAGGCTGAGGCAGAAGGATTGCTTGATCCCAGGAGTTTGAGGTTGCTGTGAGTCAGGCTGATGCCACAGCACTCTAGCCTGGGTAACAAAGTGAGACTATGTCTCAAAAATAAACAAACAAACAAACACACCACTTTGATAATGACAAAGGTGTCTATAGATAGTTCTTTTGGTTTGCGGCTATGGTACCATAGGGTAGTCTACTCAACAAACATTTATCAAATTCCAATAGGCCTGGTTCTAGGTGCTGAGGATATAGTAGTAAGCAAAACCCAAAGACAGGGTCCTTGTCCTCATGACATTGATATTTTAGTGGGAGGAGTCCGATAAACATATGTAAAAATAAATAAATAGGATAACTTTATACGGTGATAAGTGCTATAAAGAAAATAATCTAGGGTAATATGATAAAGTTCTATAGTAGAAGGCTGCTTCTTTAGCTAGGATGGTCTGGAAAGGTCTGAGAAACTGTCATGTGAGTTTGAGAGTAGAACAATGAGAATGACAAAGCCTGACAATGTGGGGAAAAAAACATTTCAAACACAGAATATTAAGTATATACAATCTCTGACATGTAAATGAGCCTGACATGTTGGAAGGTTAGAATAATAGCCAGTGAGGCCAACTGCAGCAGGAAAGGGACAGAAGAGATCAGAAAGATAGGCAGGCAGGTGGCCAAATCATGTAGGCCACAGTAAGAATTAGAATTTATTGTACATGCAATGAGAAGTCACTGCTATCCCATTCAAATTATACCATTTATAGCAGTGAGATAAATTTGTGCTGAACCATTTATATTTTCTGGTTTCTCTATCCTCCATTCTTGTCATTAGGAGTATATTTGTAAAAATTGGGGTTAAAGGTATAGTCTATAATAATAAAATAGAATTATTTTTTATAAGGTTGATTGTTATATTTGGGACTGAAACCATCAGTATAATTTCACAGGATTATGAACTTTACTTTTATTAAAATAATGACAAAAATTTTATTATTCCTTAAATTTGTTTTTTTGAATTCATTTTCCAGATTACATTTTGTATATAGTTATTTGGACAGTATCCTATATTTCATTTCTATATAAAATAAAGAAAAGTGGATTTAAAATTAAAATCAGACCAAGCTGGTCTACAAGTTTCATTTATTTGCGAAACCATTGTGACCAAATTTCAAGACAGAAAATGAAATGCTGTCTGTTACACTAATAGTATTTCAGAGGAAACTGACTTAAATAAAGTGCTTCTTTCCCCTCTTTTGGGGGGTCCAGGAAATGAAAGATAGACTAGAGAGTCCAACTAAGTATGTTACAATTATCTCAACTTGATCTTCATCAAACTTCTAAAAGGATGATTCAGCTACCTATGAAGCAAAGTATCAGCAAGTGGCTAGAACAAGGAGATAGAGGAAATGAGAGAGGCTCCTGTGAACACTTTATACCAATGCCTGCAGCACTTTTGATTTTTAGGGGTGAATACACTCAGTTAAGTGGAAATTATTTTTAACCATTTTCCATCAATCTTCCTCAGGTAGAGATAATTTATAGAACAGATGGCTTGGACTAGGGTTATATCAGGATTTTTGATATGGTGGTATATAATATTTCTAAGAGAAACTTTGCTAGACTGAGTATTTGGTTAATTTGTTCAAAAAGTATAATCTATGTTGTAAAAATTCTGCTGCTACTGTCTTGAGCCTTGAAAAGAGTTCTCTTCAAAAGAAATAAAAATGCTATACTTCAATAGGTCCAAGGACATTTGCTTTCCATTCTGAGAAAATAAACGTTTTAAAGCAATTTATAAATCACCAAATGATATTTTAAATAAAAAGTCAGAACTAAAATTAGTTTCTATAAAATGGATATAAATGACTTTCTCCTACCAAGTTTAAAACAAAGAACTAGAGTCATAAATAATTCTGCTTGCCAGAGGCATGGCTATTTCTTTATACTGACTGTCGACTATCTAATTTAATTAGAGGTATTAAACTTCATGCCGAGGTCAACAAGCCTTACTTCCTCCAATATTACACTTCAACCAGTGCTCATTAATGTGTCTACTGAATGGATTAACACACCTAAAGATATATGTACAAAGGACAGGGGGGACAACCTAATGATAACCAATTGTTCATTTGTAATAGGACACATGTTCTAGGCTTCAACTTATTACCACTAATGTGGAATTTATTAAATTCAGGAGAAAAAATACCAATACAGGAAGTGATTTTTTTTATTAAGGAGAACTGCTATAAGACAACTGGCTTCTATGATTAAGTTTAAACATTTAACCTATTAAAAATAAAGTGATACTATAATGGAGCTAAAATATAAGCCTGTTATTTAGAAAAATCTTATATAGTAGGTCTCTAAGGAGCAGATCAAGGGCAAGAATCACAGAAAATAGGGAAAAGGGAAAACCAGTATATACAGAAATCAATGTTTATAAGTTTTTTTTATGTCTATGAAAAGAAGGTTTAGACTAGTTATACTGAATTATAAGATCAGGTAAATATTCCCTTTGCTGGACTTAAAAGTTGCCTGTCATTTCTTAAAGAAGAATCACAGTATTAGGAGTTATTACATGACTACATTATTCATACATATAGAATTATTATTATTATTTTTTTTTAGACAGAGTCTCACTTTGTTGCCCAGGCTAGAGTGAGTGCCGTGGCATTAGCCTGGCTCACAGCAACCTCAATCTCCGGGGCTCAGCGATCCTACTGCCTCAGCCTCCTGAGTAGCTGGGACTACAGGCATGCACCACCATGCCCGGCTAATTTTTTGTATATATATTTTTAGTTGGTCAATTAATTTATTTCTATTTTTGGTAGAGACGGGGTCTCGCTTAGGCTGGTTTCGAACTCCTGACCTTGAGCAATCCGCCCGCCTCGGCCATACATAAAGAATTAATTGAAAAAGTTTCAACTTAGTCTGACATTGATAGAGTAGACTTGATTTAAATTACTACTTAAGAAAATAAGACATTTCTGCAAAGAAATATACAAATGGCCAATAAGTACATGAAAGGATGATTAACATCATTAGTCAGTAGAGAAATGCAAATCAAAACCACAACAAAATACCATTTCACACCTACTAGGAGGGCTGTAATTTTCTTAAAAAATGGAAAATAACAAGTGTTGGCAAGGATGGAGAACAATTGGAACCCTCCTTATATATTGCTGGCAGAAGTGTAAAATGGTGTAGCTCTTGTGGAAAATAGTTTGACAATCCTTCAGAAAGTTAAACATACAATTTTGGGTATATTTTAGATATAGACCTAGGAGTAAAATTACTAGATATACCCCAGATAATTTAAAAACAGTGCTTCAAACAGTGATTCAAACACCAGTGGTCACTGCAGTATTATTCATAATAGCCAAATGGTAGAAACAATCCACGGTCCTTTAATAAATGAATGGATAAACAAAATGTGACACACACACACTAGATTATTGGTCATAACAAGTAATGAAATTCTGACACATGCTACAACATGAATGAACCTTAAAAACATGATAAGTAAAATAAGAGAGGCACGAAAGTACCAATATTGTATGATTCCACTTATATATGAGGTTCCTAGAATTGGAAAATTCATAGAGAAAGTAGATTAAAGGTTACCAAGGGCTAAGTGGAGGAAGGAATGTGGAATTGCTATTTAATGTGTACAGAGTTGCTGTCTGGAACAATAAAAAAATTCTGGGTATTTCAGTTTCTAGTCCAGCATATAAAACGCTTAGAAGTCACCACTTTGTACTAACAAGTAAAAAGTCAAACAAGCTGAAAAAATCAACAATTCTTAGATTCATCAGAGAAGGGAGGTCACAGGGAAAACTGCTCCCCCTAGCCCGGACTCAACTGGAGAGAGGAGAATCACAGCTTATTGGAGCAGACACTTTCACAGAATCCAGTGCCAGTATAGGAAAACCTGAATTGTAACTGAACTGCTGAAGGCTCAATGTAGACAAGTCTGAGAGTTAAAAACTCCAAGGAATGGGCAAAGGACATGAACAGAAACTATTCAGAAGAAGATAGACTAATGGCTAACATACATATGAAAAAATGCTCACCATTTCTAAACATCAGGAAAATGCAAATCAAAACCACAATGAGATATCACTTATCCCCAGTAAGAATGGCCTTTAACAAAAAGTCCCAAAACAATAATAAATGCTAGCATGGATGCAGAGATAGGAACACTCATGCACTGCTGGTGGGACTGCACACTAGTGCAATCTCCGGAAAGCAATATGGAGATACCTCAAAGAGATACAAGTAGAACTACCATTTGATCTAGCAATCCCATTACTGGGCATCTACCCAAAGGAAAAAAAAATTCTATAAAATAGACATCTGCCCTAGAATGTTAATAGCAGCACAATTCACAATTGCAAAGATGTGAAAACAACCCAAGTACCTAACAATACATGAGTGGATGAATAAAATGTGGTATATGTATACCATGGAGCTCTACTCAGCCACAAAACAATGGTGATCTAGCATCTCTTGTATTATCCTGGATAGAGCTGGAGCCCATTCTACTAAGTATCCCAAGAATGGAAAAACAAGTACCACATGTACTCACCATCAAATTGGTATTAACTGATCAACACTTAAGTGCACATATAGTAATAACATTCATCGGGTGTCAGGCAGATGAGAGGGGGGAGGGGAAAAGCAATTATTAAAAATACACTAAAGCACCTCTTCTTAAAAAGGCCTGCCCTCAGAAGAAACTAATATACTAGAGCATAACCTACCTGGGAGAAGAAAAATACCCAACTCCAGCTCCCTATAGTCATCCTGTCCCACCTAAAGGGTGAGGAGGAACTGAAAAGCACTGGTGAAATCCACAATCCAGGGGCACATGTTCACCAAAAGACTGAATCCTAATTACAGGACAACAGAATGCTTCCTTCTTCCCTCATACCTTACCTTCATACCACTGTAGGCCTATTTACCAGTGTTCCTTTCACCCAATGTATCTATGTCTGGATTTCAGCAAAAAATTACAAGGCATACTAAGAGGGAAAAACCATGGTCTGAAGAGACTGAACAGCATCAAAAGCAGAGTCAGGGCCGGGTGCGGTGGCTCACTCCTGTAATCCTAGCACTCTGGGAGGCTGAGGCAGGAGGATCCCTCAAGGTCAGGAGTTCGAGACCAACCTGAGCAAGAGCGAGACCCTGTCTCTACTAAAAATAGAAATAAATTAATTGGACAACTAAAAATATATAGAAAAAATTAGCTGGGCATGGTGGCGCATGCCTATAATCCCAGCTACTCAAGAGGCTGAGGCAGGAGGATTGCTTGAGCTCAGGAGTTTGAGGTTGCTGTGAGCTAGGCTGACACCATGGCACTCTAGCCAGGGCAACAGAGTGAGACTCTGTCTCATAGATAGGTAGGTAGGTAGGTAGGTAGGTAGGTAGGTAGGTAGATAGATAGACAGACAGACAGATAGATAAAAAGTCAGATGTGGTGGGGATTAGTAGACTGGGAATTTAAAACTATGATTAATATGCTAAGGGCTCTAATGGAAAAGGAAGACAACAAGAAAGAACAGATAATGTAATCAGAGATGAAAATTCTAGGAAATAATTAAAAAGAAATGCTAGCAATAAAAAACACAGGGACAGAAATGAAAAATGTCTTTCATTGCTCATCAGTAGACTAAACACAGTGGAGGAAAAGAATCTCTGAGTGTGAGAGTATCTCAACAGAAACCTCCAAAACTGGAAAGCAAAGAGAAAAAAGACTGAAAAAAAGAGAACAGAATATGTAAGAATTGTGGGACTACTATAAAAGATGTAAATACACATAACAAGAATACCAGAAGGAGAAGAGAGAAAGGAACAAATTCAATATTTGAAGCAATAATGACACAGAATTTCCCCCAAATTAATGTCTGACACCAAACCCAGATTCAGAAAGCTCAGCAAACAATCAAGCAGGATAAATGCCAAAAAACTATGAGGGCCAGGTGTGGTGGTACATGCCTGTAATCCTAGCACTCTGGGAGGCCAAGGAGGGCGCATCACTCAAGGTCAGGAGTTTGAAACCAGCCTGAGCAAGAGCAAGATCTCGTCTCTACTAAAAATAGAAAGAAATTAATTGGCCAACTAAAAATATATAGAAAAAATTATACAGATACAGGCTGCTGTCAAAAAAAAAAAAAAAAAAAAAAAAAGAAAAAAGAAAAAATTAGCCAGGCATGGTGGCGCACGCCTGTAGTCCCAGCTACCGGGAAGGCTGAAGCAGAAGAATTGTTTGACCCCAGGAGTTTGAAGTTCCCGTGAGCTAGCCCAACACCATGGCACTCTAGCCCAGGCAACAGAGCAAGACTCTGTCTCAAAAAACAAAAACAACAAAAAAAAAACTGCGACTAGGCATATCATATTCAAACTTCAGAAAATCAAAGATAAATAATAACTCTTGAAAGAAGCCAGAGGAAAAAAATATCTTATCTACAGAGTAGCAAAGATAAAAATTACTTCTGACTTCTCCTCAGAAACCATGGAAGCAAGAAGAAAGTAGAGTAAAATACGTAAAGTGTTGAGAGAATACCCCACCCCCACCAATGTGCCGATGTAGAATTCTGTGCCTGAGAAATTATTCTTCCAAAGTGTAAGAAAAATAAAGACTTTCTCAGACAAACAAAAATTGAGGGAATTTGTTGCTTGTAGACCTGCTTCCCATGAAATGTTAAAAGAAGTTCTTCAGAGAGAAGGAAAATGATATAGGTCATAAACTTGGATCTACGTAATAAAAGGAAGAACATCAGAGAATGAGTAAGAGAAAATAAACACTTGGGCAATCATTAAAAAAGTTAGAAAGAAAAAAAGTGTAAATGATATGCTAAAAAAGGAGAAAAAATTTAACAGTATAAAACCACTCAATTAAAACCAGAGAAGGGGCTGAGCGGGGTAGCTCATGCCTGTAATCCTAGCATTCTAGAAGGCTGAGGTGGGAGGACTGCTTGAGTTCAGGAGTTTCAACTGAGGAGACTGGCCTGAGTAAGAGCAAGATCCTCTCTCTACTAAAAACAGAAAAATCAGCCAGGCGTGGTGCCATGTGCCTATAGTCCCACCTACTCAGAAGGCTGAGGCAGGAGGATCACCTGAGCCCAGGAGTTTGAGGTTGCTGTGAGCTATGATGATGCCACAGCACTCTACTTGGAGTTACAAAGCAATACTCTGTTTCAGGAAAAGCAAAACAAAACCTAGAAAAGGCAGAAAAAGTGAGAAAGACAAAAAGAGGAATGAAGAACAAGGGCAACAAATAGAAAACACTAAAAAATATGGTAGATATTAATCAACTATATCAATAATCATTTTAAATGTCAATGTTCTAAATACACCAATTAAAAGATTGTCAGAGTGGAGCTAAAAACAAAACACCACTAAAATATTGTCTACAAAAAACCCACTGTAAATAAAGACACACAGATATTAAAAGTAAAGGGATGAAGAAAGATGTTCCATGCTAACTCAAATCAAAAGAAAGTGGGAGTAGCTATACATTAAGTTCTGGCAGAAGACAGATCAGAGCAAAGAAAGCTATCGGGGATAAAAAGGGGCATTACACAGTGATAAAGAAGACAATACTCCAAAAAGATGTTACAATCTTTAATGTGTATGTGCCTAATAACAGACCATCAAAATATGTGAGGCAAAAACTGATAAACATGCAAGGAGAAATATACAAATCCACTACTATAGTTGGAGACTTTTAACACCCCTCATCAAAAATAGACAGATTCAGTGGCAGAAATTCAGTTAAGAATAGTTGAACTCAATACCACCATCAATCAACTGGATTTAATTGACATCTACAGACTGCTTCATGCAACATCAACATTATTACACATTCCTTTCAATCTCACATGGAACATTCACCAAGAGAGACCATATTCTGGGCCATCAAACACACAGTAGCAAATTTAAAAGAACAGAATTCATACAATATCTGCTCTCAGACCCTAATGGAATTAAACTAGAAATCGATAACACAAAGACAGCTGGAAAACCCTAAAACACTTGGAGATTAAACATCACACTTGTAAATCACACATGTGTCAAAGGAAAAAAAACTCAAGAGACATTTAAAAATATTTTGGACCAAATGAAAAGTTCTGGAAAGGGATAGTGGTAATAGTTGCAAAGAACTGTGAGTATACTTAAAGCCAGTGAAGTAGATAAAATAGTTTTTAAAAGTGGTTTAAATGATAAATTTTATGTTGTATATATTTTACCACAAAAAGTCTGTCTATATTTATAGATAAAACAAAATATTAGTATTCAAGGTTTCATCTCTCAAAATTCTCCAGTTTATTGGACAATTTTAGAGGATAACTTCCATTAGACCTCAATCATTTAACAATTCTAACACATTGTTACCATCTCCAAAATTTGTATTATTTGTTATAAGGAATTTTTAAACATCAACTTCAGATATTACTTCTTAAATAATTAAAAACAAAACCTCTAGAGCAGAGAAACAAGAGAAAAGAGCAAAGCCTACAAGAGATGTGGGATTATGTGAAGAAACCTAATGTGAGGGTCATAGGGTTACCAGAAGGGGAAGAAGAAAACACTCAAGGGTTGGACAAGCTATTTGAAGATATAATAGAGGAAAATTTCCCAGGCCTTGCTAAAAATCTCCAGATACAAGTTCCAGAAGCTCAAAGGACCCCTGGGAGATTCAATGCAAACAGGAAGACATCACGACCAAAATATCAACTAAAGAGGCCCTTCCAGGAGCTGGAGCTGTAAGACAAAAGTAGGAAGTAACATACAAAGGAAAGCCAATCCGAATAACGCCAGACTTCGTTACAAGCAAGGAGAGACTGGGGCCCCATTCTCACTCTTCTCAAACAGAATAATGCCCAGCCTAGAATCTTATTCCCTGCAAAGCTAAGTTTTGTATATGGAGGAGAAATCAAGACTCAAAATCAAGAAATCAAAAGTAATAAAAGACAAAGAAGGTCACTATATAATGTTGAAGGGTACAGTTCAACAAGAAGACATAACAATTCTAAATATATATGCACCCAACCTTGGTGCACCCAGATTCATAAAGCAAACTCTACTTGATCTAAATAAATGGATAAACAACAACACCTTAATAGTTGGAGACTTAACACCCCACTGACAGCACAGGACAGATCCTCCAAACAGAAAATCAACAAAGAAATAATGGACTTAAACAGAACTCTAGAACAAAAGGGCCTGACTGACATTTACAGGACATCTACCCCACAACCACTGAATATACGTTCTTCTCATCAGCTCATGGGTCATTCTCTAAGATGACCATATCCTAGGACACAAAGCATGTCTCAAACAATTTAAAAAAATAGAAATTATACCATGTATCTTTGAAGACCACAATGGAATAAATGTAGAAATCAATCCTAACAAGAGTCCTCATTTCTACACAAAGTCATGGAAACTAAACAACCTTCTGCTGAATGATCACTTTATAAATGAGGAAATCAAGATGGAAATCAAAAGATTCTTTGAACTAAATGACAAAGGAGACACAAGTTACCAAAACTTGTGGGACACAGATAAAGCAGTCCTGAGAGGAAAGTTTATTTCCATTAATGTCTATATCCAAAAGTCAAAAAGATCACAAATAGACAACCTGATGAATCGTCTCAAAGAGCTGGAAAAAGAAGAACAGACCAACCCCAAACCCAACAGAAGTGAAATCATTAAGAGCAAATCAGAACTAAACGAAATTGAAAATAGGGAAACCATACGGAAGATTAATAAAACAAAAAGTTGGTTCTTTGAAAAACTAAGCAAAATTGACACACCTTTGGCTAGCTAGACTAACAAAAAGCAGAAAAGAAAAATCTCTAATAAGCTCCATCAGGAACAATAAAGGAGAAATTACAACAGATGCCCTGGAGATACAAGATATAATCTACGTTTTTTAAATTATTTATTTATTTATTTTTGAGACAGAGTCTTGCTTTGTTGCCCAGGTTAGAGGGAGTGCCGTGGCATCAGCCTAGCTCCCAGCAACCACAAACTCCTGAGTTCAAGCAATCCTTCTGCCTCAGCCTCCGGAGTAGCTGGGACTACAGGCACGTGCCACCATGCCCGACTAATTTTTTCTCTCTATATATATTAGTTGGCCAATTAATTTCTTTCTATTTATAGTAGAGACAGAGTCTCACTCTTGCTCAGGCTGGTTTCGAACTCCTGACCTCGAGCAATCCGCCATCCTCGGCCTCCCAGAGTGCTAGAATTACAGGCGTGAGCCACCGCAGCTGGCCTATAATCTATGAATACTACAAAAACCTCTATGCACACAAACTGGAAAATGTGGAGGAAATGGACAGTTTCTTAGAAACACACAGCCTCCCTAGGCTCAACCAGGAAGAAATAGAATTCCTGAACAGACCAATATCAAGTACTGAAATTGAAACAGCAACAAAAAACCTTTCTAAAAAAGAAAAGTCCTGGACCAGATGGTTTCACACCCAAATTTTACCACACCTACAAGGAAGAACTGGTGCCTATCCTGCAGAAATTATTCCACAACATCTAGAAGGAGGGAATCCTCCCCAACACATTTTATGAAGTGAACATAACCCTGATACCAAAACCAGGAAAGGATGCAACAAAAAAAGAAAACTACAGACCAATATCCCTTATGAATATAGATGCAAAAATTCTCAATAAAATCCTAGCCAATCAAATGCAGGTGCTTGCCAAGAAAATAATCCATCACAACCAAGTGGGCTTCATCCCAGGGATACAGGGATGGTTCAACATATGCAAATTTATAAATGTAATTCACCATATAAACAGAAGCAAAAACAAAGACCATATGATCCTCTCAATAGACGCAGAAAAAGCATTTAACAACATTCAACACCCTTTTAAGATAAGAACGCTCAACAAAATAGGCATAGATGGGGCTTTCCTAAAAATGATACAAGCCATATATGACAAACCCACAGCCAATATTATACTGAATGGGGAATAATTGAAAGCATTCCCACTTAGAACTGGAACAAGGCAAGGTTGCCCAATATCTCCACTTCTATTCAACATCGTGCTGGAAGTCCTTGCTATAGCAATCAGACAAGAGAGTGGAATTAAGGGTGTCCAAATGGGAGCAGAAGAGATCAAACTCTCACTCTTTGCTGATGACATGATATTATACCTAGAAAACCCCAAGGATTCAACCAAGAGACTCCTTGAATTGATAAATAAATTTGGTAAAGCCTCAGGATACAAAATCAATACACAGAAATCAGAGGCATTCATATACGCCAACAACAGTAAAAGAGAGAACCAAATCAAAGACTCAATTCTCTTCAAAATAGCAACAAAGAAAATAAAGTACATTGGAATATATTTAACTAAGGAGGTAAAAGACCTCTACAGGCAGAACTATGAAACACTGAAGAAGGAAATAGCAGGCCGGGCGCTGTGGCTCACGCCTGTAATCCTAGCTCTTGGGAGGCCGAGGCGGGCGGATTGCTCAAGGTCAGGAGTTCGAAACCAGCCTGAGCAAGAGCGAGACCCCGTCTCTACTATAAATAGAAAGAAATTAATTGGCCAACTGATATATATATATAAAAATTAGCCGGGCATGGTGGCGCATGCCTGTAGTCCCAGCTACTCGGGAGGCTGAGGCAGAAGGATCACTCAGGCCCAGGAGATTGAGGTTGCTGTGAGCTAGGCTGACGCCACGGCACTCACTCTAGCCTGGACAACAAAGTGAGACTCTGTCTCAAAAAAAAAAAAAAAAAAAAAAAAAAAAAAGAAGGAAATAGCAGAGGACGTAAACAGATGGAAGAATATACCATGCTCATGGTTTGGCAGAATCAAAATTGTTAAAATGTCTATACTACCCAAAGTGACCTGCAGAGTTAATGCAATCCCTATCAAATTACCATCATCATTTTTCACAGATATAGAAAAAATAATTTTACGCTTCGCATGTCACCAGAGAAGACCCCGTATAGCAAAATCAATCCTAGGCAATAAACACAAAATAGGAGGTATAAATCTACCAGACTTCAAACTATACTACAAGGCTACAGTCATTAAAACAGCGTTTTACTGGCACAAGAATAGGGACATTGACCAGTGGAACAGAACAGAGAACCCAGATATAAAACCATCCTCATATAGCCAACTAATCTTTGACAAAGCAGACAAAAACATACACTGGAGAAAAGAATCCTTATTCAATAAATGGTGCTGGGAAAACTCAATAGCCTCATGTAGAAGACTGAAACAGGACCCACACCTATCACCTCTCACAAAAATCAACTCACGCTGGGTAACAGACTTGAACCTTAGGTGTGAAACTATTAAAATCTTAGAGGAAAATGTTGGAAATACTCTTCTAGACATTGGCTTAGGCAAAGAGTTTATGAAGAAGACCCCAAATGCAATCACAGCAGCAACAAAAATAAATAAACGGGACCTGATCAAATTTAAAAGCTTCTGCATAGCCAAAGAAACTGTCAAGAGAGCAAATAGACAACCCACAGAATGGGAGAAAATTTTCGCAAGTTACACATCCGATAAAGGGCTGATAACTACAATCTATTTAGAACTCAGGAAAATCAGCAAGAAAAAATCAAACCACCTTATCAAAAAGTGGGCAAAGGACATGAACAGAAACTTCTCAAAAGAAGACAGAATAATGGCCAAGAAACATATGAAAAAATGCTCAACATCTCTAATCATCAGGGAAATGCAAATCAAAACCACAATGAGATATCACTTAACTCCAGTGAGAATGGCCTTTATCAAAAAGTCCCCAAACAATAAATGCTGGCGTGGATGTGGAGAGATAGGAACACTCCTACATTGCTGGTGGGACTGCAAACTAGTTCAACCTCTGTGGAAAGCAATATGGAGATACCTTAAAGTGATACAAGTAGATTTACCATTTGATCCAGCAATCTCATGACTGGGCATCTACCCAAAAGATCAAAAGTCACTTTATGAAAAAGACACCTGCACTCAAATGTTTATAGCAGCACAATTCACAATTGCAAATCTGTGGAAAGAACCCAAGTGCCCATCAATACATGCGTAGATTAATAAAATGTGATATATGTATACCATGGAGTACTATTCAGCTTTAAGAAACAATGGTGATATAGCACCTCTTGTATTTTCCTGGATAGAGCTGGAACCCATTCTACTAAGTGAAGTATCTCAAGAATGGAAAAACAAGCACCACATGTACTCACCAGCAAATTGGTATTAATGGATCAACACCTAAGTGGACATATAGGAAAAACCTTTATTGGGTGTAGGGCAGGTGGGAGTTGGGAGGAGGGGATGGGTATATAAAAACACAATGAGTGAGAAGCGTAATGTTTGGGGGATGGTCACGCTTGAAGCTCTGACTTGAGGGGGGAGGGGGCATGGGCAATATACATAACCTTAACATTTGTACCATAAATTTGTACCCATAATATGCTGAAATAAAAAAAATGTGAACAAAATAAAAAATAAAAATAAAAAAAAATCCTCATAATTATTTTGAGGGAAATAAGACATCTTATTTATTTGACATTTCCACAAAGGTCATAGGAATAAAGTATCAAGTGCCATATAGTTACTAGGTTTAATACGGTGAAGTAAAAATATTCTGCTGTAGTTTTTTATTTTTTTATTTTTTTTTATTTTTCAGTGACCCAAGCTGTGGTAGCTGCTGTAGTTTTAATTAAAAAAAGCATTTAATAAAAAATAATCTACTTTGTTCTGCTCTTAGATTTGAAATCTAAGATACCAATAATTTCTTTAAATTAAAACCACAGTAAGATATCATCTCACATTTATTAGAATAGCTATTATTAAAAAGACAAATTGTAATGTGTTGGTAAGAGTATGGAGAAAGAGGGACTTTGGTACACAGTTGGTGGGATTTTAAATTAGTACAGCTATTATGGAAAATAGTATGGAGGTTCTTTGATAAATTAAAATTATGACTACCATATAATCCAGCAATCCCACTACTGGGTATATGTCCCAAGGAAATAAAATCAGTATGTTAAAGAGGTTATCTGCATTTCCATGTTCACTGCAGCCTTATTCACAATAACCAAAATATGTTACCAATCTAAGTGTCCATGAATGGACAAATGGATAAAGAAAATGTAGTACAAATACAAAATAAAATACCCTTTAACGAAAAGAAAGAAAGAAAGAAAGAAAGGGGCCGGGCGCAGTGGCTCACGTCTGTAATCCTGGCTCTCTGGGAGGCCGAGGCGGGCGGATTGCTCGAGGTCAGGAGTTCGAAACCAGCCTGAGCAAGAGTGAGACCCCGTCTCTACTATAAATAGAAAGAAATTAATTGGCCAACTAATATATATATACAAAAAATTAGCCGGGCATGGTGGCGAATGCCTGTAGTCCCAGCTACTTGGGAGGCTGAGGCAGGAGGATTGCTTGAGCCAGGAGTTTGAGGTTGCTGTGAGCTAGGCTGACGCCACGGCACTCACTCTAGCCTGGGCAATAAAGTGAGACTCTGTCTCAAAAAAAAAAAAAAAAGAAAGAAAGAAAGAGAGAGAGAAAGAATCCTACCATTTGCAAAAACATATATGAACCTGGAGGACACTATGCTTGGTGAAGTAAGCTAGGCACAAAAATTATAAATAACGTGTGATCTCACCTATATGTGGAATCTAAAAAAGTTGAACTCACAGAAGTAGAGATTATAGTTAAGTTCTCCCCTAAAAATCATCGATAGGTTCTTAGAAACTGCAACTTTAAGCAAAACCAGACACAGCAGGCCCTCAAATAATGTTGTTTCCTTCATAGTTTTGTTATAACGTTGATGACAAAAAAACATTGGTTTCATTATACATTACAATTTCCAAGAACCTATCTATGGTGTTAAGTGCGGACTTACTAGGGGCTATGAGGGGGAGAAAAAGGGAAAGTTTAGAATTGAAGACCAGTTGGTCAAAGGACACAAAATTTCAGTTAGACAGGAAGAATACGTTCAAGAGATCTGTTGTACAACATGGTGACTATAGTTTATAACCATGTATTGTATACTTGAAAATTGCTAAGACAATAGATTTTAAGTGTTCTCACCATGAACAATTAATAAGTATGTGAAGTAACACATGTTAATTAGCTTGATTTAGCCATTCCATGTATATATATCAAAATATGTTGTATACTATAAATATATATAATTTATCAATTAAGAATAGATTTTAAAAAGAAATATATAAGGAAAGAAGAGTACTGATTACTAATACAGTCACTATTGTGGGACAGAATAGTAATACAGTATTAATTTTAGACTTTCTCTGGTGTTTAAAAATTATATCCATAGTCATAAAAATGACAGTAATGACAAATATGAGCCACTGCCAAATTCTCAATGATTATAATTACTTATTTTTACACTACACTTATAACTGTCAATAATTTGCATATGGCTTATTTTCATAGAGATTTAAAATGAGTTGATGGAAGAAAGGGTTTAGCTGAAGTTTAATGAAGCTTTAATCCTATTATCATCATCTACTTGTCAGTATTCATGGTTCATCTTGTACTTCTAAGAAGTATATGGCAAGAAGTTCTGTAGCAAACTTCTTATTGAATATACTTTCCTATGCTTATCAATTACGTCCACCCCTACTACTCAGTCTAATCTAATTAGCACTCATCAGTTTTCCAAGACATTACCTATTTAGTAGGCAATTTCCAACAATATTCTAAAATGTAAACAAAAGCCATCAAGTGTAGTCCACCAATCTTATAAAATATTTGAGAGGAATTCTGAAGTTCCTTTATAAAGAGTATGAGAATAATACTGTTTCAGAGCTTATTAATGAAATGTGAAGAGCTTTGATACCAGGCAACAGAATACTAAGTAAAACAACTGAGGGTTACATTTAGCAGTAGTTTTGTAAACTTAGGAGAAGAAAGGAGGAGGAAGAGAAAGTAAAGGAAAGAAATGTTGGACAAGGTTTTGCTTTTTAAAATGTTTTTCACTAACACAAGCAAATATGGATTGAACATATACAATGATACTCTGCGGTATCTCTATAGTCACCAAAATGATTTTTAAATGCCTATGTGTGCTATGGCAAAATGGTGGTGTAAGTTTTAATACCTGTGGGCCATCAGTTGATATATTCTACCATGTTCTACCATATCTCTCTCTCTCTCTCTCTATCTATCTATCTAAAAATTGCAAACTACCTTATCTGATGAGGGGTTAATATCTAAAGCTTATCAACAATCTTACAACTCAATAGCAGAAAAATAATTGGATTAAAAGATGGGCTAAGGACCTCAATAGTCATTTCTTTAAAGAAGAAATAAAAATGGCCAACTGGTATATGAAAAGATGCTCAACATCACATTAATCACAAAAGTGCAAATTAAAACCAGGTGTGAGACATAAGTTCACACCTGTTAGGATGCTATTACCAAAAAGACAAAACACAAAAAATGTTGGTGAGGGTGTGGAGAAAAGTGAACCCCAGAACACTATTGGTGGGAATATAGACTGGTATAGCAATTATGGAAAAAAGTATGGAGGTTCTTAAAGAAATTAAAAATAGAACTACCAATGACCCCTCAATCCTTCTTCTGGGGATATAACCAAAGCAGATGAAATCACCAGCTCCTAAAGATACCTGCACTCCTATGTTCATTGTAGCATTATTCATAATAGTTAAGACATGGAAATCATCTTCAGTGTCCACTGATGGACAAATGGATATAGAAAATGTGGCATACATACACAATGGAATATTATACAACCTTAAAAAAGGAGATCCTGCCATTTACCACAACATGGATGACCTGGAAGACACTATGCTAAGTGAAATAGGGCAGACACAGAAAGAAAAATATTGTGTGACACTACTTATACACAGAGTCATTAAAAAAAAATCAAATATACAGAGATAGATAATAAAACAGTAGTTACCAAGGGTAGAGTAGGGGGGACAGGGAGGAAATGGAGACCAGTAGGCCAAAGGATACAAAGTAGCAGATATGTGGTATGATAAGTATAAAGATCTAAAGTATGAGAACTATAGTTAAGAAAATTGTATGGTATTTGGGATTTTTGTTATATAAGTAGATTTTAGCTGTTTTTGTCACACACAGAAAGTAACTATGTAATGGGACAGATACATAATTTTGCTTCACTATAGTAACAATTTTACTATCTATCCATATACCAGAACATGGTGTTGTAAACCTTGTATATAATAAAATTAAAAATAAAAAGACTGTAACCTTCAGTTACATCATTGTTCTTTAAGAAAAACACAGTTTGCTGAACAACAATCCTGTTTTTGAAAACAGTATTAGGTGAAGAGTAGAGCACTACAACCAGAAATAGTGCTTTATCAATTATTAATAGATTACTTACATATTTATGTATTAATTTTCTTAATTACTGATATTTTAACTCTACCTTTTTTCTCAGAACTTACTTTTTTGGTCAAAGAATCATCAGAATCAGAAGGCATTCTTGTTGATACGTGAAATATTACTTCCACTGTAGAGGTAGCAAAATATGGAGTGGTCAATCCAGTGCTTTTGTTTTTTTGTAGTCCTCCCATAAAACCACAATGGTTTGTAAGATTTATCTAGAAGCAATGAAAAGCCATATAAAATTAATCAACTAAATAAAGCTCAAAAATGCTATTGAAAAGACTCAAACTTCTCATTTTACGAAAACATTGGAAATGAAGTCTTTTGCATGTTATTAACCAATACTTAATCTAGAATTATTAGAGCTGATCTGCTCCCACTTGCATTTTTCTAAAGTATTTGAGGATCCCTAATTAGTAGGAGTTAATTAGGAAAGAAATGAACTGCTGTGTACTATGCATCTTTTGTTAGGCTACTAGGTGTTAATGGTATATTATAAAGGGTGTCAGGGGACTCCCAGGCCAGAGAAAAAACATCAAATCTGGAAATGATTTGGAGAAAAGTTAAAATAGTAATGTTAATTTGATAAAATGATCAAATTAGGTGTATTGTATTTACTAATAAAGCTGGCTTCCTTGTTTGTACATATCATAACTCAGAACAAAAAGAAAACATGCAGAACTATAATTACGTTTAAAAAATAAATTAATCTGTACAAAGATTTAAAAAAAATTATTTCCTGATTATAAATAAAATAAACAATAATATCAGGAACGTTGCATTGGATTATATTCCCTGGACTTGCATGATGCACAGAAGCCAAGAACTTGTGTTCACCGTAGAAAATGAGGGCTATATATGAAACAAAAAAGAAAAACTAAAAAATCATCTGTATCTCTCCACTTACAGAACACAATTTATGCATATACTTTACTATAACAAAAGCTGAATATCTGATAAAATTGAGAATTACAAAAACAAATCCCTGCACCAGGTAAACAGAACAAATATCAATATCAGTTACTAATGGTTGAACACGTGATTGACACATTAGTTTTTATGCCATTATTATAAGATTGTCTCAATCTCTTAGTTTAATTTTTTTGACTCAGTGATACATTTACATAATTAGAGATTCAAAAATATAAAAAGGTATACTAACGTTCTTTCTTCTATGTTTCTCACCTGCAGCTATTTAGTTCTCCTCATAGAAAGCAATTCAAGTATCTTTCCAAAATTTTCTCTGCATATACAATTCTTTTCTTTTAAAGTCTTGCTCTGTCACCCAGGCTGGAGTGGAGTGGCATGATCATAGCTCACTGCAGCCTCAAATTTCTGGGCTCAAGGGATAATCCTGCCTCAGTCTTCCAAATAGCTGGGACTACAGGTGTGTACCACTATACCTGGCTAATTATTTTTTATTATTTTATTTAAATTAGTTAATTTTTTCCAGCATATTGTGGGGGTACAAATGTTAAGGTTACGTATATTGCCCTTGACCCCCCTGACCCCTCGAGTCAGAGCTTCAAGCGTGTCCACCCCCCAGTTGGTGCGCATCACATTCATTATGTATATATATACCCATCCCCTCCCCCCCCACCTGCCCAACACCCAATAAATGTTATTCCTATGTGTTCACTTAGGTGTTGATCAGTTAATACCAATTTGCTGGTGAGTATATGTGGTGCTTATTTTTCCATTCTTGGGATAATTCACTTAATAGAATGGGTTCCAGCTCTAGCCAGGAAAATATAAGAGGTGCTATAGCACCGCTGTTTCTTATAGCTGAATAGTACTCCAATGGTATACATATACCACATTTTATTAATTCAAGATTAGATTTCAAACTCTTGGCCTCAAGTGTTCCTCCTGCCTCAGACTCCAAAGTAGCTGGGATTACAGGTGTGAGCCACTGTGCCCAGCTCTACAATCAAATTTGTGTGTTTGTGTGCATGCATGCAGGCATGAGTGTTTGTGCACACACACAGTGCATATGTATGTAGTATTCTGCACTGCTTTTTATAATTAATGTATCTTGAAAAACATTCGGTACCAAGCTTCCTCATTTTTTTGTCTTCATGGCTTTGCATACATTCATTTTATAGGTACAATAATTTAATTTGTTCTCTAAGGATATTTAGTTTTTTTTTCAATCTTTTGCTATTACAGTCAATGTTGCAGTGAATAACACTGAACATACCACGTTCTACTTGTGAAAGGAGATCTGTGGACAATAGTTAAA